>NW_020884899.1:6414560-6451697 GCF_003945725.1 Corapipo altera | reverse complement strand
TCCTAGAGATATTAGGACAAGACAGTTTGTGATGGGCTCCTCTGACCTGAGGGATTAGAAAGATCTCCCCTTCTCTGCACTGGGACAGAACATTTTGCCTTGGGCTTTCCAGGTCTTTGGTGCAATCCTAAGGCTAAGCACTACTTTAAAAGCAACAACAAAAGCATATTTTTCTGGTATTCATTTCTAGAAGAACTCAGAAGAGCCCAATTTAATATGCAAGACTTCAATAGGTTAAGTAAAATCTATTCCTTGTATACAACCTAATGTTCTTGCCATAAATTCAGATTTATTCATGACCACAACAAAGCCCTTCACTGGTTGAGGAAGATCATTACAGGATTTTCCTTGTTATTGCAGCCCAGCAGAGAAAGCGGTTTCAGCACAGCTGAAAGAAGTTTCCATCTAGCAAACTCTGCAGATGGGTCACAGGCTTCCAAAAAGTGTATCAGTCAGAGATGAATTGGATTAAAGATAATCTGCAATGTGAAATCCTGTTAGAAAAGCCTACGGGTTTCCACTGCTTCCAGAGCTGAAACTCTCCTGGATTGAAACAAGGCGGCTGATGTTTGTTTTGACAGCTGTGTAGAGTGAGAGGTGTGTGTGTGTGCGTGCCGGGGAACAACACATATGGTGACCATGTGACACGACCCACAACCAGATGAAAGAAAATTGTCTAATATCTCCAGCAGTGTGGTTCAAATTCCACTTCAACCAAATTGGCGGGCGTGACAAATGCCAGCTAGTCCCTCTTCCCTACATTGATTTAGGAGGCAAAGTACTCCATTTGATCACCTGCATGCTGTGGTTTTCATCTACTCCTAAAATTTTGGGACACCAAATAGGAAAAAGCTGCTGGTTGTTAAATCATCTCATTGCTTCTGCAGTTCAAGTTTCTTACTCTTCCTCCTCCTTTTTTAAAAATGGGATTTTTGTTTCCTTCAAGGCTTATGCTACTGTGGCAGCTCAGGGAAATGAAACTTTGTGTTCCTGCAGAAGAACGCAGTGATGCAGCATCAGAAAATTCACCATCAGGGAATAGGACTGGAACAGACTGGAGCAGAAGGAATCTGACCTAAACACAGACAGGTACAGAAAGGGACTGGAAAAATTCATGGAAGAGGAATCCACCTACAACTATTAACCAAAAAGTGACCTCTACTCCCAGACTTCTGTTGCAAGGGTCTGAAGGGAAAGAGTTGCCCGGCCCATGCTAATGGATAGCTGTCTACATACCATCAGTTCTGGGTGACAGAGAGCTGGACAGCTTTAGGACTCTCCCTGCTCCACCACTGCCATCAGAAATGGGGTTTCATTAGCATCTGCTACACAGCATCCTCCTTGTGTTCATACAAATAATACCCACTGTGGTCTTCTTTTACTTTTGTCAATAGCACTGGTGATTGCTTCATGCCCATACTGCCTCATGCCATGCAGGACTCCCAAATATTACCGTGTCCAAAAAAAAAAAGGTTCCTCCTGCCAGCTAATCCACAGATGACACTAGTGCTGAAATATAACAACATCAATAGCACATACCCTTTTAACATATTTTTATCTTGGGTCAGGTTTAATACTGAGAAATCCTTGGTGTGTTCATGCCTTAGCCCTGTCTGCCTACGGCAGGTCACAAATGGTGTGTGCTGTTTCATGCTGGTTGGGAATGACGGGGTCAGTCCTAGGGACCATTCTACTTGGTGCTGGACAAGTCCTTCTGGTCCTGCAATAACACAGTTGGCACCAGTGGTTATTCTTCACTCAGTTATGAAGCTGGTAAGATTCAATCTGTAGCTTCACCTGCATTTCCAAAACTAACCTAGGAAACTCGTTCGAGTACACTATCTTCTCATGAAGTTCCAGCTGGACTAGACAGCGATACCAGTGAAGGTATGAGTACTGTTTTGCTTCCAGACTGTTAATGTAAAATATTGAAAAACAACTGTCTCAGCAAGGGAAGCATTCAGCTTCTCTAAAGATGGTCTCTAAGAACAGATGATAGAGTCCAAGCTGAAGACACACCTGCCTCTCAGTTTGACTGTCAAACCTTTCTATGGACAAACAACCCAGGAAAAGTCCTGGCTGAGAAGCTGGAGCAGCTTGTTGAGTTACTGTGGAGTGACTTTCCCAGGAGCTGCTCTGTTTGCATGTGTCCCAAAACATTCTGGGTAGAAATCTTAACAGAAGGATCAGTGCATTTAAATAAGATTAATATTTCACACTGATGATGCTAGAAAGTGTTTTCCAAACTTCTGCTTTGTGGGGACATGAGAAGCAAAGTGGTTTTGTGGATTATCCAGCAGTTAATGCTCCCTCTCTGCCTTGAATGGAACCTGTCCACACAGGAATCCCTTGAGTTAGAGTTCTTAAGCTGACTTTTTAAATGAGCAGAAAAGCACCTATAATGAGTACTTACTTAAATTAAAAAACAATTTGGTTGATCTTAAACCTTCTCCTAACCCTTTAAATCAGGATTACCAGAAATTTATTTGTGCAAGACTGTCCACACAAGCTTTACATTAAATCCATTAGGAGAATAATCATACCTTTAATTCAATCAGCTGGGTATTGATTGCAGGGCAATGACCATTAAAAGGCTGCAAATGGCCTATAGTTTTGTCAAAAAAAACCTTGTCCAGTTCTGTAGTGAGCTTGCTAGAAAACAAGAGTAACTTGAAACTTTGAGCAATGGTAACCCAAGGAAAGATGCTACAATGCTCCCTGCTTGTCTGGTAAAACTAAAACTCCCTTCTGCAACTGGTTGCTGAACATCACATTAAAAAGATATGCTTAAGAAATAAAGACTGTTCCTGACAGTAAAGTGGGGGGGACATTACACATGACTCAACTATTTCCTTGCTACAATTTATTAGATTTTAAATGTGCTCATGTTGTACCCATCAGCCTCTCTGCCACTCTGGAGTCTGTGCCAGGATTATGACAAATGAGATTTTTCTGCTCGCTACAAGTTTTATCTGAATTATCTACCATATTAGAGGTCATGGGTATAACACTTCATTTTTCTCAGTACCACAGATATACCGAACGTGGATGCCAGATCATGAACTATTTCACAGGCCTGCTGTCATGAATTCATGTGAAAAAAAAACAACCAAAACTGTAATGTACAATTAGCCTTATCTTCAAGGGTTCCCAGGGATGAAGTCCAGTCTACACTGATTTATCTGATCTTGTAAACTGGAATGAGGATGGTGTGGAGGCACCGTATTCACCCTGCACTATCTTAGCAGAATGAAAGCAGTACAACAGGAAGGGTGAACAGTACCTGTGGAGTGGAACCCTTACATGCCTTAAACTATCTGGCCTTTGAAACAAATGGTCTTCTTCTAAGCAATGACTTGGTAAATACAAACCACATGCCGAGATAGCCAGCTGACCCTCACAGCAGAGGAATCTGCCACCCGTGTAGAGACAGAGCTCTAGGGAGAGTTTTCCTTCTGCAGCTGCTCTTGACCCTTAGATAGCACTGGAATGACCAACTTGGGATAAAGCCCAGTTAATGTCTTCCTCTCAAAGACAGTGGCGGTGCAGCTTTGTCAATGTTTGGGGTTACAAAGAACTCCAAACCGCTGAGAAAACAAAGCAAGAACATGTGAAATGTGGGATTATCCCAGATGTTGAACTTTAACTTCGGTTGGCAAAACCACGACCCGAGTCACCTAGTGAGATGGATTGCAGTGCAACTGGATGTATATTATCCATATTATTGGCCTAATATTTCAAGCTGATCTTCTGCTTACAGTTCATGTCAGCACATAGACCGGCTTATTCAACCTCTTGAAAACATCTTGCAGAGATAAAACACATGTGTATATATTATAATCTTTGGTAAGTCAGCGTCTTCTTTTGTGAAACAGTGACGTTTATGGGGGGGACTGATCATTTTCAGATGTTTTGTTTAATTCAACTAAGCAGTTAGACAGATACTAACAACACAAGAACAGTCCTAAACATTTTAGAGCCAGAATCTCTTCATCACCCTGGACCAGTCACTGATCAGCAGTCCTGTGAACTACATTTACACTTTGATTTTCCTTGTCATAAATTGGAATTTGAATGTGCCACCAGTTTTAAAACCTTCTGTAACACTGTCCCTTCGAGGAGCTCATGGGACTTGTGATTAGGTGGGACATCACTTCTTTGAGCTAAGCCTTATTCTTCCTCACACAGTTTTTATTTTTTAATAGACGGGAACCTGAAGTAGAAACAGGGACAATGGAAGATGCAAAGCTGAGCAATGAATTAGAGCAGAAAGAAACACTGGAGACACAGTCATTTGAACATACACTGGTTACACACATTGCCTGGTGAATAAAAGCTTCCAGCCCAGTGTAATACAACACCTGAAAAACCACTTGATATCCCAGAAGCTGGCCCCACTGTGTAACAGGAGATTGCTTGTAAATTTAGAAAAGAAATTGCCAAGCTACTGAACTACCGTGGGAAACCTGCCAGGGTATCACCTTAAGGAAGGCAGCCCTGGCTACTGGGACTGTGGTTGCTTCTCATTAAATGTATGAACAGCTTCTGGAATAAGACATTTCTCTGTAGTATTACTCTGGCAGACTGGAATTAAGGAGTCAGAGAGGACAAGCCCTGCTCTCAGCTAACAGGAACGTGACAGCCATTTTCTGGCCCTGCTTTCCCAGCTGCTGTTTGGAAAGGATCACCCAGGCTTTCCCTTATGGGGCATGACTTAAAAAAGCAGGTCTTTTGTGCACAGCTCTCCCTTGTGCAGTCTAGGCATGACAGCAAATCAACCACAAAGAATACATTGGTAAATATTTCTAGGAGAGATACTAAGGGAGTATTTTGCTCATCAGCTGTTGGGGCAAGGACACTGGCTGGTTTAAATGGCATGGATATGTTGATTTCTAAAGACTGATACAAGTGAGAAAACTCAGGCGACATCCAGACACTGTAGTCCTGTTGATCACCATTTGGACTTCCACAGGAAACAGAAGAATGAGGACTGAAGTCTTACGCTACTGCACAAACCACCAAGGTCGACCACTCTTTTCAGTTGCCCCTAATTACAGTGGAGTAATCTCTTTGATTTTAAGGTCAGGAAGCTACATCTACTACAGAATCGGGATGTGGCTGGCTGAGAACTAGGGTGTGTAGATCTCCACGTATGAACTTTTTTCCTTTTGATGAATGTCATTTGATTAATTCCCTTTTTTTTTTTTTTTTTTTAAGAACTGAAACAAAGACTGTGACTGCTCAACAATCAGGTTGTCACGACATCCCTTTGCTCTCTCCACCTAAAAAGCTGAATCGGACTTTGGTGGTACTTAAATACTTAGTGATGATGAACACCAAGAATCAACTGCAGAGCTATATAATAAAATACTAAAAATTGAAGATACTTAATTGCACTTTTTCCACAAGGTTAAATGAGAACTTATAGCTGGGACTTCCCTGAGCTATTTTGGATGTCTTTGTAAGGGTGGGATAAACTGCACTCTGAAAAGGCCCATTTCTTTCTGAGTTCAGTGATGTTTTTCAGAAGAACTGAGACATTTATCTGCTGTTTAAGTTGAATTCTTAAACTATAAGAGGTCTGCCAATGTAGCATGCTTTATCTTTGCTCTTCACAGAAGGACAAAGTTTTCCTCTCAGGGAAGAGCTATTTCTTTATGGTGTTTCAAAGCTTGCCTAATAGATCAGTGTACTCAGGTTTGGAAGGATCTGTAATGCTGATTCTTTGGAATTATCAAAAAATACACATGATTTTTTATGCCTTATCACCTTACCAGATATTGATGGAAATATAATTTCTTCTGTTAGCTGTCAGTGACTCAGCTTAGCTTTGTCCTCTTCATCTGAAGCTGCACAGCAAAAAAAACAGAAAGAAAGAATTCATTGCACACACATAAGTGCAAAGACAAAGTGTGACAAAGAGCTGGAAATTTGACAACTGAATGGAAAAGGTGGTTCCCAACAGCTTTCAGACACTTTCCTCCCTGTTCTTACACAGCCTTTTTTCTCCCTGTTCAACCTTTGATCTAAAGCCCTGTACAGAGTTACAGAAGAAGAAAGGATATTTGCTGACTGTCCTGCTGTTGCCTTGAAGAGAGAAGAGAGTCTCTATGAAATGCTGCATTTACTCTGACAGTCAGAAGTGCACTGTGCTCACTCTTTGAGTCTAGACACTGCTCTTGAAGACTATCTGGAGAGACATTCATCAACATGGCTGCAAACATTTGCATCTGCAGATAGCACAGCAGAGCCTGAGTTTTATCACACATTACAGGATGGCTGGTTAGGCTTATTTAAGTGTGGGATGGAAAGACTTTTTCATTAATTAAAACAAAAATGTTTTATATTTTATACAGATGAGGTGAATGTGACAGAGCAGCTCAGAGTTTTGAGGCCTATGCAAAATGCAAAATGCAGTGAGAACCTTTCAAGACCATCTGCTCCAGAAGGTTTCTGCATCTCCAGCAGACGTGTTTATGACACAATAGCCACTTCCCTTGTCTCTTCTTTATCACATTGGGATAAAGGCTATTGTACAACTGGAATTCTCTCTGCCAAGAGTGGTAAAATGCTGCTTTTCCCTTTGTTTCGGGATTTCTTTCCTGGAGGTTGTTTCTAGTTTTGGGTGAGCCTGAAAATGTTATGACGTGCCCATAGTTTTTCCCATTTACTTTGAGACCTAGAATGGGATCTGGAGGCAGATTGCATGAAATTTTACTAGATGGAATGTGGGGTTTGGATGCCATGGGGAAGACACTCGGGTGAAGAGTGCAACTTACGTACAGTTTTGTGGTACAAAAATGTAGCAGGAAAAAGGTGGCTTGAAATTGAACCTTCAGACTTGTCCTAAGTAAAAGAGAACTACCAGCCCTGTGGGCAGCAGTCTAAAAGATACAACTCTTTTCTTAGCATGTAATTTTTAAATGTAGCCCCTCTCTTTGTGTTCACTCAGTGAACCTTTGTTGTGTTGCTTTTTAAACATAGTTTTCTGACTTTTCACATGCCATCTGCACCCTTCCTTATATTCAGTGGCACTGGTCTTTGCCTTTATAACCCACTCCATTTTTTAGTGTGTTGCTTCATGCTAGGGAGGGCATTCCCAAAAAGCCATGGAGGCAACTTGCTGCTTTCTTTCAAAGCTGCAACACGTGTAAAAGCTTTGATAAAACACTGACAGACTGAGGGTGGTGCCACTTATGATGAGGCAACAATGAAAGTTTATTTCATCAGATGTATCTGCTGTTGTGTCTCATCTCACTCTTGAGCAGGAACTGCCTTTATGCACACTACCTCTATCACATTGCACCAGCAGTTTGCTTTTCTCCTGGACAAGGACTACTGAGAGTTCCAGCAAGGCAAACAAAAATTTTATTTTCCCTCTCTCTCCCAGCACCTCTGGCTTTCTGCCTTGCATCCTGCACCCACCAGAACACATAAGAGCCCTCAGAAGTGCTGAAAGCAGAGAAAGTTGTATGACCTATGTGGTAGCTGCAAGCAAGCACCAGTGTTTCAAAGGCAGCCAAAGTCACAGCTTTCATTTCTATTATTCACTTAGCCTACCTTGGAAAACAGTGCTGATGTTGTTACACATATTACCATGATGGCAAGCTACCTTCAGCATGACCATCAGAATGTCCTATAACTTCTACTCTTAATGAAACACTCTCCCCCAAAACGGGTAAAAGCTTTCTGCTAGTCCTGTCTCAGGATAAGGATGGTATCCTATGACTCAAGGTCCTTCTAGGTTGTAAGTGGTCCAAGTGTGGCTTTCCATGTGAGAGCTGCTGGGTAATCCAAATTCCTAGCTGTGGCAGGAAATGAGCCAGCAGGGAGAGCTGGGTCTGAAAAAGATGGGTTACTTCAAGACTTCCCAGTGAGACTCTGAAGGCAGCCACTGTCTCTAGCAGAGAAGCAATCCTGTTTCCTGAGAAGTCTACTTTGAGTCTTGTGGGTCTTGGCTACACGAAGATTTTGCTGTGAGGCAGAGAGGGTTGGGAAAGTAGGCCACTCCCTCCAAGAAGTTTTTGCTAGTCTAGAAGTATCATTAAATGTGAAATCACATTCTTAACTTATGCTGGCAAGTGATTAGGGTAGACCCAGCATGAGGCTGCCAATTGCAATATGTCACAGTAAGTATGAATAACTTGGGTAGGTTTCATTTCTTTAACAACGCGTTGCAACCCGTGGGTCATGTGTCTGCCAGACTCCAGCACTCAAATCTGCATCACTGACATCTCAGCAGCCACTGCCTGACATCTGATATTGCTCTGCTGAGCTCACTAACTCTCTCTACTTGTCCTGCTGAACTTTTTGTGGCCACTCCATCCATTACAGCTGCCCGAAGGGACGGGAAATCAATGCTGGTATCAAGTAAATGCAAATTCTGAGTCAGACGCACGAAGCAAAGGAATCACAGCTTCCAAATATGGCATAAGGCACAACGTGGAAGCGGAGAATTGTGGTTAACACAGCTCTGAATATTTCTGGGCATTTTACCCAACGCAGCAGGAGCGTCCTCAGATGAATGGACTGGGCTCCTGACACTGTGTGTATAAATTTTCAAGTGGGTTTTACTGTCTCATTTCTCCAGAGGAAACAAGGGCCACGATAGACACACACACACACACACACACACACACACACGCCCCCAAAAAAATCAGTAACAGCAACACAGACAGAAGTCCCCCAGATCTGATTGTTGATGTAAACTCGAATAGAGAACACACTTTGGTTTGTGGAAGATTCTCTGGAGACTTGCAAGAAAAAAAGGCGCGCACACTTTCTGTCTACTATTTTTAAACCTCAACTTAGAACGGATACTCAAGGTCACCTAAGCTGAGCTTTGACAGATGCAATGTTTAACTGATTGGAAAGAAAATAGCGGGGCGGGATGTGGCAGCAATAAAATACCAACATTCCATTGTCACGCCTTCAGAATTGCTCAGCGCCTGTGGTGGGACACTGCGCTTTGTGGACCAGCCATCTGGTGGGAGAGTCCTCAGATTTAGGAGGATGTGTCAGATTATTGGTTTCTCCATGCTCCTCCTGGGATCAGGAGAGATGATGTTCATGACCCATCGATGCTTTGTGCAAAAAATGTAGCGTTCCATTGGTAACAAAACACGGAAAACTAGAGCCACAGAGAGCAGAGGTAATATTTGGACATTGCGCTTGGCAGCTCTGTGATATCACCAGCCCCTTCCCCTTCTCCTTCTCCCTTGAGTCCATATTTTCCCATTGCTGGGGTTATTGTCAAGGTAAAAGGTATAAACTCAAAGAATCCAGTGATATCCCCATAATTACTAATTCAGGTATTCCAGTCTGCCCACCTTCCTCGCCATGTGCAGAACAAATCCAGAAGGTTGAAAATATGTTCTCAGAGTTAGAAAGTCCTAATTTTAGGGACAGTGCTAGCAAATCCCTTTTTAGGCCATTTTCTTAATCATCTGGATAATGCCGTTCTGCATCTTTAGTTGAAATGCCTGTGGAAAAGTTGGGAGAAAAAGATGTTTCTGCTAAAAGTGTCACTGATCTCACAAAATGCTTACAGCTGCCTCAAGGGAAATCAGTGGTGAAATGCAGACCCAAAACTGAACCTTCCAAAGTCCAGGCTAGCATATTGTCATGAAGAATCCTGCCTCATGACCAATCTGATATTCTTTATAACTACCATAAAAGTTAAAAAAAAAAAAAGTAGGAAAATTCCAACCTTCTTTAAAACTACAAAAGGCTTTCTTTTTTTTTTTTTTCCTGGTTTTCAAACCTAGATCAAAAAGATTACTCTGTGATTTAAACATATTGCATTTTTGCAGCCAGCAGTGAAGGCATTAAAATGAGAATATTTCTGTCCTGAATGTTTGTGAATTTACCATCTGCAGAGAGAAAAAGGCTCAGTTGCCTTCACAGTTCACATACCAATGGCCTGGTTCTGCCTTGAACTAAATTCCACTGGATTTCCACCACTGTCCAGCAAGGTCAATACTGTTCCCTAAATATCTTTCCAATGTGGGGCAAAGTCAGTCAAAAATGTACTCAGCACAAAAACAAGACTCCCCCCACCCTACAGTGTTAACATTTACTATTATCATGCACTGAAGACTTGCTAAATCCAGAAACTGTGGCTTTGGGATAGTTTGTCTCACTATGAGAAGTTACTTTTCCCATAGCAAGCTTCACACAGCATGTTAAAGATCTTCAGTCCGTAATCTGAAAATTATAATTGTTAACATTTTTAATCTTCTTCCAGCAGGTGGAGGTAGATGTGTGTTAGATTTTCCTTTGGGAAAACAAGCAAGATCTGTAGCTCATAAAGCAATTTTATGTTCATCTAAACAACTGCTTGCAATATCTGCTATATGATCTACTGTTTTCCTTTATCTATGACTCTCTTTTGTTTCCTTCTCAACACAGTTGACAGAATGAAAAGGAAAAATATTTCTGCATTTGGAATGTGAAAATACCTTGTCTCCCTTGAGTCTTGGGAAATCCTGTGTGGATACAAGTAAAAACTCATCACAAAGTTGAAAAAGTTCCTGTTACTCTTTGTTGTTGTCTCTAACTTTCAGTTTTTTCCAGAGTCTCAATTTGGAGATGGAAAGTTAGCACTGTGCTAGCAAATGCCCATTTCCAGAAGCCTTCTGTCTTATAAAGAAGGGCCAAATGTCTGAGGTAGTAGGAGATTGATCACATCTGGAAAGCCCATGTGAAGCTTTCTCTACAGGCCTCTTCCCTTTGCCTCACCCTTTGCTCCAAACACTGATGAGAAGGAAGAGTTTCGGGAGGTATTCTCCATGTGGGTTCCCTCAGACAGCCCTTTCTCAAGGCTTCACTGGGTGATTATTGGTGTCTGGGCACATGAAAGAGAGGAGTCACAAACACTTGAGGGGAGCACTCAAGGGGAGCTTTCTCTGAGCAGAATTCACTGGGTATGGAAGGACCTCTCCACTAATGACTTAGATGCTCAAATCCAAACATTCCTATCCCACGTTGATCAGATAACGATCTTTTAAAAATCGTAGCTGCCACTGCAATGGAGAGCAGAGGAAGATGAAAACTCAAAATTCCTGGAGGATTTGTGTTCCAATCTGAAGGAATCCCCGGCTTGTCAAAGGGATTAGGGTGAGCCTAACAAGGCTCATCCACATCTTCTCGTTGGAAGTTATTTGAGCACATTTGGGGCAATGAGGATTTTTCTCATCGGGTTTCATTTGCAGCCCCCTTTTGATAAGGGCTTTCCCTGGAAAACCTCAGTTGTCAGGGTTAATGGCTTAAGCAGTGTTGATAGATTCTGTTTATGTTGGGTGAGGGGGTTCAGGTGGCCCAGTCTAATGTAAGCTTTCCATCGACTGTAAACAGCAGCTTTTTATGTCAAAGCTGTGTTTCTGCCTTTTGACAAAGCATTAACAGACCTATGAAAGGAAGAACTCAGGGTGATGACAGTAGGAAGAGCAAAGAGGTTTAATAGGTCATTTCCACCGCAAATTCTGATAATTTGACAAAGTAGTGTGTCTTCTCTGCCAAAGCCCCAGAGAGGGTTCACATCCACCATATTCTGGCTCCTGTTCTCAACTCTACTCCAGGAGCTGTAGTTAAATTTGTGTTGGTGTCTCTGCCAGATGGGAGGAAAAGTGTTTCTGCTGTCACTGCCTAGACCTCCCCAATCTTAGGGTGGGCTAGAGGAGGTTCTGCCCTTGGCCACAGCCTTTTCCTGAGGCACTCATTTAAAAAATGGCTTGGCTGAAATGGGTCTTGCCTGGGAAAATATTTCCTGTGTGGATTCACAGGAAGCTTCCCGTGTGTTGTCTGTAAGCAGAGCTGCTCCTAGTCTGACAGCTCTGTGATGACAATCGGACTAAATTAAGACTTACTCTATGCCTGTGGTCTGACATTAGGACATGACACCTTGGCTGGTATCTTCAATATCTGGTCCCACCCAGAAATGAGACAGATCCAAGATTCTCTGGCTTACAAGATTAGGCAGTTAGGAGGAGGATTGGCCACTGGCCCAACATAGGAGCAGAATGAGTGTGGAGCTGTATATCATGTGATGCAGGAACACCAGCTTTCCTCTCACATTCCCAACCTTGGTGACTGGCTATGCAGATAGGGAGAATGCTACAAGGCACATTCTTTGATCCAGGAGCCCAGACAAAATTGGTACATGGACCAAAATGTTGACTCTTCTGCATAAGGATGAACATTCAGTAAGGAAGGGCAGAGTCCTCCTAGGAACAGGAGAGAAAGGCCACTGTGGGAGATGAAATTAATTATATTCAGAACAAATTAGAGAGGGTAGGATGAAGAAGAGGTTCTATGGGAAATATAAGGTTAACTTACTCGAGCTGGTGTCCTACAAAGAGACCACCCACACTCCAAAAACCTTGTGATGAAAAGCTAGGTTGTCATCAACATTATTTACCCTTTTACCTCAGCCACCAGTAAAGGTAAGCAGGGGAACTGTGTGACAATGTTTGTGTAATCCAAGGACCCCACTACATTTTAGCCTGGGAGTATCTCAAATTTTGACACATGTGAACCCTACTCAAAGCATGAAGACTTTCAAATTCTGTGTAAATGTGATAGTATATAAATAACTTTGGTCAGATTTTGCCAAGGGCACTTGTATGTGGCAAAGTGAAACAGGTCCTTGGGTCTGCTCCAGATCTCCTTTTCTGCTGTAGCAAAGACCTTGGGAGGGAAATGGGGAGCTGTGCAGCGTGTGACAGTCTTCATTGACTGGATACAGGAATCAGGATCAGAGAAAATTCAGAGACAGGGGGATTTTACTGGGATCACACATCACAATCTCGTTCACTGCTTCTGACTGTGGAGCACACTGCTTCCCAGGGAGGTCTTGCCTGCCTTTGCTCTACCAAAAAAGTCCCAAGCTGAGACTGCCTCTTGCATCTCTTTGCTGGGATCTTTTCTATCACCTGCAGGCCTTTGGGATAAGATGGAACTTATCTTTATAACCATTTATTAATGTTGTCGACTGATGAACTGGCAGGAGAACAATCTCCAGTGAGTCTGCTGAGAAACGACCAGTGGGAGGGCTGGGTGAGACTGCCATGGACTGTAATCAGGCTTGCACCATCTGATTTCACTTCTCTTATGCTGACAGATTCTTGGCTCAGACCCAGTAACTCACAGAGGGTAAAGGATGGCAGCTAATATTTTGGCATGGGAATTAGCAGAGCATTGCAGGGTGTCAGAGAACCATCATCTCAGAGGTCTGCAAGGTGGTAAAAATGTGGCTTACAGGGTTAAGCCATGTTAGGGTGAACTTGCTCTGCCAGTCCAAAACAGCTGAAAAGTCTGTTACCTCCATTTATTAGTTTAATCCTTTAATCCACCTTGCTGTCCAATTAGATTAATGAAACAAGAATCCCATTTACAGCTTGACCTGTGTTATCACACTTATAAAATGGGAATAAATGTATTTATAAGAGGGGTATTGAGGTTCCTGGGTGAGGACTGCCACAGGTTTATTTACTGAAGGCTGAATAGCTCATTAGTGACCTGAAGAGCATAGGAGGGCTCACAGGACTAACCCACTGTCACAAGACGAGGCAACATTCACACTATGATATTGCCTAACAAAAAATTTAATAGTTCAAAGGAGAATTTATTGCTTTGCTCAAGTGCTCCTAAACTCATGGATTTTTTTTTTTTAAATACATAATGGTTTGGGCTAAACTGCTTTATGTATTAAGAAATGGATCTGTTTGCAAGCAGGATCTGTGATAACTATTTAATGGAAACCAGTGAAGTGTTTTGCTGGCGTGTCTGTAGGACTTCCCTTAAATTGCTAGAGGTGTTCAGATGAGTTTCCCTGACAAGCACTGACACTCTTTTTCTCTTTTCTTGGGCCAGATTCTGGTTCTGTGACTTACCCTCCAGAGTATTTTGACTTCAACAGTCCTCTTGACTGGTGAGACTGCTTATGGAGAAAGGCCAATGCTGAACCACCCTTGGCACCAGGGAGTTTTGGAAGTCAATGGGATTGAATGAGTGACTAGTCACCAGAGAAAGACTCCTCTGAAAGGACTCCCATGCTCGGTTTTATACAGTGCCCGAGGTGCTTATGTCTATCTCAGAATCAAATTAAAATTTGTTCTGTGTGCTGAAGCATGCTAGGCAGGGAGGCAAAGGTGGTTAAGGCACTCATCAGGATTTGGGAGAGCTTTGTTTAATTCTCTCCTCTAAGACTGGTTCCCTGTGTGACCCTGAGGCAGTCCCTCAACCCTGCAGTGTTTCATTTGTAAAATGGGCAGGGTATCACAGAGTTCCTGCACAGGAATGCAGCAAGGAGAAAGTGTGAGACACCAGATTGTCTTTAACATCCTGCTAAAGATAAGACACCATGGAAGCCATAAGAGGTTATAATCAATTCAAACAAAGCCCTGGGAATTCTCCGTGTTTCTTTATTTCCCTCTGAGCATTATCTGCATTAATAGGTGAGGGCACATGAAAGGTGTACTATTTTTTACCAGTCCCTCAACTCCTGCTGCTTGTTCTTTGCCCCCAAAGTCTTATTGCAACATCTGAAATACCACATGGTAAATCTACCCTGAACTACATATTTTTAGTCACTCTGTACCCTCTGATCTCTGAACTAACATCTGTCAGAGACTGCTGCTTTGGTCAAAGCCACAGGAACATGAGGTAACACAAAGCTTTCTCATTCTGAAAACCTGGTATGGGAATGACATGAGCTCACCCACCACTTTTGCACTGAGTAAACAGCCTGCAAACATAATAATAATAATAATAATAATAATAATAATAATAATAATAATAATAATAATAATAAAAGGTGCTTATGATTGCAAAGGATTCTGGGAAAAGCTTTAAAAAAGCCATAGTGGTGAACTGTTTCTAGCCAAGTTTCTGGCAGTCACATTGTTTGAAGATAAACCTTGCCCCTGCAGATTTCACTATTCCAAAAACAAGTATTTTCTGGCACCGGACCTTTCTCACAGAGGCTGATTGGATGACCCATAGACTGCAAAATTGTTGAATAATTTAGAATGGACAGTATCTTTTCTGGTCCAATTCACACCACAAGACTTCAGTGAGTTCCACCAGGACTGTCTGGAGGAAAAGGAAAGATAGTACCATGATGATAGGTTTGGAAACTGTCACAGTAATATCTTTGATGATTAGGATGATTTCATTGCTTTTCTTATTAGGGAAACTACTAAAGGTCTCTTCATAAGGCAGTAACATCCAGTGGGTTGGGAAAAAGGAATTAACAATCTTGGCTCTGCTTTGAATATACATTCTCCTGTTGTATAGCGCTGAATAGAACAATTTGGGGTTTTTTAATTGCCTAATGAAAATGCTATCATCATCTTCAGCAGCTGTAACAGAGATCTGTGTCTACTGGATATAAAACTTTCCAGGAGTCAGGAATCCTGATTCCACCTCTTATCCTGGCTTCTTCTGTCACCTCAGACAATTTATTTTACTTGTGTCCTCTTTTTCCCCTCATCGGCAAAATGTCCTTTGAGATGTACAGATGAAGATGTTCACAAGTGAAGTTTGAAAATAAAAGTTGATATAATAACTGGGAGTATATTTAGTCCTGCTTGAGTGACTGAATGCTTAATTGAGGGAGTCAGGAAAACATAACTTTTTTTTTAAACAAAGTCAGGTGGAAGCTGCCAGAGAAGCAGAATTTTTAGCTTTCAGCAGGCGTTTGTCTGAATTCTACTTGACTTGAAAAGTTCTAAGTTTAATAAACCCCAAGCTTGGGGCTTGGTCAAGCAAGCAAGTTGTCCCTGCCCTTTGCAAAACAGAGAAACCTCTTGCAAGCTGACTATAGAGAGGAGGGTCACTTACAAACACAGGACTCTGAATATAACCTGGCTGTACACTGCTGGGCTCATGGATATTAGGGACAAGCAGCAGGTGACAGCCCAGAAGGAGTCCTGAGCAGAGAAAAAGGGTGGTAAGTTTCTATATTTATTAAACATTCAGTTTAGTTCCACAAGTAAATGTCACTGGGGAAAAGCTCTCAGATCCTACATCTTCAACTGCACTAAGGGTAGGCTCTGCTCTTTGGAGGAAGCTGGACACAATAATAACTGGCTTAAGCTCTGTTTTGAAGCTGATTCCACACATGGAAGCAGCACTATCTGTCATTAGGTCTGACTAGGCCCAGAAATCCTGGGCAAAGAAGTGAGAGAGCACCTCTGCCCCATGTAAATGAAACTTTAGCACCCTGTCTCTCAATCCAGACAGATGACATCGCTGCAGAGTGACTGCACAACCAGGTCTAGAACATGCTCCTTTTCTAGAACATAAAACAGCCGTTTCCAGATGGTGGAAGAATAAAGAAGAAAGACCATAATTAGATCTCACTGTTTGTGGTTTTATTTTCTCCCCTCCCTTTGCTTACTAATGAGAGTCAGCAATTTGAAGAGTTTGTGGACATAGTGTTCACTGGAGGAGCTTTCTTTTCATGGTTCCCCATTTGTGCTCATTGCCAACTTTACAGCTAATTGAAACAAAACCGAGCTTGTAGATTAAATGGCAACCCCTGGGATTTGTTCCTGCAATTACCAGCACTCCTCCTAGACAGATCCTAATTCAATAGCAAGTTCCTAGACCCACAAGCAGAAAACACTGGGAAAAATCCCACTGCCTGGATGACATCAGAGTTAACTCTGTCCAGTCCCTGCAGGCCATGACAACTGTAGGTGAAATCGTGGCCTGTGCAAATCTGGGAAATCTGCCACCAGCTTTGTATAGTTAGACAAAGGCTAGGATTTCACCTTGGAAGACTGTAGGTTCTCTTTTTTCTTGACAGCACAACATTTCCAGCTTCACAGCTTGCCTTGCAATGGCTTATGTTTTGCAGAGTGTATTTTCCCTCAGTGTGGTCAAAGCTATTAATGCATTTCACAAAAAAACATGCTCAGCTTTGGAGTGTAACCTTTTGCAAGCCCCTAGCAGATGCCCTGTACCCAGACTGAATTCCCTGGGTGGACAAAAAAGGGGGCTACAAAATGCAGCATTTGCAAAAAAAGAGCTTTTTGAAAGCAGTTTCCAGGGGTTAAAAAGAAACCAGTCACCTCTGAACTATTTTTACTAACAGATATTCAACCTGAAAAGTATTCACAGATCGAGGGGCGAATATGTGGCTGAGCAGATTCATAATGCAATACCAGGCAAGAAAGAAAGTTGGCTTTTGCTGTATCTTCTCACTGGCAAATAGAACTAGAGAGAATGCACACCGACCGGCAAGCATTTCTACTACCATATCCATTTCCATGGTGTAAAGCAAAATTCATCTGCCAGCTCACTGACAAACTTTCTCCACTTCTAATTGAATTGAATCTGTGCTCATTCCAGACAGTGCAGCTGGAGAGTTAACCTGATAGAGCAGGAACCAGCCATATCTGGTTCTGGATCACCTTTTCTTGCCCTCTTTCAGCTCACCAGTGGGAATTCAGGCAGGGAACAAACCCTAAATTTCTCTAAGTGATGCTACAAGCCAAAAAACCTTCGGTTTGGCCCTGGGAAACCAGCAGTTTTCATCCAGCTCTTTTTCACTGAACATCAAAGGATACAGTAAAACTGGGACAGGTATGGGAGAGAACGGCTGAAGAACTACTGTGTGAGAATTCACTAAGAGGCTTGAGGGTAGAAAAGAAAACAAATATGCTCAAGGTATATAAAACTACAGGGAGCATTGTGTGAGCAATGAGGGATGGACAGCAAGCTCCAAGAGCTGTAGAACAACAGCTGGAATCAGCTGGAGGTGAGTAGAGAGCAGAAGAGGGGAGAGAGGTTTTACACAGTTGCAGAGGCTGTTAAACTGTGGAGCTCTCTGCCACGTGTCAGCCTTTTACATGGGCTCAAAAGTTAGTTAGTCAAAAGCATGGAAGAAAAATCAAATGCAGAGGTACCAAAACACAACCTGGCTCAATGTCTCTGAACCACAGAAGCTGAGAGAGAACACCTTGAGGAACTATTGATGTCATCTGCTTTGTCATTAGACTTTTCCCCGGACATCTATAAACTACCAGTGCAGACAGCATCCTTAAAAAACTGGGTATAGGAACATAAGAGGTGTCACCCTGGACCCATCTGTGCTCAGAACCAGACACTTGCTTGTGTGAGCATAAGAAAGAAATACAGCCCTGCTTCTCTCAGCAACTGCCCCCTACACTCAGGTTCTCACAATGTACACTGTAAGGACACTGAGCCAGAGACTTAGGAGTGTTTACTTTGATTGATTTAAAAGTGATTGAACTGCTCTAATGGGAGGGAAATGTACCTTTGGTTTCAGTCTTTACTTGAGTTCAGCTGCCTGAGTATCTCTGCCTTCCTGCCCATCTCTGCCTTCCTGCCTATCTCCTTTCTGAAGATTGTCTGATACAATGAAGCACAATGATGATGGAGAGCTCAGTGATGCCACATTTCTCCACATCTTGTGGAAACAGTGAGGTAGAAGGGAATGAAATCTTATTAGCTCTCTCAGGGAAAGAAAGCATGCTCAGCCTAAGCCCTATTAGACATCAGAGAACTCACACAGGGCAGTGTGTATTGGAAAGGTGGTAGTATGTGTTCAGCCCTCTTGGGGTAATTAGTTTTGTTGTCAGGTTGGCTGCTGAGATCTTGTCCCTTTGCCCAATTCAATCCTCACTGGGCTTTCCACATCTTTGCTCCAAAGCCCTGTTTATGGAGACAAAAACAGTCTTGGCGACTGCCATGCAGATGTCACATTTTATGAGCAAGACAATTGTTGTAAGAAGGACTTTTTTCTTCTTTTTTTTTTTTTTTCTGGCAGGCTTTAAATCCATGGCCTGGGTCTCCATGCCCTGCAGCTTTCCCTCCCATACACTACAGAAATGGACACTGCAAATTTCTGTCTGAGGCCAGCCTTGGCAAAGGAGCCAACAAGAAGAGAAACAGCCTGTGCTCTAATAAGTAAAATATTTATGTCTTGATTTGGCTTACATACCCTCTCTCTATAAAATATTTTTCCCAGGAGGAGCTCTATGAAAGGGAGGGGGTTCCTTTTTTATGTCCCCAAATAATTCTTTTCTGTTCCCCTTCGAAAGCCTCGAAATCAAAGGACACTGTGCTCTGAAGCTTTTTATTGTCATTCTTGACTTTGTTATCATTAGTTATTACAATCATTATATTGATTTCCATTATGAGCTCTCAGGAGGCCCTGGCTAATCAGCACCCCATTCCAGGAAACGCTCTGACAAATCTCTCACAGCATATGCATACACAAGGCTTGTAGTCTGAAAAGACCAGGCTAAACAGACCATTAAGGCATTCCCATGCCAGGGAACTGTAGCATGGAAAACTCCAGCAGCTCAGCCACAGCCACTGCGGAGCCTGGGCCAGAGAGGGAACAAAGCTCTGAAGTGACAGGGGTCATTTCTCACTGTGCCTCAGGTCACTGTTCTGACACACGAGGAGATCCTTGAGAGACTTTTCACCCACGGGAGAGTCATCCATGGTGTTCTGCACTTTAGCTCATGGCTCACCTCACAGCCAAACAGTGCTCCAGGTTTACAGCTCCCATAGCCATCCCTGTGATTTAGGGCAGGCCCTGATTTGGGTGGAGAGTCACTGGCCTGGCATGTACAGGGTAGATTCACCCTCCTGGAAACTGCCACTCCTGAGCATCAGGATAGACAGCACATGCTGCCCTTCAACAGAAGACCACACTGCTGTTCCTTCATCATTAAAATTTTAACCTCTTTCTGGGCACATCACCTCCACCACTCTGCAGTGCAGGTGACAAGATCACCCACAGCGACTGCTCTCTCTTGCTAGTGTTATATCACAGATGCTTTCGGCCTATGTTACTTGGCCTTATTTTGGCCTTTTTACTTGTGTCATCTTCCTTACTTAAGGTAGGAGACAGAACTCCTGTATCCCCCCAAGTGAGGAGGATGACTCAGTTTTGATGGATTTTACCTCAGAAAGCTACAGGCATACAGTCAAATTTTGATTCTTAGAAAGACATACCCATCTACTTAGGAACAAAGCTGTGTTGTTACTAACAACAAGACACATCCTTGCCAACCTGAAGTTCTTCCCCTCACTTTTGCTGGCAAGGGGTTAACATGAAGGGAGGTAGCAGATACCTCTGCTGTTGTAGAGATCCTTCCCCTTCAGAATGTTTTTTGCTCACTGCTTACTTGGATTTCAGATCAACCTCACATGGACTTACAGGTCATTCTTTGCCATCTATCTCTGGGTCCCCATTTCCATGAAGTCACAGAGCTTTGTTTATATGCTTACAGTACCTAAGTGTCAATGCATGAAGCTGCGTCCTTGGGTTGAAACATCACTTTCTTTACTTGCCTCAGGCTGTCTCTGCAATGCTATTGTTCCTTGCCCTTTAGCTTCCAAAAGGCAGCTGTGGGACAATCCAGGAGGCACAGCTGGAATTTGAACTGGCCCTTATTACATTCTCAAAAGTATGCACATGACAGAGCTACTAAGAATGTCTCAAGCTTGAAAAAGGTTGCAGTGGTGATTCACTTTATTATATTCCAGAGAATCCAACTCAGTCATAAATCCCTAGTAACCTGCCTGCATCGTGTTTTTGTGATGGAAACCCAGCTACCAGCTCTCAGATGGCAAAACCTTGCAGATGTCACTTCAGTTCTGCTTGAACTAATGACCTCAAAGCAAAGGGCTCCACGTTCACTTGCAACTCTGCAGACTCACTGGGCCTCTCCTTCTCAGTTATCAGCTTCCCAGGAACCGTGGTATGGTGGGGAGAAAGAGAACAAACAAAAAACAACCCCAGACTCTGTTACCTGTAAAGGAACCACAAGAGGAAAAGTCCCATGGATACCAATGGCAAAAACACACACAACCTGGAAGGAAGAGAGAAAAGAAAACCCTATCTGGGATTTTAAAAGAAAAGTTGAGCGTGCACACACAATACCCTTTGGCAAAGGAGCCCAGCATGGAAAATGTTGCAGCTCCAACATGCTGTGCTCAGAGGAGGTGTTAATGGTCCAGCCATCCTGTATTATTACACACAAACAGGAGAGGCCCTGCAGAACTGTAGGGGTCTTTTAAGATCCCCGCCCAGATGGAAAGAGCAGCGAGAGTTATGTAGGATTAACACAAGAGGAGAGGAAGGAAAGAGGTGAAGGAAAGGTAAGGTCCCAAGCACTACAGCTTTGAGCTAACAAGGCAGGTCTGCTTCGTCTCACACATTGAAGTGGGGATGCTCTGACTGCCCCCCCTCCCACACCTCAGCCTCTGCATCACACACACGGCAGAACACGGGCTTCCCTCCTCTCTGGCACTCTGGGCCAGATCTGTGATTTACTGACCAGCTGCATTTAGGGTCATCAGCCCCAAACTCCTTTAAACTCACAGTACAAGTCAGAGGTTTCAGGCACTTTGTCTGCCTGGAAGGAACCACCCAAGCCGTGTTTGCTGCTGATGTCTGTAGCTGTGATCTCTTCCTAACAGGATCACACACACTGGCTCTTATGCTTGAGGAAAGAAATACTGGAAAGGCCATGACTCTGGCCTGTGTGTGTTTGCTTAATGAGAGCTAATGGAATCTTCACCCAAGTGTCAACCTTCCTGGTCCTTCAACCACACACCAAACTCTTCATGGGGCTCTGAGCTCCCAGGCACAAAGCTCTGGGTGAAAGCCAGGAATTTGCGTGCTTGTGGTCTCGGAATTTACATGCAACATGGAAGGGGTGGTGTCTTCCCCAAAGTCTGCCACAAATACAATGGGATACCCAAGAGCTGCTTCGCTTGGCCAGTGATGCGGTAACAAAATCTCACATCCAGGAAAAAGAACTGGCCATATCCAAGTACAGGCTAAAGCTTTGCAAGAATTAATACTGAGGGGAGAGACACTCTTAGACTGCACAGGACCACAGGGGGAGGCTGATTCTTCAATGTGCAAATGTTTTAATAAATACTGAAATTTCCTAAATCAGCCATAAATTAAGTGGGTTTAAGTGAAGGAGAAACTCCATGAAGTTCTGCTAGCTAACCTCTACAAGAGCCATTTGTGACAGCATTGGACACTCACAAGTCTCTACTGCAAAAATAACCAGCTGCTATGAGAGGTGAATCATGTCCAGAAGAAAATACCGCTGAAAATTCAAACAATAAACTGAATTTCTGGAGAGGCCAGCACTGGCTTTCACATTTGCAGACATGATTCACCACCTTCATCTTTATAAGAATTCTTCTCAGAAATGTTTGGAGACCATTTTTAACTGGTCTGTCGAGGGACAATTCCAGCATTATAATCAACTGCACACTACTGGGCAAAGCGCTGGACTGTTGAACTCATGTACAATTTTCCTGTGGATTAGATCAAATTCCTGATGTAGGAAAAACTATTAGGGCCTCCGTTTTGTTTTCACTTCTGAGAGCTTAACACACATGTTACTGACTTCAACCAAGTGATTTCCAACATATACCTGTGAGAATGCAGGATCAAACCACAGTGTGTAATGTTTCAAAATATTTTTTCACAATAAGTTGGTTTAGTGAACTCACTTCTCACCCCTGGAGAGCTGACTGCAATGAGATCACACAGCGAACGGATATGGAGTTTCACCCTAATCTCCAGGAGACAACATGCCATATCCAAAAATCCTCTCTCAAATCAGCAGAACTTTCAGTTGTGGAGCAACACCATCTGTGGAGATAATTTGAAGGAAGGAGAGAGGTCAGAATTTCAACTGTCACATGAAGATTTGGAGTGTACACATCAGGGGTGTTGTAAGGATGTGTTTGCTCCCATCTTAGGAAATTCTTCAGTCTATGCTTTTCCTAAAGCCTCACTGAGACATTTTTTATATTGTGGTTTGTTTGTTTGTTTTTTTCTCTACTTGGATTTAGAAAATACAAAATACTTTGGAATCATTAGGAAGAAATTCTTCCCTGTGGGGATGATGAGGCAATGGAAACAGGTTGCCCAGAGAAGCTGTGGCTGCCCCATCCCTGGAAGTGTTCAAGGCCAGGTTGGATGGGACTCTGAACAACCTGGTCTAGTGGAAGGTGTCCCTGCCTAGGGCAAGGGGATGGAATTAGATGATCTTTAAAGTTCCTTCCAACCCAAACCATTCTATGATTCTATGATTTTCTAATAGGGACAACCTCAAAATATATCACAACAGTGGGACCACATCTAATATCTCACTGTGGATAAACCTACTGTGAGTTTTCCTTTAGCAACACAAAGCAGCACGACAGGTTGATTTCAGGCATCTGAAAATGGTCCAGAATCAGATCTGAACTGCATTGCTGCAAGGAAATGAGAATCAAAAAAGGAACTCTCATAAAGTCAGATCGCACTAATCTCAGTCCAACACTCCAGCTAACAAATCTGTGAGAGGAAATGTTTGTTCCTGCCCTATCTGCATCACTCAAAGATTTAACTGGTGTACTTAATCCTTCATTTTCAATGCTAACATTTTAAATCCAAGGGGGAAAAAAATGTAGTGTTCGTCAGTTCTAATTAAATTACATGCTTTATTTTTTTAATTAAATAGCCTAAAAGGAAATAAACTGGAAGAAATTCTCAAACAAATCATTTAGAAGTATTTCATATGTATCTAAGACGGGAGCCAAATATAAATTGACAGCTTAGTGCAAGAGAACTTCAATCTGGGTTTTATTGCAATAACAAAAGTGCGTATTTAAAAGCCTTCACACAGAGCATCTATTCAGAAACAAGCCCGAAGACAGTCGGGGAATTAAAAAGAGGATAGTGTTTTGAATTAATCTAGAACATTTTTGTGGATTAGTTTACAAGCACAGAATGCCTCAGGGGGCTAGGGAGAGCGCAGAGCACTGAAGTCGGAGGGATCTGTCTTTTTCCTGTTGCTGGTGATTAGTTCATATCTCTTTGACACCATGTTTACAAGCCTCTAATTGCCTCATTAATACCTCATTATTACTTAGAAAGTGAAGAAGCTTTTAGCTTTGAAGCTGCTTTGCTGCACTTGAAGGCAAATATAGGGTGAATTTTGAACGTGTTGGTACTAATTAAAGTTGAAGTCTGTTTCCTGTTGCTTGTGGGTGGGTGTTAATGGCTTCAAAGAAAAAATTAGGCTCCAATTTATATTACTCGCCTCCTAACTTACACAAGCAGGAGTAAGTGCGAGTAAGAAGTCCACTCCTGCAAACTGGATTTAAGAAGGGACACAGATCCACATGTTTATTTTCTTTCATGCATTTTCAGTGTGAACCAGACCCTGTGAAGGCTTGTTCACTCTCTGTTAGACTGTCTGGCACAGACTGAAGCTGCCCAGTTCAGTCCATGAAGATACAGCACATACCTTGCCATGCTGCCACACATGTACAGGGCCCCATGTTCCCTTTTCACACAGAACCTGAAAGCAAAACGGATTAACCAGTGTGTAAAATTGCCTCGGGTCTATTCGCCTCCTGATCTGGATGGACATTGTTTTCAGGTCACCGTGGAAAAGTTTGGTTCAAAGTAAAACTAAAATCAGTCACAAGATCTTGTGATCTTTCACTTCTAACCATATGCACGTATTTTATAAATATCTGCATATTAATAAAGAAATACATGCATGTTTACATAACAATACACAGCATCTTTCTGAATCCAGTAAGCACGTTCCTCCTGAAATACATCTGAACTTGTGAGACCTTTGGAAAGGGATCCACTTTTTGAACAACTGGGCACAACTGTTTCAGTATACTTATTGCAAATAAGCCACTGACCGTAATTACGGTTACTGGATTATCACATAAATCAATAAATGAGATGTTTAGAACCTCATTTGGGCGGTAGAGATGCACTGTCTGATAATGTTTCAAGGAATTTTCTTCCAGCTCCAGACAGAAGAGAGACAAACCAGACATTAACCACAACAAAATCAATTCCATGGGAATTATTTTAAGAGAAACGTGCTTTCTTTAAATTAGCTTGTTTTCAGGGGTCTGGGGGATGTTGTGAATGAAGAAGGGGGTGAAGGGGAAGGAAAAGATGCCCATTTTTGGTAAAAGCATTCAGTTTCTTAATAAAAATTTTGGACAAGAAAAATAGTGAAAAATAGTCTTTGCTGAAAGCAAATGGAAAACCCTACACAGACTGGAAGGTTTGGATAGGAGAATAAAATGTTTTCCATACAAATTAAATTCCCAAAGAGGCACTTTCCACCAGCATTGTTTTTCAGTGGGGGCTGGGGGTGGGTGCAATAAAAAAGCAAGTCTAGAAGGCTGAACATTCCTCGATGAAGTCGTCAGGGTTTGGCCAAGAGTCTCCAAGACTCAGGGTTTAGCTCAGGCTGCTCAGAGTCACCGGTGATTGACAGGCCTTCTTGTCACAGGCCCAGGACAGCAGGTCTTGGCTTACCATGAGCACTCCTAAGACAGCTCAGAACAACTCAGCCCTTCATGTTCCTTTTATACCTCCCATCTCCTCAAAGAGGAGGTAAATTGATAAAATCCTGATTTCATTTTATTTCTGCATTAAAAACTATCTAAAAATGTCAATGACATTATATTACATGTGTAGCTCGACAGCATCCCTATACAAACATGACTATAAAGAATACAAATACGAAATTAAATTTGCCTAACATTATTGGACAGAAACCCAGCCTAAAAAGTGGGTAAGGAAGGAACCCGCTCCTCCCGAGCTGTATTTACAGTACCTTTGATTTATATCAAACGTTTTAAAAAAGTACTAAAACAAAAATAATTAAGGCAAGCCAAATCCTTTCCTTGCCAGCACGCAAAGCTTGTCCGACCGGACATATTGAGACTATCAATCGGTGGTGTGTATTTATAACCCAGAGCTCAGACTACTTGGAACGACAAACGCAAACAGCCACAAAGAAGTTACTTTGTACGCTTGGCACAAACAAATCCCCGAGATGAAAAGCAGCCCGGCGTTTATTTTGGGCCAAGCTTCCTCGTCTGACGATCCACGACGTGGCACGGAAAGGGCAGTGTTACCAAAGGACACAAAAGCACATGGAGATGCATCATTAGAGCAAACACAGACCAGGGTGCCAGATCTTGTTATTCTTGCTTCTTTCTTCCCAGTATGGATGTCACTTTCCCTACGTTCTTCTCCCCAAAGCCCACTGGTTTGGAGATTGGTTGTTTGTTGTTTGTTTTTTTTTTAAGGACCAGGCTTGTCGGCACAGCCTGAAAAGCTCTTACAGCTATAATTTAAAACTGAATTGTGTTGATTGAAAACACTGCTAGCATCTGACTGCAGACATGTCTGAAGACTTCCACATGGATAGTCAAATGAGGACTGGTGAGGACATGGTGAGATTTGCCTGAAATATTAAAGCAAGCTCTGCAGGAGCCATGATCCCCAACTGTGCACTGTGTAGGCAGCCTGGGAAATGCCCATCTAGGGATCTGGTAGATTCACTTAAACATTGAGCCACGAGAGACCTGAGCTGTGTAAGGCACAGTAAGACACTGTGGTAGTCAGTCATCCTTGAGAAGCTTCTCAGAACAGGAAGTTCATATCCAAGGCTGGAGGAAGAAATCTCAGTGGACTCTCGGTTGGCTTGATACTGATACCTCATTTATCCTCCAGCATGACCAAATCACAACCGAGGAGAATGGAAGGAGAGTGGCTAGCCAGTGAACACGCAGCTTCCTGGAAGGAGAACACAGTGCCTTTTAGGAGGAGTTGGCTGAGAGAACGGCAGCGAGCTGACGGCTACAGATAATGAACAGAGGCTGCAGGTGACCAGGCGCAGTTTGGTTTTAGGAAAGCTGATACATGTTGTTTCAGTTCAAAGGGAGTATCTTGCCATCTTCCATGGCTCCTTCAGGGGAGGATGTGCTCAGGCTTCTAGTTCTTATCTCCATGGACAGACATGGACACTGAGCCTTGAGTCACATTGTCCTATGCACGGATGAGGGAAACTCGGCTCTTTGATGGTACGAGGCTTTCATTCTTCTCATACCTTCATCCCCTTAGATATGTCAGGGAGCTAAAGGCATGAGAAAGTCTTAATAAAGTTTTACACTTCCAATGACACTCAGGCTTCAAAAGGAAGGTCATAGGTGATTTGAGAGACTTTTCTCTCATTTCATATAAAAAGAAAAAGATTTCTCACAGCTCCTTAAACACCAGAATAGATATGCATATATTTTTCAGTATATGGATTCAAATCCTTGGTTTCTTTGGCAAAAGGCCATTTAAATTCTCATGGATTTGTTATTGTCTGCTCTAAATTTACTACTCAGAAAGAATAATATTTCATTTGCCTTGTTGTCTGTGCCTTTAAAGAAGGTGAAAATGGACTTAAGTCTTTCATTGGGCATCTTGATGAGGGCAGAGAAGGAACATAAAAAGAAGCCAAAAGGACACTTAAAGAATTGATATAAGGCTCCATCAACTATAATTCAGTTGATAAACTTAGGTCTCTTTTGCAATGAATTACAATGCCAAGAGATTTGTTCTCTAAATTCTGTCCAGAACTTGGCAACACAGTTCCTAAGAAAGCAAGCAAACTCCTAGGGGACTTCAGCAATACTTTCCATCTGAATAAGCAGGGGGTTTGATCTTACTCATGTCAGCTCTTAGGCTTTTTACTACTTTACACAAAGGAATAGGGGCAGTAGAGACAGTTCACCAGCACAGGTAGGAACGGGACCTCACACTCTTCAGTTTACAGTTTCATAGGTCACAGTTCCAAGGAGTTAAATCCATCAATCTAAAGCAATTTCCTGGGCAGCTCTACTTACTCCATGCTTCTTTACTATCTCCACAGCAACCTCATTTAGAGAGGACACTGCAGGGATCTTACCTCCCTGTATCATCCCCCAAATAAGGTAGGCTTGAGATTAAGAGAGCAGGACCTGGACTTCAGCAGGGGCAGAGATCCAAGTGTGCAGAAAAGTGTGCTTGGTTTTGTGTGACAGTGTAGAGTGAAATCAAAGAGTCCCGCTGTTTGTACTCTGGAGCTTCTCCAAAACTTATATTCAGACCCAGACTTGCCTCCATTTATCAAACTTATTTAGCTTGAAGAGTCTGACCATGTGGTTACCACCATATTAGTATCTGAGATATATTAAGTTTATGCTACTGAACGAATTTATGACTTGAAAGCCTGATCCTTGTCATTGGGGATCCAAGATGTGGACAGATGAAGCAATTTGCCTAGAGTCAAGAAAAGGGTGAATTACAAAGATGAGTATTAAAGCAGAACCCCTGAGTCTCATGTGGCTGGCCAGTGCCCAGGGTGATCCCCTCTCCAGTGACTGAAAAATCAGTGAACTGCTCTTTAAATGCTTCCAACACGAACTCCCCAAAACACAGCAAATGGTATTTTTCACACTTTGACTAATGAAAGCTTGGCACATGGCACGAAAAATAAAATCCTCACTGCCAGCAGTACAGATATATATAAAATGATGTTTATTTCTACAGAGCTTGTGAATAAGCAAGACATTTTTCACCCATGAAAGGCAGTTTCTGTGTGCATGTGCAAGTTAGCAACAACAACAGAAAGTGTTACTGGTGATCCCAATAAATATCATCCCAATGAGATTCAAACAGTTGTAACTTTTTGCTTCCGAAAAGAAAGTCCCTTTTTTACTTCACCCTACAAACTTCTAGGTTTATTGTGGCTATATTTCTCTGTTCTTGACAAAAATACAGACATAATTTGTCCTTTTGTTTCGTATTTAGAGACTAGCTACCATCACAGCATGTATGGAGGGAGATCCAACAAAAAGATGTGCTCAGAAAACACGGTTGCCAGCAAGATCTACTTCCACATGAAAGAAAAGCTAGTTTCTTAAAAAGTGAGGGGAGCTCATTCTTGACGAATTATGACATTGCTTTTACTGGATTCTTTTTTCCCTGCTTTCTTGGTGCCCTCCACATGACCAATGCTAATCAATGCCCAACTCCTCATGCAGGCAGACTGACAGTGATTACACACAGAACGGGACCAATGGTATGCTACAGACACACTTCCAAAACAGACAGTATTGTCTCTTTGTCTGATGAAAACGTTTTGAAAAAAAGAGTGCACTGACAAAAAAAAGCCCTGAAAACAGTAACTTCTGTGATAAACTGATATTGGGATTCTCCCACACAGATAAAAGATTGACCCAGTCACAGTCTTCCAGTTCACAGCAAACATTTGATATCCTTTTCAGCAGAGAAGCCCTTGCAGGTATTTTAGGGACTTGCCATAGTGTGTAAGGTTTACTTCTTCTCAAGTGCAAAAGGATTAGTGGCACTATTGTAAACTTGCTTCAAAGAAACAATAGAAGAACTTTTATAGTTCTGCAATAACCAGAAGACATGTAAGTAGAGATAAGTAAGTTGTGATGTGCTTCAGCATAGCAGAGCACCAGGTTTTATTTGATTAATCCTTCCCTACAGCTTGCAATATGGATATACAGAGTGTGATTTCAGAGCTTTTCAGAAGTAGCTTCAAAGTACAATCTGAGTATCACAGATTCAATCAGGCACAGCTGGATCTCAAATATATAAGCCACTTCAAGTTGCACATGAGGAGGGAAAGGGGAAGATTACCATGACCTGAAATGTTAAAGCATCTTCCACATGATTAAGTGCATTTACATGTTCTACTCCAACCAGCAGAAATTGTTTCCAGGCAACAGAAAGAAATCAGTAGGACTTCCACACTAGGTATGTGGGTGTACAACATGCATATGCACTGCTCTTCACCTGAGGCTTCCTAAAAATAGGCCAAAATCATGTTTGGTGATTTGGACAGAGAACTGGCAGTGTTACAAGAAAATTAAAGGTATTGAAAAGGCTCCCTGTCATTTTCCTCCTGTGGGAGAGGACAAGGGATACAGCATGGAGATGGGTAGGATTCCCTTCTAACAACCTCAACCAAATTTCCACGTAAGAGGCAGCCAGATTTCTCATGTAGCAGGTGCCCTAGAATACTATGAGCGGGAAGCACATATTGCCTTGCAGAGCCCCCAGTAGCCCATTTCTCAGGAAACACTGTCACAGCCCATGTCGAAATGGAGAGAGACCATCCCCACGACGACCCTGCAAAGGCATAAACTTCCAGCCTCACGGTTTCTCAGCACCACTAGCAGTTCTACCCAAAGCAGAGTCCTCCTCCTCCATCCTACTTACTTGGAAAGTAATTCTATAACCTTGTAGGCAAATCTATTATTCACCCTTTTTAAAGCACTTGGGATAACTTGGAAGGACTCACCAAGTGTTTGCATACAGGTCCACAAGAACAAGAGCGTGTTTTGTACTGGATCTCTATTAAAAAACAGTGATGCAGGTGACCTGAACCAAAAAGGCTTCTAGTGGCCAAGCAAAAGGCAGTCAGGCAATATCTATCACTTCTTTCTACACTAACTGGTAAACTGCTACAGTCTTGACCACACTGTTACTCGGGAAGGGTCGTGGACTTGAATACACCCTTGGAAGTGTTACCTGTGCTTGACTTGAAACAGGAGGGATTCTGAATGATCCTTCTCTGAATGCATGAAAGCTTTCTAGTGAAACTTGGCAGCTGAAGAGTTTTATTGCCTTCATGGGAAGACCACCTTGGCCACCTCTGACAAACTCTATGGCCCAGAAAGGTAAAATGGCTGCTGTTAGAAGAGCTTTCCCAGAATCCATCTGAAGGCCCAATAATCCACTCAGGAAAATGGGTGCAGCACATGAAGAAACCACCTGAGCTATACTTGCTGATGCATTAAATATCCACTGCGGGAAAATTTTTAAAAAGAGACTAGATTGGCAGGGAAAAAGACAGCTGACTTTCAGAGGAGACCTTTCCAAGCACCTTACACCACAGCACTATCCAGGAATAATATGGGAAAGAATAATTTGGGCACAGGACGGATGAAATTAGGTCAGTGGCTGTTACTGAGTGCTAGCCCTAGGCCCCACTCCTAAGTGAGATGGACATCTGGTTGGGATAGTGGAGGTCCAGCCACCCCAACTCTGGTTAGACTGGATGAAATCCCTTCTAAACATACTTGTCTGAGATTCATGAAACCCAATATACAGACCCATATGGCATTTTGAGATTATGGAAGTTCAGATCCTGGCCAATTTCTATTGTTAAGCTCACAAAACACTGAGATAAATAATGGAAAATGCTTCAGCTGCTATTTATTTAGGGCACTTTTGCCATGTGACATCAGAAAATATTCCATGGTGGAATTTATTAACATAAAAATGGACTTGGTGAGACTTTGTGATCTATTAAACTTCCAGCTAACTAGACTTTTGTTTATCCAATCGACAGATGGTGTTTTTCCGAACTGGTTATGTTGATTTGCAGTACTGAAGTGGTTACTGGAAAACAGGACCGTGAGTTTAATAAGGAGCAGGCCCACACACATGCAACAAATGTGAGCCACATTCTACCAGCTCCAAAAGAAAAAAAAAAAAAAACCAGCAGTTTTTACACCAAATTACCAAAATATTGGCACATTTTGCATGACCATCACGTGTTCCAAGCCGCTGGAACAGGAATGCTGTTGGTAAATGAGCCACTTCAGACATATACACAATGTTACTGGATTTGCCTGGAATATTCTGCTCCAGGTTAGGAGGACAGCCCTTCATAGACTCCTCTTTCAGAAGTGCTGTCTTGGAGGGCCGTTTTAGCTGCTTTATAATAAAGACCCATCCCACTTAGAAAACCCCTCTGAGGCTTCTCATTAATAAATGCCAATGAACATAATATGATACCCAGGTTGTAGAAATCAATGGCAATCTAGAAACCAGGAAAAGAAAACACACTGGATGACAATAAGGAGTGGAGCATTTAGAGGACTCTTGAGCAGCTGAACTCCCAATCACTCTCCAAACATGAAAGAGGTTTCAACTGTTTATGAAATTAAGTGGAGCTTCTGGAACTGCACACTGAACTATGCTGAACAGGAAGAAATCTCTTTGCTTATTAGGCCTCAAGGAGGTAATCTATTGTGTTATAGAAACAGCTACAGCCTTTGCTATGCAGCACTGAGATTACTGCTGTTCAGGTGGATGAGTGGCTTTCAGATTTTTTTTTCACAATCTCTTTGGTTAAATATGTTTTAGGAATGGAACAGCAATGTTCTGCTTAAGTTGCAGGCAGAAGTTCTTGAAAAGATGAGATCCACCACACTTGTAGTAGAAGGACATCAGAGAAGGACATTTGAGCCTGCATGGGCTCAAATCTAGAGTATCTTTGAGAAGATGGGAAAAAGAACTGAAAAGCATATAATGGAGCATTAATAGCACTCACCTATCCCATAATTTTGTGTGTGTATGTATATGTATATATATATATATACAAACACAGTAAGATACATAAACAGACACACATCACTACATACACCTTCTTAGAGGTGTGCATAGGTAATATTATATACATACACAAGCGCAGACTAAACTTTATACAGAGGGAGAATGCATTCCAGAGTCTGACACTGGGAAGGGTTTTCTTCAGCTATTTACACGCCTAGTCTCAGGCAGGATGTGGTCTGTCATTGCAGAGGCCACAGCACAAGGTGAGACTTTGCAAAATGTAATACAAGCTATTAATGCTGGTTGGCCTGCAAAATTCATACCTAGTCCTTAGGAGGGAGGATGTCAGCATTGAGAGGGGATTTTCTTCAAGAACTAGATTGCTTGTTTCTGGAATGCTGAGACAAAAGGCACCGATTTGGACACAGGAGGACAAACAGGCAAGGCAATATAAGACTGACTACAGTGACTACACTGTATCGATTGCAACACCCACAAGAAAAAAAAAGATGTGAAACATTAAAACAGTTGTGATAATTCAGCGGTTTCAGTGTGACAGCCCTAAGTAGCAGAGCCTTGTTCTACTGACAACTGCATGTTTCGAATCAGGAATTGCACGACTGAGCAACGTTATATGTGACTACAACAGCTAACATCAAAATCAGTCTTCTGCAGGAAAATCTATTTGCCAGACACATCACAGCACAGGTGTCACGGCAAGTAACAAGTCATGGCGTGACAGCTAGCAGTGCTTAGTATTTTTTGAGTCCAGGAGAGCTACACGTCATGCCACCTGTGCATAAGAGAGTAGAGAAATCTAATTAGGATCCTTAATTGGACCTGAGCAACCTGATCTAACATTGTAATTAACCCAGCTGAGAGTGAGGGCAGTTGGACCAGAGCCCTCAGGAAGTCCCTTCCAACCTGAATTATTGTGTGATCTGTAGCATACAAAAAGATTGAATCTCATTTGCCTTCTCTGGCGGGAGCAAAAGACACCTTCAGCTTCATTCATGGGAAAAGGAAAAGCCGGGTTCTTACTCGTTCAGTTTTGACACAGGACAGGTTTTGGGAAGGTCAGTGGGTCGGCCAGAATTCCTTGTTGTGGGAAAGGCATAAGAAATGCAGAGACTGAAATCCAGTGGGTGCCTTGAAATTCTTTAAAAGAGAGCACACCATGGCAGAGACAGGAAAATACTGATACAGCACAGGCCAGCAATACAATGTTTTTCCTGGGAGGAAGGTGAGAGGAGTGGAAGAGACAAAAGGGTAGTTAGCCCTGTAAGGAGCATGTTCTGTTAAAAAAATGGTACATTTCTCCACATACAAATACTGATCCCTCACAAGCTGTTTCCTCTCAAATCTAGTAATCTTCTTTACCTGTTGGAAACTCGCTGTAATTACAAGTTCCAGTGCCAGTTTCTCATTAACAAAGAAATTTGCCCTCTATTACAAGGGGTTTTGTTTTGCCTCATTAAAGATATTGTTAAAGCCTCCACAAATATGTTTTGTACCCACACAGGCTCCTTATTGAATCTGGCTGTCTTCACTTCCTGTTTTAGCACAACTCACTTGGTAAGTTGTTGCCTCACCACACCCCTAAAGTGGTTGCCTTTAAGTAGTTGGTGAAATGCTTAATATTCATTTAGTAAAGCTCTTTGAAGTTGATACATGATGTAAATATCAGCTAACACTATTTATTATGCTTCGAAAAATAATGTGGCTTTTTTAAGATTAAAAGCCAATTCCCCATTAGTTTTCTTAAAATTTGTTAAACTAAAATAATGCAATCTTCCCTTTGCAGTTTAGCCCTCTTATCTCTTCACTGTTTTTAATAGTATTTCCCATCTGATTACTGCTCATCACATTGTTATACTGCTTTTACAGCCTTGGGCTTTTTTACAAAGCTTCTCTATTACTCCAGATAGGCACAAAACAGTAGCAGGTAGGGAGCAATCCACATTTTCCAAAGATCAGAACCATTATTTAATGTTTTTGTAAACATTTACTTTAGAAGCAGGCTAAATGTTACTTAAGATTTGTTCTAAAACTGGTGTGTTTAAAAGTAAAAAATCACGAGGACATATGGAACTCATCTGAAGGAGAAAAAAAAATGTTACAATTACACAAAAGAATTAATTTCCTTACTGTTACCAAAGAGTTGTCTTCATAAAACTTGTGGCATGCTTTTGTGTCTTAGGTGGAACATCATGACACATATTATGTGGTTTGTGGTCTACTCTTCCTACTGCCTGAAGCTCTGGCTGCAGTTTCCCCAACCTGACTGTCCCACCAAATCGGCACACACCCTCATCGTGCTCCCACTGGGATTTCTGTTCCTGTTCTGCCCTTTTTTTTTTTTCCCCTTTTTCTTAGTCATCTTACCCACAAGCAGCATAAATCAAGGCGAGGACGTGTTTTCACAGCTAGGCAGTTCTTGCAACATCAGGGCTGAGTTCAGGGAAATGGCTGGAAAACTTGCTATACCCACACACACAAACACACACACACACACACACACCTGCCTTTTGGCTCATGGAAGAGGAGGACGGTGCCAAAGATGTTTGTTTATTCTTGCCCCTGGTGCTTTGATATGTACGCTGTGGATGAGGGTAATCCCCTCCCTCACAGCAAGCACGTGGGACTGAGCAGGGCCTCACATCTCCTCCCAGACCTCCCAGGCGTCTTCTCCATCACACCAGGTGCTGGGTCACATCACTGGTGATGTCCATACCAGCCTTCTGATGAGGCCCCTCTGTTCTTTCACTACTTTGGAAGAGATTTGGGAAAGAGCTAGGGAAAGGGTGGACCAGTTCAAAGCCACTAAGCCAGGCAAGTGCAGCCATGTGTCTTTGGAAGTGGTCCTTGCTGAACACAAGGACAGTTTGACCCAGTTGTGAGCAAATGCAGCAGATCTCCATGCTTCAGTGTCACGACAAAATCAAGCCTGTAGCTTTTACATGGTTTGTGTAAGCTTAGGGAAAAGCAATAGGATACTGTGTTATGGCTGGACTTAGCCCTTGTGGTATCACATCTGCTGGGAGGTGGACCACACAAGCCTTCCTGCTTTGGACTTTGTTTCAGGTGTGGGCACAGCCACCTACACTGACCGTGCAGCACCCTGCACGCTTGGGGTAGGTGGCTTGGGAGCAAGTGCTGGGGCACATTTGTGAGAAAGGTGGGGTTGCTGGAGAGAGAGAGAGCTGGCGTGGGCACGTGCAGCCAGGCCCTGCCTCCCAGTCCTTGTGGGGATGTGTCATCACAGCAGCAACGCCGAGGAAGCGAGCCCAGTGTCATGTCTCCCAGGGGCAGATGGGGTGGGGAGGGCACATGAGAGCTTGCTGCCTACAGAGCAACGCACACACCTGCTGCCAATCTGCATCCCAACAGCATGGAGACACAGGTGACTCCAGGTCCCCATCACCAGTGCAGCCATGACTCAGCTGACCATCCTGTGCTGCAGTGATAGGATGTCTTGTGTGCAAAGAAACACTAAGAAACTGCTTCTTTCTGTCCTTCTTTCTTTCCCTTACCTGAACCTCATCTTTCAGGGTAGAACCAGAAAACTGAATATTTCTTTAAAATATTAAAGAACTAGAAACACTATGAAGAAAACCCAATGCCCTGCTCCTTTGCCTGATTTTTACCTGTCTGGAAGATCTGGAAGGAGAGAGAAGAGGATGAGTGTCCTCACTTAGAAAGGAGCTGCTGTTTCCAATACGGTTGTTAGGAGAATGCTCTCCCGTCAGGAGCAGAGTGCAGGGGATGCACACACAGTGGTTCAGAAGTCCCTTCAAGCAGCCTGGTAGTTCCATTTGTTCATCAGTCACCACAGCAAGTGGTGTCTTTCCCAGTCTTCCCAGGGCTGTCAGGAAGCCACTTTTACAGCCAGCTGGGCCCGAGTCTCACACTGGCTTTGGCAAAATCCTGCTGGCTCCACTCCAAGTTTTGCCAGAGCAAGAACCCTGCCTCACAACTGGATTTCATCATGCAAACTTTGGTAGTTTTGATTGTTCTCAATACAGTGAGAAACTTTTCGATTTTGGAAAGTGTTCCCAACCTGGGAGGTGATGGGAAAGCCATGACACAGATCAGCTCTGCTGTGTGCACAGCACACAGTCGGAAGGGTGATGGAGATGCCCAGGGCTGGGCAATGTCCTGCAGGAAGAATGGGCTGCATCTGGCACCCTGACCCCCATCCCTGCCCTGAATGGATCCAGAGGCAGGAGGTCCTGCATGTGGTGGTGACACACACTGTCAGCCCGCCCTCTGCTCTGAAACATGGGACACCTGGGAGGTGGAGTGATTGGAGGTGCTGAAGCACCTGCTGAAACAACTTCCAGGGAGCTCCTGACCCTCAGGGATCCTAGACGTGCTCCTATCACCAAGAACCACCTCAGATCTTGTTGCTGAGACTTTTTAGTCCAAGCGGGAGCTGCATCACTAACGGTGCATGTTTGGAAACTGGCAGGAGCTTCCTTCCTTCCACCCTCCTGGGAGGCTGGGGAGGCGGGGGACGCCGCTGGGGTGGGCGAGGACGGCTGAGGTCCGGGGTACGGTGCTGCCCGCGCCATGCAGTGACCACGTCCTTGGCCCGCCCTCCACGCCGGGCTCGGAGGGGCCGGGGAAGGCGGCGCCTGCCGGGACATGTCGCTTCACGCCGGGAGCCGCGCGGGTCAGCGCGGCCTGAGAAGTCTGAGCGGGGGCGCCGCGGGGCATCCCCCGGCGAGCAGGCTGCCCTCGCTACAGCCTGTCCGAGCGACTCCGCCACATTTACTGAGTTCGGGGAACGTGTCGGAACGCGGCGATGCCGGGGGGGGTCGGGCCGCGCAGGTGCCGCGGGCCGGGCGGGCGAGGCGGAGGCGCCGCCGCCCCTCCTGAGGCGCGGCCGCTGGGGCGCCATC
>NW_020884899.1:5995005-6414160 GCF_003945725.1 Corapipo altera | reverse complement strand
GGCCCCGCAGGTGTGGCGGAGCTGCCCCGCGTGTGCCCCGCGCGGGGCCCCGCGCCGGGAGCGCGGCCGGAGGGATGCGGGGCCGCGCGGGGGAGGGCGGCGGGGGGTCACGGCGGGGCTCGGCCCCACGCGGGCCTCTGGGACCCCGTGGGCTCTGCTTCGCTGGGGCTTGTGCAACGACACGGGGGAGGGAGCGGGATCCCCGCTCCTCCTGCCCCGCGGGCAGACCCGCGGGTGGCATCGCTGTCTCCTGCCCTTCCGCCCCTCCGTCTCTGACCGGCTCTGCTGTCCTCCCCGCAGCAAGGAGAGCTCAACTCCTTCCTCTGGACCATTCGCCGCGACCCCCCCGCCTATCTCTTCGGCACCATCCACGTGCCCTACACGCGAGTCTGGGACTTCATCCCTGACAACTCCAAGGCCGCCTTCCACGCCAGCTCCAGCGTCTACTTCGAGCTGGACCTCACGGACCCCTACACCATCTCTGGGCTGGCCAGCTGCCAGATGTTGCCCCACGGAGAGAACCTGCAGGACGTGCTGCCCCGGGAGCTGTACCGCCGCCTCAAGCGCCACCTGGACTACATCAAGCTGATGCTGCCCCACTGGATGACCCCGGACCAGCGAGGCAAAGGGCTCTACGCCGACTACCTCTTCAACGCCATCGCCGGCAACTGGGAGCGCAAGAGGCCCGTCTGGGTGATGCTCATGGTGAACTCCTTGACGGAGACGGACATCCGCTCCAGAGGGGTGCCAGTGCTCGATCTCTACCTCGCCCAGGAGGCTGAGAGGATGAAGAAGAAGACAGGAGCTGTGGAGCGGGTGGAGGAGCAGTGTCACCCGCTGAATGGGCTCAACTTCTCCCAGGTAAGGAGGCTTCTGGGCCTCGTGTCTTATCTCAGGACGTGGGGGGCATTCTCCTGGCATTTCCATCAGTTGATGGGGGTGAGCCCCAAGCCTGTTGCAGTGGGAAGGTCACTCACGGGCCTCAGCAGCCTTTGTGTTGGACTGCCCACTCTCCATCAGGCCGATCCGTGCTGCCTGCGGAAAACCCGCGATGTGCGCAGTGTGTGTATCATGAGTATAATTTACTTGAGAGGCAAATGTCCAGGGTGTAAATGTGTGTGCCTGCTGGCTTGCCACTTGTGAGGGAAACTTCCATGCCTCCAGTCCTGTCCCGGAGCTGGGTGAAAAGGGCTTTTTTTTGTTTGTTTGTTTTGAAGTAAAGCAGCTCTGCGGTACTTGTCAGGAAGAGGATGAAGCATGAACAATGAAAATAGAAATTTTGACATTGCTCAAAATGATTTAAGTACATGCAAACTGTCTTTTCAGTGGTCACTCTGGGTCAACACAAAGTGGCTTATGGTTGCCCTCATGTACTGGGGGAAATTAAGTGTGTAATATGCATTGGTTTTTTTCATTTTAGAGCAGGTAAAGTTCAGCAAAAAGAAAGGGACGTAGGCTAAGAAACAAAAGTTATTGGTGTAACTGGACTCCGGAATTCTTTCAGTGGATTTAGCTTTAAAAAACCAAATACTAAGCCATGAGATCTATTTCATTTCAGTGGATTAATCAGGAACACAGTAACAGCTATTGACTTTGCTTTGTGGAACTGTTTATGTGAAATCAGATTTACTAGAAATTGAGGAAATGAATGTGTGTGGAAGAAAACAAATAATCCAGGGGTGATTTAAGATGGTGTCAGTTACTGCTATGATATTTCGGTTTTAACTTGCTTTTCGTCATTAGTTTGGGATCAGCCTGTTTCCAGCCTTATCTTACTGTCCTAGTTAGACCAAAAAAATTCTTGGTGATGGGGGAATAAGGATTAAAGGACTGATCTTTGGTGTGATTAAAATGTCCTTAGAGTGCCTTCACCCCCTGCTCTCCTGAAGTCTAGTGGGAACTATTTTAAGGGGAAAAAGTCTGGCTTTCACTAACATTTGGTTCATCCAATATTTCAACAAGGCGTCTAACTCTGCATGCAGCCTTCAGAGGAGAAGATTGGTTACATACTCTTTTGGAGGAATTTTTTTGTTTGTCAAGAAAAATAATTACGAGAAAGTCCCTCAGGCCTTTTGCATTAATTAACGCACATCCAAAACAGGGAATTCGTTTTTCCCTCTTCTGTCTGAAAGGTTTAAGTGCCTATCCTCTCTGTTCAACCCCTTCTTTAGGATGAGGTAAAAATAATTAGCCATTCCAGACATCCAGTAGTGTTTGGTTGTATTGGGTCAAAAATGGCAGTTAGAATCAAGCACATGAAAACACTTGGTTAAAAATGTACCACTTGGAAGCCTTTTAAACGTGAATCATATTACATTTTTTTCTTTTTAGAGAGAGTGACAAAGAAAGAAAAAGGGACAGACTACGAAACTCACTGCTGCTTTTACCATAATTGTTTTTCTCTCCAAGTGTTAAATAGAAACAAAGTATTTCCCTTCGTTTTGTCATAATAGTAATCTAAAAAAGAACAGCAGAGGTATTACTGCTATTGGCAAGTAAAGGACAATCATTCAAAACATTTGTGCTGATTAAAAAAATACACTGCATTTTAATTGTTCAAGAGAATTGACAAGGTTGCTACAATAGGTCAGTGTTCAGGAGGATTTTTCCTAGATTGAAACTTTTTCTGGGAACAAGGCCACCAGAACAACAGGAGACAAAATTAAACAAAACAAACCAGATATTTATTTTCTTGCTTCCTCTAGATTTCATGCATCCTGACACCTGGCTAGTTGTTTAACAATAGTAATTTGTAATGTTATCACATCGTCTGGCAGTCCTACTGCTAGGTGTATTACTGTGCTAATTTAGTGGAGTGGATTACTATTGCGAGGTTACACCTCCCAATTTCAGGTTTTGTAGCCGTCCTTAAGCAACACGTAATTAAAACACACTAAAATGGAAATTAGAAATTGAGCAGCTTTCGTCTCATAGGGTGTTTGCACGGTTTGATGAGAACATCTGTGATAAATTACAGTCCCAAATCTGCTAAGGGCATCAGTGGTTTCTTACCTGTTTTCAGCATTACTGTTGCGGGAATACTGCACATTATTTCTGCATTCAGAATTCAGGTTTTAAAACTGTGCTTCGCTGAATCATGTCAGTGCTTTTGTTTCCCACGTCCCCAAAGTCCAGTATTTTTGCCCTAAACAAATTAAAAAAAAAAAAGCTTTTTTCCCCTACTTCTTCCCCTCAAAGGCAGCTTTGTGCTACTGCAAATATTTAATCTGACTACATGCACCAAATCTGTTAATCTGATACCGTGAGGAGGAGGAAATCTAGGAGTGGTCCCGGTGAGGAACTTGGTTTTGATCTGCTCTGAAAGAAAGTGGATACACTTGCATTTTTGACCAGGAACAATCTTTAAAACGTTCCTGTGCGTGGCTTTGAAATGTTGATTGTCTTAGCCGGATAAAAAGATTAAGGTGGCTCATATAATTAGCTGCTTCCTGGAGAGCCAGCTCTTGCAGGTAGAGCGGGACACATTGTTTTCTATTGTATACCCTGAAACTTTGTAGTTTGATGCTTTGCTCCCCCTGAAATCTCTGCAGCATTTCCTGACAGTCTTCCACACCAGCATCACTCACACGACCTTGCTGACCAGCCGCTCTCCTGCTTGGATCCTGGAGGGAGTGTTATCCCACCCCCAGGGACTCTGGCAGCAGCTGCTCACACAGTCTGGGCCCCAGGGAATGGTATAGCTGCTGTCAAGGTGTCTGAATCCCAGCACAAGGCTGTGTTGGGAGCCTGGCAGCAGGGGAATTCAGATCAGGTTTAGGTCACGTTGAAATTTCACCTGCTGTTTGAAGTTTCAGGGTTTTCATGGAAGGTGGGACAGAAAGAGTTGAGGCAATGCAAAGAAGAGGAAGCAGACAACTCTATCTGACAGCAGTGATGGTTATTTGTAGAGTGGCCAGAAAAGGGCAAAATCAGGTTGGCCAGGACTGAGAACTGGTGAGGGGCAGATGTCATTCAGGGCCTTCTCTTGGAGTCCTGGCAGAAGCACTGCAGCCAATGCCATGAGTGGCTGTGAGGACTTGTCCATGTGTCTGCTGAGGGCCAGCTGGGTATAGGGCTAAACTTTCCCTCCTCTTTGGGACTGTCATGTGGGTCTGTGATGGGGAAGCTCTCCCCAGGCTGACATACTGTTGTTGGAGTAAAGGAGAATGGTGACAGTGACTCCTGCAGCTGTTCAGGTCTGTGGCATCCACCCTGATGGCCCAGGGCTCTGGTGGGACCCCCATCACCCCTCAGTGAATGCCCTCGGGCACCAGTGTGTCCTCATTAAAGGTCTGTATGGTCAGCAAGGGGAAGGTCTTACTCCTCTACTCAAACCACTGTTCCCTGGGGAGGTGGGTGGCAGCTCTTGCTTGTGTTTGATCCTGTTTCTCAGCAGCATCCCCAGCCTGAGACAGTGTTCATATCCCTTCCTCCAGGTTAGAAGTAAAGTCCCTCTCCCATCCCATCCCATCCTGAGCTTGCTCTCCTCAGGGACTGTCTGCGTTCAGCTCATGCCAGATGCCCTGAATCCCAAGGTTCATAAGGGGGATTTTGTGTCAGGGTCCAAATTCATCCCAGCCTGTTGTGGGGGAAGCTGTCAGGCTGGTGAGGAGCTGCCAGCACTCCCTTTTCTCCCCCTTGGCTGTTTGGGGCTTGCGAGGCCCCGACTCCAGTCTCCTCTGGCTGGTATAATTTCCAACTGCAGGGGGAGATGTTAAATATCAAACCGGTGTTGATTGGATCAGAGACGGCCTCAAATAAAGAAACCTCAGACTGTGCCAGATTAAACTTCACACTTCACCATTCTCCCCCTTTCATTTCTTTGCCGCCTCATTCTCTGCACAAATAAACCTCGTCTCCCCTGCTTTCTACCAATGAGACAGCATTCATGAGGCAGGAATGACTTTGTTAACAAAATCAGTCTTCATTTCCCAGGTCCTGCTGTTCCATCAAACCCTGGGACATGGCAGCTTTGATTACTCTGGTGATAGGATTAGAGGGGGAACAAGTGCTGGTTAATAAAAGGCCGATGGGTGGTCCATCATGTTTGGTCACTGACAGATCTGCAGCCTTGAAGCTGGACCTTCAGTGGCAAACAGTAATATACATAGTAATGTATGGACAGGGCCATGTCCTGGACTCTCTGTTCAATCTCCTCTTCCCCTTGAAAAATTAAACGTTTCTGTGATCACAAAGCTGGGTTCTCTGAGCTGACAGGATGGGTATAACTGACTTCAAGGGAGATTTGCCTGTTTATACTAATGAAAGATCCAGGCTCAAAGTTTTCTGAACCGAATTAAGGGGCTCAGTTTCAGAGCTACTTGGCTTTTGATAGTGTGTGTAGTTTATATGAGGGAATATTACTGAATTTTTTTTTTAGTGTTTTTTTAAATAAAAGTGTTTTTTGCCTAATAGAAATGGCACCTTTTTGCTTTTAAAAAATTTCAGGCTTTTGGAAGAGAGCAGGAGCCATAAAAAATAGCTTAGCATCATCTGTTTTGATTGCTGAGTGTTGTTGAAAGAAATGTTGTTAAAAGGTTTGATTATACATAGTTATACATAGTGCACATAGTTTTCAGTTTGTTGGCTTTTCTTTAACTATCAGTCCCTTCATTCCCCTGCACCTCAGGGTAAAAAAAATCCCCCAGCAAAATTAACCTTGGGGTAGAAATTCATACAACAGAAATAGAAATCCTTCCATTTAACTCACTTTGTATACTCGTGGAGCTGCTTTACGTCTTCACCAGGGGAACTGTTGAGGGTGAAACTATGCAGGTATTAAAACTACAGTAGTCCCAGTAACACCTGAAAGGATCAGCAGCTGACGTTTTATAGCTGTAACTAACTGTACGTGTTGCTCTTTACAGCCAGTTACTGTGTGCTTCTTCACAACAGCCCCCTTGGAAGGCCCACCCTGGCATTTGATGCCTATTAAGAAAACAGCCAGTCAGTTAACGATGGCTCAAGGGGCAGCTGGCAATTCATCTATTGTATTTATTGTGTATATAACTGCCAGAAGTGTTTGTACAACAGGTTAGGTGTGAGCCCCTCCTTTCCCTCTGATCCTTCACACCTCCCTTGGTAAGATCCAAGCCCGAGACAGGTGTACCTGCCTTCCACGAGCAGATCTGGAGGATTCTGCTGGTTGATTTGTTCGCAGAAGTATGGGTGCTGCTTGTGATTGGTATTAGGCAGTAATTGCATCTTTATAAGGTGGGTTTTGAAAGGAAAAAAATCCCCAGTCTGATATTCAAGGGAGTCCCTACTGTATCTGAGGCAGCTTAACGTTAGCAGTGTACAGAAGCCACATGGCAGATTTGTGCCCTTTTTCCTGAGTGAGGGGAGAGTCTCTGTGGCTCCGGCAATGCCTGGTCCTGGCAGCAGGGGAGCCCTGGCACTGCTGTGGTGTGAGAGGCACAGGGAGCACCCTGCCATGCACTTTGCTCCCTGGAGGAGATGCACTCCCTGAGATGTGCTTTGGGAAGGGGATCAGTAGAGGGAACAGATGAGCCAAATTCGTCCGCTATTTAGACACTGATGCTGCTTTCAAATCCCTGTAGGATCTCCCCCAGAACAGTTTGCCACCTCTGAGCTGCTCACCCAGTAGGTGCAAAATCCTCTCTTTGGTGAATGATTTTTCCACAGTGGTGATTTTCCTTCTGTTTGTTATTTACTGTCAGTTTCTGACGCTGTTGCAGCAGGCCCAGAGTGCTTTGCTTATAAACAGAACGAACCATTGACCTTAAAAACCTCAGCTCCAAGTATAGCAACCTACAGTCCTCAGAAAGTCTTTAACAGCGTCCCCTCAGCTCCCCAGTGAGTAGCAATCCACGTTATAAAGCCAGCCCACATCATTCAGGCAAGTCAGAGGTTCCTGTATTGAAAAGACCAGAATGATGTTAAGCAAGGGCACTCCTTCACCTTGCACTCCTGTGGAGATGGTGATCAGTGGTGGGGCTCCTGGCAAAGCATATCTGGGAACTTCAGAGGGACATACTGTAAAATAGCAGGTTTCCCCTGTGCTAGGCTTTACACTGCAAACCCTTATTAATCCCTTCACTGTCATTAGGAGTTGATGACACAGGTAAAAGGCAGAAGAAATCACAGTGTTACTGCTTGAGCCATGTGAAATTGGTGTGATTTCTTTCATCTTTTGGCCCTATTAGGGAGGTTCCCTGCCTGCTTGGATGGGGGACTGTAAACTGACTTCCCCAGAGCACAGTGTTTAGGATAGCACAAAAATGGGGATTTTCAGCAATGACTGGTGTTTCGGAAACTTCTTTTTTTTTTTTTAACTTTCAAGGGTCCGTGCTAGAGAGATCCTGTTTTGCAGGGAAAGAAACGTATCTGCCTTGTGTTCACATGCTTTTCCAAATCCTTCTTTGAAGCAGACAAGCAATACAGATGCTAGATACCACTAGACCTAAAATCTGCAGAAAGCACTGCGGGTTGAACATAAAACGTCAATACCTTTGTGAAGCTGTCAAATTATTTCTAGGTTGTAGTCACTAAGACATTTTTTCTGAACATGGCAACAATTTGTGAACCTAATACTCTTTCTGTAACCCAAAAAACATTATGGTTTCCAGCTCACTTGAGACACCAGAAATTAAACTGGTGCCCTCAGAGCTTAAAACTGCAGATATCAATGTTTGAACTTAATGCCTCAGTTCTTGGACTGGAATTGGAACAAGACTATACTCTCTGCAGAGTGGGAACAGACATGCAACTAAACTGGTTGTATCCTTCCCAACAGCTTGCAGTTGTGGTGTCTCATCATCTCCATGATTTGCTTTTTCTCGTGCTCAGGAGAACAATATAGCTACCTTGTTTATTGTTATTGTTTATTGATTCTAACTGTCATTTAAAGGCACAGAGAAGGAAAAGTGAGATGGTTAATACCTGTCAGAAGCTCAAGCAGGAATTCACACAGATATCTGCTACTTTTATCACTAGTTATTCCAACAGCAGTCCTTCCTGTTTGGATTTCCAATATTTTAGAGCTTCTGCTGCAAGTAATTTCAGGATTTCTAGCACAATATAAATGAAAGTTTTTAAAAACTGTAAATTAAAACCATGTGTTCAGCGTTTTGGAATGGATGTTGTATGACTTGAGGAGGCTCATTAGCAAAAGTATTTTTAGTTTGAATGAGATCAAAGACCCAAGATTTTCCGCTCTGAGGGTCGTTTAACATAATCCTGGACACCCCATTTCTCATCATACATAAACTCCCATAGACCAGTTATGCCTGAAGAAATCATCATCCCTGAAATACTGTAATTAAATTTAGTATCAGTGGACCACTGCTGATCACCTCTGTCCAGCCACTGCAACAACACTGAGGATTGAAGAGTCTTACAGGTGTCAAAAGCAAGTTTTATTACTGACTTCTTAAAAATCAGGATTACAGCCCATGCCAGTGGGTAGCAGTGTTAGAAGTGAAAGTCCAAATCCTGTATGTAGTACTCATTCCAGAGTGTCCCTTGAAGCCAGGAGTAACACTGAACCATTCCCAGAAACGCCAATTGGCAAACAGAGAAAGGATTGTAGAAAAAGAAACTTTTCTGATTTCTTCTTTTCCTGGGCTCAGTTAACATGGAAGTCAGGAAACCTTTCACACAAATTCCAGTCCAGAGGTTCTTCATGCTTGGGTATCCCTGCAAAATCAGTGTTCACTGAGATGGGCATGGAGAAAAGCTAGGAATTCAGTCATAGCCAACATGTCAGCTCTATCAACACAATTAAGGGAATAGCAATAAATGCTTTATGTTTTCCCTGGATTTAATTAAACTTGCCTCTTCTACCCTAACTCTTGCATTGGGGTACCTGTTGGGAGATACAGATATCCCCAATACATAAAACAGAGAAGAAGTTGCCTTCATATAGCAAAGCAATATTCATGAGACTCCTTTTGTGAGCCAGGGAATGAGAAAAAGGAAACAAATCTCCAAGTTATTTTCTAACCTCTTTCCATTTTAATACAAGTCAAGTTACGAGGAGCACAGGAAAAGTATTTCTTTAAAGTAGGTGATTCTGTGTCTTGAAAGTATCCCCTCAATACTTTAGAGACTGTACTAAATCCAAGGTCTCCATTAGGCTCCCTCACTTTTGTTAACAGTCACAATGAAGACTGATTATTCTCTGTACACTTTCTGCCACTGCACAAATTTAGCTCTCCTTTGATTTCTTGCAGCCTTTTCCTATTACAGGTGACAGCATAATAGTGATGGGGAATATTTATTTAAATGTGAGACCAAATGCTCACAGTACAGGAGTTTGCAGAGTCAGCAGAGGGGGAGAGGGCAAAAGGGTGATTTGAGAAACATGTCCACATTTTTGAAGGGCTTTGTATTTCAGGCATGTGATTGATTTGCAGTTTTAGAAATGATCATTGAGATAAATGTTATTCCAGCAGTGAAGTGTGATGGGATGTCCCAATGTGTCCCTTTGGTTTTAAAGCACTGGTGAAATCACCATAGCACTATAATTGTGAAAATGCTGAACCCTAGACCATGTGAGGAGCTGGTCCTGACATACTGGGGGTCAAATGGGATGCTAACCTGTAGTTTGCTTTCAAGCTAAGGTAACTCTTTGGTTTTGGGATATCACAGGAGCAAGGGTGGTGCAAATATGCTAAAGGACCTCAAAATTATTGTTTTTGTAAGAGTTAAGTATACAGAAAGCCCTTCTTTTTCATAATGAATTTCCTGATTAATACAGGAAAAAGCTAGACAGAACATTCTCAAGAAAGCTCATTATTTGCTTGCTGGAGAAGATAACACACATAACTGTATGTTTCTAATACAAAGTTATGGCCAAAACAATTCTAATATAGCTTTCAAGCAATTGGGATGCTCTATTGGGAGACAGTTACCAGCAAACTGAAGTTTGGTTCTTTCAGCATTTTTCCTTTACATTTACGGAGTACCAGTGAGAAAATGCCTCATCAGTCCATGAGAGCAGGTCATACCATCCTGAAATAATCCAGGTCTTTTGGTGGTGAGCTGAAGTTCAGAGGCTCAAGGCAGCAGGCATTTGCAGGCATGAAACAGTTTGACTTCATGGGTTGGCTCGTCGCTGGCTGCAGACTGGCACTGACCAGCTTTTTACCCAGCTAATTGTGTGAGGTCAGAGAGGATTTTCTTTATTAACTTGACTGGCTTGGCTGTGAAATGGGAAGTACTGTACAGTATATAATTCAAGCTCACTTTCAAGGGGAATTTTGTTGAAGCTGGGTATCCAGAGAGACCTGAGCCTTTAACACGTAGTCATCTGAAACACACTCTAGAAATTTCATAGTTTAAGGCCAGCATTTACACCGGTTTGTGTTCCAGTAATAGAATAGCTCTTGCTTTTAAAAAATATATCTAAATGTATAAAGGTGTAGGTTTTTTTCTGAGAATGAAACTGACTGCTTTGAGCACTTACTGTGTGTTAACTATGGCTGGATAAACTTGGAAGGGATGTACTGTGTGGAGACTTCAGAAAATTATGTCTCTGAAGTGAAGAGAAAGCATAGTTGATGTGCTTGTACATTCTCAAACCTGGAAGTTGTAGAGAATCACTTGCTGTAGTACCCTTTTCTATCTTGGGAAGTACAAAGAACTACAATCTCCCAAAAGGTGTTGTATTTTAGATGGGTTTTGTCATTAATGACAAAGAGATCCCAGTGAAAGATATTCCTAGGAATGCAAAACACAATCACTAAACCCACACAAGATCCCTTATCATGCTCTCTCCAAAGCTGGTGCAGATTCATTTGAATTACACTGGAAAGATTTATCTCCTATTAATGGAGCGCTCTTCATTTTTTAAAATTGAGTTGTTGTGCAACACATCAAATAACAATGTCATAACACATCGTAAATCAGTTTGTTCACTGAAGGATTCCACATGAGTTAATCTAACATCCTGGACACAGTTCATGAGCAGTTAATTTTAGCAGTTCTCTTTGATATATATCAGTTAAGGCAAAGCAACTCCAGCCATTACGGAGCAGAGTCAAAACTGGTTAACGGCAAAGCAAGTACAGACAAAGATTGTTCACAGATAAAGCCTTTGGCAGATCATTCAAGGGATCTTTGCTTTATATATAGAACAATTGTAGCTCTAATACCAGCAGTGCAGACACTCTGGGACAAAGAGAAAACACACACACACCCCCCAAACCACAGAATAAAACCACACACACCACTCGTTACTTGCGTCTAACAAGAAAGTCAAGCTAAAGTTCACCAACCCTGACGTAGTTACCAAATAACTCCATGGCAGGCAATGAGATGGGAAGAAACACCCCCAAAAAAGCATTCAGGAATTATCCCCATTGTCAGTGGGAGAAACTGAGAATGTTTGGTTTGAAACACAGAGTCATCTGGCAGGCTGCCAAATGCCATTTATCTCAAGGTCAGGCAACATAAATAACCCCAAGGGTTAGCTCCAAAGCGGAGGAGCAGGAGGTAGCTAAACAAGAACAGAGGAAGGGATTCCTCTCTCTTCCCTGTGGATGTTCAGCATGGTACTGAAGAGGTTTCAAGGCCTGGTACTCCTGACAAGTCTAGTGTATTACAGGGCAGTAAAACACACCAAGAGCAGGGACTACAGCTGAACGTAGAATCACGGAAGGGACCATGGTTTGAGACCAAGCCACTAAGCTGTCATGCATTTTCTGCAAGAATCACTCAGGAAGACTAATCAGAAAGGAAGAGTCTGCCAGAAAAAAAAATTTCTCTTGAAAGTTTTAAGTCTGAAAAGATTGATCCCTGTTATACAGTAGGGAAATCAACATTTATTTACTGTTTGGTTGGGTGGTCACATAAACTTTTCCGTTCTTCCAGCACATTAAATATCAGAGCCTTCTTAACACTTTTTAAGAGAATAGCAAGTTTAGCAACTGTCACATCTAGTAATCAATGCCTATCAGTCAGGGAAGGGAGAGGTGTGTTTTCCAGAGATGACTTAGACCTGAGAGTACAGCTTTGAATATACCAGTGGGAGAATCCCGAAAGAGTTAGTACCCATTTTTCTGTTCTCTGGGGCAAAGCTCAAAAAACAAATTAAACAAGTATGCAGTCCTTGAGCCTGGAATCCAAAACTGTATCTCTGTACCTCTTGAAACTGGGCAAGGTGTCTTTCCCACTGGTTTATGTAGAAAGGAGTTTCTGGTAGCCAAATAATTAATTAAGAGAATTAGGAAGAAAAAAAATGTTAGTCAATATTCTTATAATTTATTTGTGATTTTGGCAGGCTTAAAAACCAGACTGAGTAGATTTACTTGTGGTTTCATGTTGAATTTTTATACCAGGAAAGAAAGTGAACTCAGTAAGTCAGAAGGAGGGTTTCAAACTAAAAGTGTTTTGATTCAGCCAGCACCACTTGAGATCACTATGCAGAGTCCTGTACATCTGTATGGTCTGAGCATCATTCCTTCCAAACAGAAAGGAAGCACCCGGATAAGGAACCTTGATCCTTTATATCGGACAATTTTATATCTGTAAACCTTACACAACGTATTGGAAACTGAGGCACGACCTCAGAGGTGGAAATATCCCAAATATGTTATTACATCTGGGACTAAGACTGTGATTTTTCCATCTATAAATTTCTCTTATCCCTTTCAACTTACATAGTACTCTTAGAAAAAGAAATATTTGCATGTGGAGGGGCTAGAGTCAATGAGATGGTGATGTGAAGGGGACATCTGCAGAAGTCCAGGCTGATTGTGAATTCCAGAATTTACAGTTCTTCAGGCTAGGGATTATGGGACACATCCCTTGATGAATAGAGCGGCTCCACCCATCTTTGCACACTATTTTGGTCCCTAGTGGAACTGATTTTCTCAAACGCAAATGATCTTGAAAAATGGCAGAGAGCATGGACTTGCATCATTAGCAGTGAACCAAAGGCTTTGTGTTGCAACAACTTTTGTTGAGGGATTATTGTGTTGAAAATCCTCTGATTTTGGCACAAGCTGAAGAACTCAGCAGTTCCACTTTGCATGTCCTGCCATCATTCAACAGGCAGACCCTGTTGTTAGACATCGCAGTAGGGCAGCCAGTTGGCTTCTCCCAACCTCCTTAGGTTTCCAGATGTCATAACAAAATGAGAGAGAGAGACTTAGCCATCTTCCATGTGTTTACGCTGGAGCTGCTAGGCAGAGACCAAGCCACAACACTGCACAGCTTTTCAAAAAGGACTTAATAGGCCTCTCTGTAAACAGATCTAAATATTTGCTCCAGTGACATTTATCGCATCACACGTCTGGCGCGAGTGTTTTGTCCTTGTTTTGCTTGCGTGTTTGGATTCTTTTATAAACATTAATGAAGTGCTTGAATACAAATGAATAATCCTCCCCCTTCTTCCCACCCTGGAGGGGAGGGGAATGGGAGGGCATGAAGGAATAATAGTTCAACCTTCAACCCGTAATTGCTCTGTACATTTTGATGACAGCTTTCTTTCTCACATGCTTTAAAAGACTTTATTCGGCGGGCACATCCATGCAGAGGGCATTGCACCTTTCTTCAAAGGCAGCTGCAGCTGGAGTTGGAGTGGGGGGCACTTAGCACGCAGCAGTGTGTCATTAGATGTTTGAGTAGTTGTAGCAAGTTGACTTGCTGCTGGGTTCCCAACAGGCTGGCAGAATTGTACCCTTCCTACAAGACTTTTAGCAGGAGGTTTATTTACTATATTCTTTCCTAGGCATCTGCTTTTGAGCTGGACAGAATAATGGGCCTGAAGCACCTCAAATCTGACTCCATATGGCTGTTTACCGACCTCTTGCTGGAGAACTAGGGTCATGCAATAGGTATTTTCCACTTACATAAAGCTTGAATATGACTGGAGACAACGTGCTTCCAGATAGCCCCTTCTGATCTCAGTGCCTTTATGGAGGCCCTAGAAAGTGGTTGTCTTGGTCTTGCTTTTGATTTTGTCAGTAAAGGAGAGGGAGGGTACAGATAAGGAAAGACTGACTGAATTTTGTATCCACAGGTGGTTTCTGTGGGCACAACCTTTAGAACATTATTCTCTTGTCTAGGATATGAGGCCATAAACCAGTGTGTTAAATGCCTGTTTCCTGATCATGAGAGGGGTGATGTTGTGAAGCAGATGGAGGCATCATCTCTGAACCTGCTTCATATTGAGAAAACATTGAGTATCTCGTTCCTGTGTGGGAACAGTTATATTACTGCTCCTTTCTCCCTGTGCAGTTCAATATGTCACAATATCTTCCATGCACAATAAATTATCGTCATCTCCTGCCAGGTGGGACAATGCTTTGCTCAAGACCTTTCTAAGCATCTTTAGTTTCTGCAGCTGGGCTTGTAGAAGCAGTGGTTTGGCTTGCTTGGAAGCCAGTAATAAAAGAAATTTCCTTTTAGCCAAGAGGGTCTCTTCAGAAATTCCCTGAACTCATGCAGCTAAGCTCTCTGTTCTTTGTTAAGAGCAAAACTGCTGCATTTAAGCTGTGGGACATAAAAGAAGTGATCAATGCCTAGAAAGTAATCGAAAGTTCATTCTTCAAATGATCTTTAAGAGAAAAATCATCCTGTATAAGACATCTGTGGGTCTGCTGTCTGCAATAGTAGTAAGTGCAAAGGATTTATTTCCCAATTGTCAGGCTTTGGGAGGTCAAAATTAATACCCAAGAGGAAAAAAATGCATATGTTTCCTTCATCTGAGTGATTAGGTATAAAATGGGTTAAAAATTAATACTGTCTTTGGTTCAGCCTGTATATGAAACTATTCAGTCTGCACATACTTGAGTACTATTAGAAAGTGCCTGTCAACTCCATTAATTATCAAATTGCTTATTCAGTCTATACATTCCTTGCATAAATCCATATCAACTCTGCCTCTCGTAACAGTGTTTGTTTATATGAGCCGGAACTCTCCACCCTGAGCAGTCTGAAACGCTTCTCAAAAGAATTTCTTCGTCTGCACCTACAGGGACCCAGACTAATAGCTATTGAGAGGATGCTCTGTGGGGTGCTTTTTTTTTTTGGTGGGGAGTTGGGAGAAACAAAACTGTCTGAAAAGGTGTTCTCTTGTCACTTCTGTCTGTAGTTCAAGTAGAAGAGACTAAAATCGTTGCAGTTCTCAGCAGCTGTGAAGTGCACACTGGAAAAACAAAAAACTGGGAGAAAAGAATAGAAAAAAGAATTTGCTGATATTTTTGTCATACTCTGCCTGATGTGCCAACATTAATGGAGGCTGCTTTTTTTTCCCCCCACTAATTTATAGTCCAGTGCATTCCTGCTTCCCCTTTGCTCAAGCATTCTGCCTTTTGCTCGTTTGCTGGAACACAAACATGGAAGTGTATTTGGAACTCGCTTGAGCCTTAAAAAAACAAAATTAAGGCAAGCTGCCAGATCAGAATCTAATACACAACATATGTTTACAGGGTTATAGTCTCTTGCCATGCTGGCTTTCACAGCACTCCAGTGTGAAGTAGAGTAAATGCCTTCCAAGACCTTTTATCATCCATCGTGCTTATCAAGACAGTAAAAATACTGTTTTTATTTCAGCAAACGTACCTTTCTTCTTGTCTGAAGCCCTTTGAATTCCCTGCCGCATTTGGGATTAATGGAAGGGTATGTCCTTGGTCTTCACAAGAGCTTGTCTGCCTCAGAGTTGACTGGGTTCATCCTCCAGTTTGGCAAGGAGCCCTGAACAGGTCCTCTGGTTTGAGAGGGGAGCAATGTTGGCCCCCATGAGCCTTGTGCATTTGTGGTGTAATTCGTGGCACTTCATGAAGACCAAAGGGTTGTCCAAGCATGACAGAGGATTGAAGTCAACGAGGTATTTTAAGCTTACTTGGGTTACCTCAGCTTGCACAAGTGCAAGAGGTGCCATTGATTCTCACTTGTTTGCTTCAAACTTTAGCCCTTGCTTGGGAGCCTTCTGCACAGCAGGGAGGCTGGCATTTGGTGTGATTAGTGAGCCCCACCAAGGCTCTGTGGCTGCTTTTGGGCTGTTGCCTTTGCCTTACACAGTGCTGGTGTCTACTCATCCCACAGTGCTTCCAGTCCACCTACATCACAACAGGACCCTTGTGACTGCTGTGGGGAGCTCCAAGCTCAAGGCAAGGACTTGAGTGACAATTCAAGATGTAGGAGTGGGATGCAAGGCAGAGGGAATAGAAAACAGGGATGATTATACTGGACTCCTGTCACCTCCTGTGGCTGCTCTGCCCAGTGTGCAGGAGACACTGCAGAGCCACTACAGCAGCAGCTGGATGTAGCCCTGCAGTATACAGAGTCCAGAAAAATTAAACTCGAAGTGTCTAAAAATGTTGTGGGATGAGAGGAACACTTGGTGGGTATATGAGGCTCTGAAATAACAGTAGCCCATGACTTTGCTTCTCCTGCTTGTTTTCCATGTGTAGGATATACCTTATACATGCTAGGACAGCTGGATCCCATGAGCTATACACACATTACTCCAGGCTTATCAAGGGCTGTGCTTGCAAGTGAGCTCCATTAGCAGGAGGCAAGACTTGTTTGGAGCCTCAGAGACAATCCTGACGTGGCTCTTTGTGTTTCAGTTCTCTGTGTGCAAGATGGGCAAGATATTAGAGCTATTTATTTTTGGAAAATGCCTTTTTTTTTTTTTTTTTTTAAACAGAAACAGTGCTTGTGTGATTTTTTCTGTTTGAGGGAAAAAATGTTCCTTAAAATGTCTCAATTTCAAATTTAAAGTGAAAACCCAGGAGTCTCATCATCAAAAGAACAATCTGGGGACTGACTCAAATGGACATTTTTGTGCTGTTAATTCATAACAAGACATTAAAGATAGAAAAGGCTGAATTCTTAACTTTTTTCTTGAGGTACAGTTGTTCCCTGCTGAACTGTAGAAAGCAACAGAGATTGAAATCTTGTAGCAGGTTTGGATGTATGTGTTAACAGAGGAGAAAGTCCTCAGGTGCCTCCTTGGTGGGAGCTCTCTTATACAGCTCCAGGATGCCTGACTGGTGGGTTGTTTGAGATAGGGTGACATTACCTCTATAGAATATGTTCTTTACAGACATCAGGAAAGTTATAATGCTTACAGTGTACGAGTTATTCTTGCCCATAGGAAACTTAATATGTAATTTCATCTGATTTCCAGTGGGTCAGATCTCTGCTCACATTAATAGTGTGATGCTGTGCACAGCCAATGTTCTTGAAGTAGATTTGAACGACCACGGGAGGCAGGACATGGCAGTTTCACCTCAACATTTCATCAAGGAGGTCCCTCTTAGATTGTCATAGCTTGAAGTTCATTTCAGAAATAAAAGGAAGCCACATAGGCAGTAGTGTAAATACAGACCTTGCATCTCTTGTAGCTCCAGAACTTCATTCTTCGCAGCTCAGATGTCCCAGATCTCACCTTTACCCTTTGACCACAGACAACCTACTTACCCTTTCACTTGAAAAGACAGAATGAAGAGGTAATCATGGTTTGCACTTCAAGAGTTCATCTTTTCCGTTGTTCTAAGAGTGTCTTCTTTCTATCACTGAGGAGATTAGCTGCCTTTTGGGTCAAAAGTTTAGCCTCCTGCTTGTAATTCTTATTTGGCTTTGCCATTTGGTTCTAAAGCAATTTCTGTATCTGTTCCCCATTCTGTTTCAGTGATACCTATTTTTGTTTGACTGGGAAGTGCAGAGTAAGGTTTAAGAGAGTTAGTAAAATCCACATTGGCTAATTCCACACACACAGTGACTATTGGGACAATGACCTCTCCCTGACATAGGTTTAGTTTCCTATATTTCAGCAGTATTCTAGGTCCTAATCACGTGCTCTGTGCAGAAAGCATTTGCTGTGTGCTTTGCTGCTGCCCAAATGCAGATGTAGGTTTCGGATTATGAGATTTCAAGTTCTGAGAATCAGCATGGGTTTTAGTGCTCTTGATGACATAGCCAAATAGTGTTGTTATGATAAAATTCAAAATTCATCTCTGAAGCACCTCTTTCTAGCGTTGCCTCATGCATTCTCAACTAGCAACGTATTCCTTTGTCTAAGTGACTTCCACTGTTGGAACTTTTTCCTAACATATTAAGGTTTTCCTTTACTGCTTCCAGATGTAGTCCCTTGTTTTACCATTCTTTGACTCTGTAAATATATTTTCTTTGGTAAGAGTACTGCTTGGTTACTTGATAGACAAGATCGTGCTCTCTCTTTTAAGAGTCGTTTATTGGAGTAAAATTCTTACAACTGCAGACAAACAAACAGGCTTCTTGCAGGGATTGAATTTCAGTTTTGTCTTGTCAGTTAACCACCACTCACACCCTTTCTGGGACAGTTCGTAGAGACACCTCGTGGCTGTCAGGAGCTCCTACAGAGCCCATCACCGTCATGTCAAATTGATTTACACTAAGCCTCAACATCCAAAGTCGTTTGTGAAGGAGTTATGAGGGAGGCTGCCAACCTGCTAATTAAAAGCTAGAAATATTTTCAAGTTCTCCTCTGATGGAAACAATTAGGCAAATCTGTTCTAAAGTGGAATTACCCCCCAAACCCAACAGCAACATGTTGTCTGCCTGACTGTAATTAAAGCTATCGAAGGAAATTTTCTATTTCAAGATAAAAAAATTGTTGGTTAGTTCCTAGATTCCCAGTTTACACTCCATGCTGTAGTAGAAAAGCAGGCGGCTCAGACTGCATGGATGCAGTTTGTCTCTGGGATTCTTAGTTTCTCAGTGAAAACCACACTAGTCAGTGTAAGGAAAACAAAAAAGCAAGCCCCATTCTCTTCAAACACACAAGTCCGGAGTGAATTAGACAGTAAGCTTATGCAAAAGAAAGCCAGACTGTCTTCTTTAGGTTTCAGGTCATCCATTAATGTAGATAATTTAAACAAGTGAGTCCTGGTGAGATTGCTTACCAGGCAGTAAGTCTTTCTAATGGTAAGTGAGCAAGACCTCAAATCCACCATTTCCCTGAACTGGCAAAGCGTGCGGCTTTTCTTGTGTTTGATACAAACTCTTCCATTAAAATGGTATTTTAAAGAACAGAAGCCCTTAGAGAAATAAAGTATATAACCAAGCATTTTTAGTGGATGTAATTGCTCCAGACCCGGCTGAATAGAGGCCTTGTGACTTCATAAGTCTTATATGTTTAGATCCAATTATTCAAGATTATATCATATCATAATCAAATCACAATTTTATGTATATACGTATAAATCAAAAGGACAGGTAGGAAAATGGAAGTAGTAAAGAACTATTTGCCATTTGTTACCTCTCCTTTTCTCGCTGAAAACTGAATCATGCAAAATGTTGGAAACCATCTTTCCATAACCAAGGAGAATAGTGTCCAATTTGCATAAGGCTCAGAGGCTTTGCCTGAAATTAGTCAGAAGTTCCAAAGAGTCCCTCAGATTTAGGGGTTAGTTCCTACTTACAGGTGGAGTAAGGAGGTAAAACAGTAGCAAGAAGGATAGAGTTATGGAAAGTATGAATTCAGTGTTGTGCTCTTAATGATAAATCAGTCAAAATGATAAACCAGTCAAAACTGTCCATCTGCTTTGCTGATTTTCGAAGCATCTCAAGTGAGTGGGAGAGTCTCATTACAGAAGATGACAACTCCAAGTCAGTAGTGGGACTTCATAAGGATTTTTGGCCTAATCAGAACCTAAAACCACCTAGAAAGGGTTAGTTATGTGTGCATGTTGAGTATCATGCTTGAGCTGAGACTGTTTCTAGGAGTACTTCCACATATTTTCCTTAAATGCCCATGCAGTCTCCTTGCACTGGGCTGCAAGTCCACCTACTACTCCTTTCTATTCTATGGAAAACCTACACTATGTAGGGGAACATTCAGGTCTTCCAAGCATTAAGGCTTAAAAAAAAAGTCACCATGTTTACTTCAACTTTCTCTTTCTAAATTGCTTTGACAGCCCTGTGCTTTTCTAACTCGTTTTGGGGAATATCCAGTCTGCCATTGGAATTATTTGAATTGTACAGAAAGAAAGGAGGGCCTGTTTCCCTCCGAATTCCATATATTGTGTCGCTGGAGCTTTTCATGTTCCATAAACAATGCTCTCTTTTTCTAACCCTCTCCCCCTCCTGCCCATAGCCTGACTTTCTATAATTTTCTTGACATGGACAACTCAGCGTTTTTGTGAAAAGCTATGACTGATTTTCTGCAGCTTTACAAACAGGAGCTTGCTAGTGATTTCAAGAGGATCAGGTAGTTTGATGCAAGCGAGACTGGGTCGGGTCTCTGGGACTTCAAACACGTCTCAGCAGTGCATCTAGTTGTGAATGATTGTTTTCCCTTAAAGCATTCATGATCTCCAATTGGCAAGTCTCTTCTCATAACTAAGGAGACGCTTGGAAAAAAGTTGGTATTTTTAAATGTCTTCTTAATCCCTGTAGGACTCTAGCCACATACAAGCAAGTGGCTTCATTTTTCCACACACTACTCTTTTTTTAGTTAATAATTCAGTTATTATGTGAGTGAAATCTCAGGAGGTACTCAGAGTTGCAGGCACTCGGCCGTTTAAGTTCATTTCAAGCCTCCTGTGAGCCTTTTAATATTTGAATGGTGTTTCATGGTCTGTCTTTGGCGACTCATGAAGCTGGATCCCAGGAGAAAGATCACAGCCTAGATAAGCAGCCGTGGTAGATATTGCAAAAGCAGTAGTGCTTCTGCAGCACTTCAGTGGCTTGATGCCTCAGTATATTTTTGTTTCTTTCTTTACCAGGAAGATGGATAATTTCCAATCTTAACGACCACGCATGGGAAAGATGAATAAGCAGTATTTGAGAATGGTGTCTGATTGGTCACACCCTTGTCTGGCTGTGCTTGCTGGTGTGTTTTGCATAGCATTTCTGGAATACTTTTCTGTTGAAGTGAAAGGGTTGTTGCAGCATTTGATTTCAACCTTCTAAAGGCTTTTAAAGAAGTGCCAAGCCCCTATAGTCTGGAAGCAGCAACACTGACCGTGTGCCATGTCACGGAGAGGAAAAAAATCCTTTTCAGTGTTTGCACTGAACATGAGTGTCACTTTAAAACTCCAGGTTGCTCTTAAACTGCCTTGCAGCCCGACAGCTTTGCGGTGGACCAAAGAGGTCTTGGGTTAATGTCATCTGATGCATCCTAATGAGTACTCTAATTGTAACTGCCATTCCAGCTGTCCCTTGTGTGTTTAACTTATGTAAATGAAAAACACAGCTTTCCAATTTACTTTTCAGCTTGAAATATTATATTCTCCTCAAGTAATGTGTTTTAATTGCAGAAGCAAGATATAATATATATATGGAAAGAGTGGGGTGAGAGCATGAAGGTTGTATATAAATAGCAGGGCTTCTTAGCTGTTTCTTTTCTTCAGGAGTCTTCTCTCAGCTGTCTTCTCTCAGCTGGCTGCTGACTAAACAGACACCAAGCAGGCCCCAGCTTACCCAGAGGGGTAAGACAGCAGGTTGAAATGTGTGGTTACGTATCCCAACTCCCATCTGCTCCAAGATGTCCAGATAGACACAGCACTCTGAAGCAAGCACATGCCCACTTGATGTCAATCTGGAGCAACTCTCTCTCTGATTTATGCTGGCAGAGAAGATCAAAACCCAGCTTAAAAATTAGGTGACAGAGATTTAAAAAAAAAAAAGAAAATAAAGAAAAAGAGAAGTCAGCAGACACTTGGAGGCTGGGAAAGGCTGCCAAACAAGCATTCCTACCCTTGCTTATGATTCTCTCCCACATACAACTGGCTGTGTACATCTGGGAGCAGCCAGCATAGTGATCTATTCATAAAGGGCCAAATTCAGGAGCCGACCTGTAAGGCTTGAGTACACTGACTACACATGGGGAAGGTGGAGTGAGGGCTCAGAGGGGCTTCTTGGAGTTGTGCAGGACAAAAATCCCCTTCTTTCCAGCTAGCTGAAAAGCAGGCACACCAGAGGGAAAGAATGGTGTAGTGCTTAGGGCTTTAACCTGGGGCTTGGGGCAGCAAGAACCAATTATCTAGCCGGTCAGAGACTGTGATTTCTATGATCTGCAGCTGCCTGGGTTCTTGTGAGGGACTTGTCACTTTTTAGAGCTCCTGCAGGGATGCTCTAATTCAGATACTCATTAAAGGCAGAAGGCAGAGAATAGCCAACACTGCAGGGCCATGGTTTGGTCTTCCCTGCACTTGACTGGTTGACCTGTGACATGTCCTGTCCCAGCAGGTCATGTATGAAGATATTCACGGAGCACATGAGCTGCTGTCTTCTAATGATGATGCTGTTTCTTTATGGCGTTATGGGGGACTGCATTGAGACCCAGTCATTGCTTGATGTAAAGCCTCCAAGTTGAGCAGGACAGAAGTTATGAAGGAAACACAATATTCCTCAAAATGGACAGCCAGTTGATCCAGCCGTTCTTTTCAGGACAAGGGTTTGTGTGTTCTCATTATGAGTTGGTTGCATGCTCTTAGCCTCACCTCGTGGGGAAAGAGCTTACAATCCCACATATTTCTGTGTCTCTTCTCAAGTCTGGGTATAAACTCCCACGTGTAATCCACAGCATTGGATTACCCAAATAAAAATCCAAGGCAGAAAGATATTACATAAAGAGAGGAGGAGATTTGAGTTAAACTATCCTTCATATATGCAGGAATGATCCGTGGCTTCTGGGTGTTTAAGCTCCTATGTTAGAAATGGAGAAATATAGGTAATACCATTGCACTAATGGTTGGAGACAGAGAAGAAATGTTTATCAATAGCTTGTTAACCTGAATAAACTGTGAATATGTACATGCAGGCAGGAGAAGGTATTGATGGATTCTACTTTTGAGAGGTTAGGTCATCACAGGTATGTGAGTAAAAGCATAATCTTGACTCAAGGTTTGCTCGTGATACATTTAAGAAATAGCCTGCAAGGTAGATTTGTGGCAACCCTAGGTGGGTTCCTTCAAATATACAGGTTCTGTCAACATTCCTTCTTTCATATCCCTAAGGTATGTCAGGCTCTGCCAGGTTTTAGCTTTGGATGATATGAAATTCAGAAGTCAGTTACTAACAGTTACAGCTTGATTGCATATGTACACACAGAAACACACATGCTGAGGGAAGCTAGAAAAACAAAGATCTACAAAAGAAGCTCTTCATCTCGTTCTTTGTTTTCCTCCTCCTGCGTGTGAGCACAGCCGGGAATCGGGCTCGGCTGGGTGTCCGCAAGGGGCAGGAGGTTCATCCAAAGCCTTCTGCTGAAGGCGAGCTGGGGGTTCAGAGGTGGCTCAGTGTGAGGAGCAGAGCTGTACTGACCTCACACCATGAGAAAACCAGGCTCAGAAGGAGATTTGGCTGAGAAAAAAAAATGGTAGAAGAAAAGAAGCTAAAGAAAGCTTTGTCTGAGAGGGGGGTATGTCAGTGGTCTATTTTCCACTGATCATTAGAAGATTAACTGCTGGTCATGTTCCCAGCTAGGCACTCCCAGAGCTTTTTTGATCCTGGGCAACAGGTTTATTTGCCTAATTTATTGTTGCTCTTAGAATTTTAAACTCAAATATAAATTAAAGGCTTTTGTTCTGTACAATCTAAAAGCATGTCTGGGATGGGGAACCCAATATTTGACTTGGCTTTGTGTTCTGAGATGTATTTCAAGAGCTTCTGGGCATTACCAGGTTGAGTCTGGGGTTGATGTTTGTTTTCTGAATTATTTTGGTGCTTGATGTTTCTGCATTAAGAAGAAAGGTCACTGCCAGCTGTTAAGCACTGAGGAAGAGCAGTGGTTGTAAAGAGCCTGTTAGGCAAACTAGTTGTTGGAGTGTAGCTTCTAAAACAGGACAAAGTTAAAAGCTGTTTTGTTATCAGAGGCAATTTCTGGAACCATTAGGAATAATGCTCTAGTTTGGAAAGAAGACTTCCAAAGAGGTGGAGAGTACACAAAACCTAATGAGTTACAGCTAAAAGATCTGCTGATTATCCTCTAAGACAACTCAGAATGTATATGCATCCAAGAAACTGAGAATCTTTCAGTATGCTTAATAAATGTATGGGCAATGTGAACAAGCTGGCCCTCAGAACAAGTTAAGATAAAAATATCTCTAGAAGAAAAAAGTACAATCCATGCTGAGGGAAGAGAAAGAATAATAAAAAATGTTCCTCAAACCTTATAAAAATGAGTTTCTGCTGATTGGAGGTTCAGTGCAAAATGGCCGTGAGCTCCGTGAAATAAGTTTGATTTTTGTGACAGAACCTTAGGGTTTTTTTCAGACATCTCAACACTGAAACCAGGGGGACCTTGCTTCCTATGTAATAGTCTTGCATGGAGGTATCCTGGGTCAGCTGGGACAAGTGCTGGCTTGGGACTTCACCATTTCAGCAGTGGTTCATCACTGTCCTTTGTGCGCTGGCCAAACCAAGGCAAGTCACTTCAGCTCTTCTAGATTTTGTTTACTGAGGTACACTCTGAATTGAGATGGATGGTAGTTATATCCCCACTATGTGGGGAGATTGTGGGCAAGGAGATCACATCTTCAAATCGCTTCCATCCAGAAGTGTCTTTACAGTGCAGTGCCTGCCAAATTTGCTAAGCTCTTGAGGGTACCATGCCTCTTCTCTCTTGGAAGCTTGTCGAAATATCCTATCCCCCAAAAAAGATACATTTGGGATGTCAATAATTGGAATATATTGTTCTTGGCCCACAGGGAGTCTGACACAGCAGCTCTACCTTAAATACAGCGATCAGCCTGCAAAAGCCAACAAAATCCCACAAACCAAGTGATAACAACTGTTTCACTTTCTTAAATCTCCCAGTAATCTGGGGGATGAGTGAGCTTCGTAGCTGAGAAATTGCTCTTAAGTACAGTTTACTGGGGTTTGTTTTTTAATACCCGCATTTATTACAATATTTTTTTCAGAGAAGTCTTTTCACAAGATTTGCCAAAGAACACAAAGGTTTGTCGTAACGGATCAAGTCACTTATCCCTATAAATCCAGTGCCCTGTATCTGCCAGTGATGACTTGTCTCAGCTTGAGAATCAGCTTGTGTAGTACAGCTGGGTTCAGGCACGGCTGTACTCAGGGGCTGAAAGCCCCCGTCCTTCCATCTCCCTCATACTGACCGTGGTGGCCTGGTGTTAGCATCCCCTCCTTGATGTTGTCAAGGCTGCACTGCCTCGTGTTGGGAAAGACTCCAAGGAAGCAGGGAGGCTCCAGAGAAGCATGGAGGCAGCTTTGTACTCAAAAGCTGTCCTGTGGCCAGGTAGGCAGGATGAGTCTTTCCTCACCCTGTGTAGTGCTTGAAACTTTGAGAGCATTTGATGTAGAGTTTTTTCTTACAGCGGGTCCAGTTGCTTTGGGGGTTGGAGTGATGGGAAGAAAAGACCAAAATCTGAGATGTGATGTGTGGATCACAACCATGCATAGCGACTGCCAACAGTAATAGGATAGGTCTTGTTCTCTGAGTAATCTAGAGTCAAAACAGAGACTGACTAAGAACTTCATCAGTGATCAAAGGCTTTGAGCTCTATTTCCATTTCTGTTGGTGTCACAGATGCTTCCTGCACTTTCCAGAGATGAAGCTGCGGCAACTAAAAGGAGGTCTCACACATAGGCTGAAGGGGCACCTCATGCTGCTGTTCCTAAGGTTGCAGAAAGCCTGAAAGGCCTTTCTTTGCCAGGATTAGACATTTGGCATGTTTCCCTTGCACGTTACAGAGCTATACCATTGTAGAAAATTAAGATTCCTATTGGAGCAAGGCGCTGTCTAAATTCATCTGTCCTGGGACAGTCAGCTCTGTGCAGGCCAGTGGGTGAAATACTGTTCTCAGGGAAGAAATCCAGCTGTTCTCTGCCCTGAATAGGCCACCTAACCTTGGGACAGTTGTGCTTGGTTTCCCTTTTCACTCTATCAGGCTTTAACCATGTGCCACAAGACAGTTGCGTGTTGAAGGAAGGATCTCAGCTTGCCAGCATGGGGAGATGTGGGAGAAGAGGAAGAATTGAAAACCCTCATGTTTTGGATAGGAAAAAATATCCCAGTTGTGATCTACTGTTGCATGCATAGGTCAGGGAAGGATTACCCTGCGGTTAAGGAAGAGGATTGTATCAAGGGACAAGTTCTGTTCCCAGCTCAGCCACAGACTTCCTTTCGGACCCTAACACTTAATTCTTTGTGACTTTGTTTACTCACCTGTCTGATGGGAATAATACCGCCTACATCAGAGGCAAGTCGTGCTACTCTATGTTGATGCACGTGGTGTTAGTTAGGAACATTAAAATGCTTTGTGATCCGTGGATTTAAAAAAAAAAGCAGTGTAAATGATCAGGGCTGTTACTTGAGATTTTAGTTCCAGACACTGTGGCACAAATCAAAATATCTCCTTTTATTTCTTACTGTAGAGCATTATAAAACATCCGGTGGGCATAAGGTTGCACTTCAGAAAGCAAGTGCAAGTTTTGGACAGTCCACCTAAAATCTAGTTTCATATTTAAGCTTTATATGTTCTAGTTCCTTTAGATATTTTTCATGTTACTTTTACTGACAAAATGCTCCTCTGAGTTTGTTAGTGTTAAGAGTTTGTTAGTGTTAGATATCCGTTGTGCAGTATCATTTGCTGCAGTGTTTGATATTTCAAGTTTTAGATTATATCTCCCTTAGCTTTAGAGGAGTAAACTATTCCTGCACTCACTACTCAGATGAAATCTGGAAGGAGCTTCAGATCTTTTTTAAATTTAAAGCCTGTTTTTGTTACGGGCTTCACTTGCTCACTGAAAAGTCCTTTAAGGAAGACACCAAGCAGGAACATGGAAGCCTCAATTCAGTAATCCTTTCTAATCTCAAACTATCTGACACCTGAGGTCAGCTACAGAATATGATTTTATTCAGGAGACTTCCTATAGTATAAAAGGGGTAAGGTTTATATAGTGTATAAAGGCATGTAAAACCCCCTTCAAAATAGATTGTCTGAGATCACTAGGAAGGCTGTAGCTTCCAGAAGGGCCACCAGTTTCAACAGCCTCACAAGTTTATAGTGGAGAGCAAGCCTCTTGCCCCCAGTAGCAGCAGAGTGTTAAGTTGCAGCTCCATCAGCCAAAGCTCTTCATCAAGCCCCATCTTACTAGTAGGAAGAACTTTATTGTGTGATCAGATGACAGAGGTGCCAAGCAGGCAGGCCAGCCTGTCTCCCAGGGCTACCACAAGGTCACCTCCCATGAGCCTGTGGTGGTTAGACAAGCCCAGAGCTGGGGAGAAAGAGTCACGGTCCAGCTGAGGTTGTCTTTAGCCAGTGTGAGTCCAGTAGCCCTGACAAACCTAGGCTGAGGCAAGTCCTGTGATGCCTCTCTAGTGTGCTGGAGAAGAGTCAGGTAGGGAATGATTACTAGGGAAGCCACGGGTGCTGTTATCTCCCTCTGTGCTGGGATGTGGCCACAGCAGCAGACATCCCCTCTTCATCTCTTCAGTGCTGGCACAGCTCCTAAGCCTAGGAGTTAATGTCCTGCAAGGTGCCTTTCACTTGGGAAAGACACAACGGGGCCTTAATATGCTGACCATGCTGGGGAAAAGAAACAACTCGACAGGTTTGTGTAGAGAAACTCAAGACCACGGGATCAAGTCCCTTTCTCACCCCATTATTTCCTTTTCCAAAGAAAGCACATGGAGAATGCTGGAAAGCAAGGATTTGTGACTCAGTGTTAAGAGGCAACCTTGTATTCCAAGAACAGGGGAAGTATAGCAAACATGTCACTTGGGCAGGGAAAGCCTTGAAGATCTCTGTCTATTCCACATTAGTAACAAGCTGCTTGTTCGCCACAGAAAAGCCCAGTTCCATTTGGTTTGAGGTCAAGGCAAGTGACAACCTTGGCAAACTTCATCTGCATCTGGGTTCCCCCCAGCCCTCATCCAGCTTTAATCTTAAAACCCAGTAGGGAAGGAGCCTTGCATCTAGTGTTATGCGTAGGACAAAGAAGAAGGAGTCAAAGGGAGAGCTCCACAAGACAGTCTCTTCTCCATGATGAAAGACTGTCATGTCTTTTAAACATCCTGGTCTACCTGGACTTCTTTTTAGTACTTTACAAATCCTTACTCTAGACTAGGACATTTAATTTTCATTCTTTTTTTGTCAGATATTTTCCTGGATGTGAAACCAGTATTTCTGTGTTGATATGTTGCCCATTCCCTTTTTCTTTAGCTAGCTTTCGGGTCTGTAAGCAGGACTCACAGCACCTTCCGCTTCAGCAGGGATCCTTTTCTTGTCCTCACCAGGATATTCCTGGCATTTCATACCCCCGTTATCTGTTGTCCATGCAAAATTAGTCAAAGCTACTTGCGCACTGCCCTTGTATATAAGAGGCACTTCCTCAGGAGTGGAGACAGGAAAACGGGGGAGGGACTGGAGATGGTGAGAGGGAGCGGGGGGTCCATCCCTGTGGTGTGCGTCTGGATGCGGAGGGAAGAGGTGAGGGAAGGGGGGAGGCACAGTTTATTGTGCTAAAGGGAAACAGAGAGGACATTCTGCCGGTGCTTATTGACACAAGGCTCGGCGGTGACTCGGGGCTTCCCCGCCGGCTGTGAGTGACGGGCAGAACAGGCCGTCGCCTTATTCACTGGGATCTTGTGCAGACAGACTTTTTGTGGAGGGATGGATCCTCCCTGGGGAGCTGGCGAGAGGACAGAAATACAGGATCCTTTGGCTGACAGTCTGCCTTCAGGGGACAGAGATTTTAGAAAGGATTCAGATAGTAAATTAGGAGCATCTTCCCCGAGGAGCCACCTTTGAGTTCTCCTCAGAGCCGACCGCTCTGGTGCTCAAAAGTAAGAGTTATTTCTGTCTGGGTTGAGCATATGGGACACATCCAGCCTCAAGCTCATGTCCAGGACCAGTGTTAGTGTCCAGGCTGTCTGCCCTTTGCTGATGCTGTTCCTGGTTAGCAATGACAGGAGTAGATTTACAGGCAGAGTAGCTCAGGCACAAGGCAGAAAGTGGCTCATCCAAAATGTGCTGATTTGGTCTGTGAGCTGATCCTGCACAAGCTGAGCCTGGCCAGGGGACCTGAACCTAAGCTATGGATGCAGCATGTCCTTGGTGCATGCTGTGCCCTGGAAATACAGCCAGAGAGTGCTGTTGTTCATTTAATTGTAATTTAGGTGAAGATTTGTATTTTTTTTCCTCAGAAAAGCCCCCACAAGAACCCTGTGTGCCCTGGCAATTTATCTTCCCCATCATGAACAATAAACATGCTGTTATAGATTGAGGAAGGGTTATGAAAATCTTACTGCAGTTGGCTTAGGTAGAGAAATCAAAGCACTACAGGAGTCAGTTCTTGTGTTTTCATAGGAATTTCCCCCAAGTAAATGGCTTTTGCTGAACGGTTGGAAGACCAAACTGGACTGGTTTGGCTCTAGATGCACATATATCTTGACAGGAAGAAGGGAAAAGAGGGAGCATTTGTATCTGAATGAGCAGGCATAAAATATGTAGTGAGGCGGAGAAGGATAGGGAGTTAAAGAAATCAAGATAAATAGGAAAAAATGTCGGAGAAAGCACTTGCTGTGGCACTTACTGGTGTTCAGGACTGTATTAATTACTGGTAAAAGGAGGTGGTGGGGATGCAGGTGAATGGGATGTAGATCAGCTGGATTTTGCAGGAAAGGCTTTGCCATTAAGATTGTTGCTCTCCTGCCGTGGCAGGGATATTTGAAGTTGTGAGGACCTCTGATTACAGGTCTTTGTGTATGGGAAGGTTTCTACATTTGGCTCAAAGGTCCATTAACAACAAATCCAGTCCCTTGTTTATCACAAGTAATGGAGAATGGCAGCTCATTATTCCAGTGGAGAAATCCATAGTGGTTGGATGGCTGAAGCATATTTTCCAGAGGATTGGCCAGTCTTGATTTGGAAGAGAGAAAAAGATGATCCACTTTTTGTCCTGGGAACTGAATGGTTAATTGCAACCTCCTTTCCAGATTTGCACCTATGGTGCTTGTTTGGATTTTGGAAGCATCAGAAGCTATGGGGTGGCTTCTTAAGGGGACCTCAGGGAGGCAAAGGCAGGTTGAGAGCAGCTGATAGCAGGGGGAATTTTCTTGAAGGTGGAAAAATACAGGCATTTGGCTTTCAAGGAGAAACATCCCTTTGCTAGAGGTAAACTCGGGTGCTGCCATCCCTGTGAACTCCAGCTGTGTGAATTAGGACCAATAAATACGGTGCTCTGCCAAGGTCTGGGCTGATTGAGGGAATACTCAGTGTTGTTTGCTGACCTTGCTGAGGGAACACAAGTCCATTTAGAGAAGCAGAGTGCTGTAGGTATTTGAGATCTGGGGTAACTGAGGTTTTGCTGTAACCAACTTGGAGCCCCTAAGTGTGCTAAAATGTCACCCTGAAGCCACAGACACGTGGAGAAAACCCCATTGTATCAAAATTGAAGTTAGACAGGACAGTCAGTGAAGGTCAGCGGAATACAAGGCAAATATTGTGTATAGGGGAAAAAACCACATATTTTCTGGCAGTATGAAACCAAGATGAGGGTGTTTGTTTATGGAGAGAGCCATTTGCAAACAGGGAAAAGGCTGCCAGTGATAGGAGGAGCTTTTCTGATGCATAACAGGTGCTCCTCAGACCTGAGCTAAGAAAGCAGCAACTGGGAGGATGTTTTTATCTGCACATTGTGAACTAACAGAAGACAAACAAGTCTCCAGGTCTGTAGGAAGTAGCAGGGAAACAGATTAGTGCACTAAAATAAGCCAAAGGTTTGAACTGTGGGATGTGGGGTATTTATCCGGGGCATCCAGGGGTCATGCAGTGGGAACACGTGTGCAGAGAGGTGTGTAATGCACACAGACCTGATCTTGAGCTGAAAAAAAGCTCAGGAAGGAAGTTTAGAAGGTCTTCTTTGGGTGTGAGCATCAAGGTCGTGACTCTTCTAGCGTTGTGTCCTACCTACCAAACAAATTTTGGCTAGTTGTGGGTGCTTTATGCTGCCTTGCTCCACAACTGTTTTTTCCTCTTGCATAGGGAATATCAGTATTTCTAAGTAACTTCCCTAATAAGAGCAGGATATCAGAATACTTGCCAAGGATGTGGGAGATGCAGTGAAATGAAAATTTCAGGAGAGTTTTGAGTTAGAAAAGTTGCGCTCAGTGTATTCAACCTAAGTAAAACACTTAGGTTTGACAGGATAACATTATTCTTCTACAGACAACAATTCCTAATGAAACATGGCAGTGTGCTGGGACTAGCAGATTTGAAACTATTTTAGTTCCAGTGCTGTGGATGGGAAAAAATAAATTAGAAAAAAAAAAAAGGCAATTTGGAAATGTATGTTTTTCCTGCTTACTTATACTAGGTGAGAATTTGGCTCACGTGGCAGGTCATGTCTGGTCTTATGGGGGTTTTAGGACTGAGACTCAGAGTACTGGACATTTTTGAATTGAGGCCACTTGTAGCCTAAACCTTGAATCCAGTAGTGCTTTGCAGCTGCAGATAAGGATGAGGTCATATACAGATTGTGGTCTCCACAATACATCATTACCAGGATGATCACATCTGCAAGGAGAACTCTTAGCATCATGCATTATTGAATTAGATCAGGTACTTGTATTTCTGAAATAAGTCCAAGACAGTGTAATTTGCTTGCTTATTAGTTTCCAGGGTGAAGCTGCCAAGAGACCATTACCAGGAGTTACGTGAATTGACAGGGAAGGCTCAGAGGACAGTTTGAACCCTGTGATGGACAGGCATAGATTTTGCAGTCAGTGGGCTATCAGTGTGGCTAAAATTGATGGTCTACAGACATCCCATTTCTGTTATATTTACTATATCTTTCTCTTTCCTTAATGGCCTGATTTCCAAATGTGGCTATCTCTGATACTGACATTAGGGATCAAATCCAACTGGTTTAATTGGATGCTGTTCGTTTAAGACAAACAGTCTTGGTCCTGAAAGAATATCATGTTGTAAAATTCCCACTCAGCTTTTTGGTGTTAGTGGGGTATGTCTTGTTCCAGGCAAACTCACTTTGTCACTCTGCTTAATAGATGCAGCTCTTCTGCCTGTGTTCACCCTGACAGACACCGTAGAGGCATATTGGCTCCACTGTGGGCTTCAGGAAACATGGGATGGCTTTTGGCGTGGTACACCCAGTTATAGACTCACAGCCAGCGTTTGTTTTGGAGCTGGCTCATTTCTAGACAATTTGGAACATTTCTAGACAAAAGGAAGTGCAAGACCATGTCTGCTGGCAGATTCCATCTGGACATACCCAGAGACAATTGTATTTTTTATGCTGTGACACTGCAGTCTGAAAAGTAGAGTTTGGGATTTATTCTTTATACCACGCATGCAAGGGATAGCACACCAGAGCAAGGAGACTGAAAATTGGATGACCAAGCTTAGGCAGTTAAAGCAAAACCTGCCAGAAACAGCCAATTGTGCTGACTGTTTCAGCTGTAATAGACAACTTGAATCCTTTTTAAAGAAGTCCTGAATTTTTTTTTTAATGGCAATTCACGGCACTTCTTTCAGATGAGAACTTCTGAAATATCCTAAAGGGAACACTTCAAAATGGCTAGACTCTTTTCAGGAAAGTAATCCTAAAAGCCATCCCATGGGCCCTAAATGAGTGGCTGGAGCTGCACAAATACATAGTTTTATAATCCACAAGGAGCTTTCTGGTCCAGCCTTTGCATAACTGATGAGCTTTACTTAGGAGTTTAGCTCATCGCTTCTTTTTGAGATTTAGCAGAGTGTTTGGAAGGACTTCAGCCTTGATTTGAAAGACTTTACTAGAAGGAGGATGTACCCCAGTTCCAGTAACAGCAGTGACGCATTTGATCTCCTCTGCTTCCTTCTCCTGGCAAGTTGCAGTTGTGACACTTGGTCCATCACCAGAGTCTCAAACTGTAGGTTTTTGGGATCTGTTCTGTGGCCTGGGGGAGGGGTGGCATATGGAACAAATGTTCTGCATTGGATTGCTCCCCCGAGCTTCAGTGCAGGCTCAGCACACTAGCAGATCTAGACAAGGGAACATGGTATTTCTAAATTTTGAGATTCAAAAAACGATTATAGTCTGTTTTCCCACTGTAATGTTCAAGAATTCTTGAAACGAAAAAAATAAGTTCCTGTCTCTGCCACTTACCCAGAGCCTTAGAGATGCAATCAACCCAGCAGTCATCCCCTCGCCAGAAATAAAAATATCCATCGTGGGGTTTTATTTCCTTCTTCTGGAGACCTGGGATAAGCAACACATGATTTGGTGTTGCTGACATCTGGCAGCATCGTTCCTATTTACTGTAAACACGAGTCATCTCCCATGGAGTGTTTTATTGCTTGTGGTTTCCATCTTGTTGTATGCAGCAATTATGCACATGGCGCAATCTTTCCATGTCAATAAAAATGTTTCATTCTCAGCGAGGAGCATAAGAATGAACCCAGCAATTCTTAGGGGCTACTGTGCTGAGTTAAATGGGATGTGATGGGGAGGGGAGCATCAGGGGGTGGTTGCAGAGGGCAGGGTGGCTTTCAGGGTCACCTGGTGGGACTTGGGGACAGTGATCAGAAAGTTGGTGTGAGCGTTCACTTTTCCAGCCTGCGGTTGAGAAAAGGCCTCACAGCTTTTGTTTGCTTTGTTGGCAAAACGTTGTGCAGCAGGATGCCTTGGGAGTGCTGCTGGAGACTTTCCTTCTTGCTAATTTCTGTTTCTGCCTTTATATTTTTTTTTCTGGTTATCCAGGAGTTTGGAGTAAAGGATTCATGAGAGAATCTTCAAAGGGGACCACAGCCAGGGGAAAATCATAAGCATGACTGGAAAAGTAGTGTTTTAAATTAGTGTGAAAGCTTGGGGGAAGTCACTTAGGCCTAAATCCACAAGTTGATTTAAGCCTCTTATTGCTGCTTGGTGCCCTGCATTCCCTTTGGAGTTAGACATCTAAAGGTCTTTATGATAAAGCACTTCCCACTTCATCCTTCCCTCAGCTTGTTGGAAAACGGAGTCCAACGTTTGCCTACTTTGGTGGGAGCAGGAGTGCATTTGTCTGGGGCTCCAGACAGCGGAGCTGGTCTTGGCAAGTCATCCAGCCTCTCTCTGCAGTCGCTGGGGAGGGACAGGCTCTTCTGGTGGGTGACTCATCTCCACAGATGATAGATGTCTGAGATATGGGGCATGAATGGCTCCCTGGAGGTGCCAGCCTCTCTCCACTGGCTGTCAGTGGAGCTTAGCCAAAGAGTTTAGACTCGATGCCTAAGTTTTAGGCAGCTCATGGTATGGGAGGTGAATTTCACCCCCGGGAACTTTGGGTGGAATTTAGGCTGTCTGAAAATGACAGTTGTGCAAGCAATAATAAACAGGCTGTATAGTTCCATGTCTGGAATCTCCTTATAAACAGGGGCATGCAAATCAATTAGATAAAAATCTGAACATTTCTGAATCTCCTGCCCAAACTTGAACAGAATCTGCTTTTGGATTTGATGAAAGTCCCCTTCACTCTCCAACCTATATATGTCTTATTCTGCCCCACAAACAACCTTCTCCTTGTTTCACATGGGGACGACAACGCAGTAGCCTTGGGATGCTCTCAGAGTGACCCATCTCTGGACACCCCTGACTTCACCAGGACGGTTGAGAGTCAGTGCTGGGAATCTTCTGGGAAGAGCCCAAAGATGTGGCATGATTCTTGGCTCAGTGCTGCTGATCGAAGTGCTCCAGATAAGCTAAGATGTAGATAAGCACCGCAACTCCCAAGAGCTTATCCAAACCAAACCTTTCAACATTTATCCACCCTGACTGTACATGACTTTGCCCTTAGCAACAGAGATTACACCCACTTTTTTCCTCACTACTGTCAGCAGAGGAGCAAGAACCTACTTGAACACAAGTAAAACACCTTAGGCTTTTAGGTTCCCACACCTTTCTTCCTTCTTTTTCAGAAACTGGTCTCATTATGTGTTCATTTCTCATTGTAGTCACTACCTGAGAAACCACGAATATAGGTAGGGGTGCTGGGCAGCTCCTTGTGAAGGGAAGTGCTCCCTGACTCTACCAGAATGGGCCAGGGTATGTGGGTCTCACTGTCATCACCTGCCCTTGTCTAATGCACTTCGGTTCTATTAGCTGCCTACAAAGGGCAGGATTTTATTTATTTGTTATTTATTATTTATTATTTCCTTCTAAATTAAAATGTTTTGTTGGTCCTGTTCCCACTCCCTTCTTTTGAATCCCTGGAGAGAATAGATAGATGTCACCCCATCCATTGTTCCCTTTGGTGTCATAAAATCGCTCAGGTGCCTTGTGTCTATGTCTTGCCCATGCACTCAGTGTAAAACCAGTGTTTGACTTAGGAAAAATCCCCAAGAGTGACAGAAAGCACTCTTTTCCTTCCTTTTTTGTGTGCTTGCTAAGCAACATGGGGTATGGGCCACTCTTTCTGACCAGCAGGCATTATCACCTAACAAATTACCTGTTCTTACAGGGATTAGGGTTTCTTCTTTCTGCCTGTGGTGCGTTGTATTTTTTTTTTTTTTTGTGGCTTTTGGTTTTTCAAATTAGAGATTTTAAGTTGTTATAGATTATGTGGAAGTGTTTTGTGGCTTGTGGTGTGTCAAGTTATGTAGAGTCAAGTTTGGTGGACCTGTCTGAATAAATGTTCTTACACATTGACTGCGAGGGGCTGCATGTGATGAACCAGGAGATTTGTGTTCAAGTCCAGGGATTCTCCATTCATTTGGACACATACAAGTAAATGTTACTGCACTTTCTTTCAAAAACTGCCTTAATCTTTATATTTATGGGGAATTCAAACTGTCCAGAGGTGCTAACTCACCAGGCAGCCTCAGACATTAATGTTCTCTCATTCCTTATTCATAGATCAAGTAACTCGTTGGCAACATTATAAGAAGCTTCAGTTCTTACCTGGAAGGTCACCTCTGAAAAGAAGCCTTTCTTTTCTCACGTATCTTTCCCCTCAGCCTTTCCGTTAGGGAGAACTGGGCCAAGAACACAATTTTTTCTGCACAGCAAACTGAAATAAAAGTAGTTACACTCATAGAAAAATATAGTTTTATTTATTAAGAAGTAAAAAATATGTTGGATGTGTTCTGTGTATCCATTATATTGTAAATACTAAAAGGCTTCCATTCTACATCCTCCTCCCACTTTTTTTTTTTACAATAAATATTTTGGTTTTAACCCCTTTTTTGATGGATTCAACAATTCTGATGCAAACAATTTATTTTAATCCTGTGAAGCGTTAATTTTTTACAAGCCCACGACTTTTCATCAAGCAGAATCATAGAATCATTCAGGTTTGAAAAGACCTCTAAGATCATTCAGTCCAGCCGTTAATCATGCTCTGCCAAGTCCACCACAACACATGTCCTAAATGCCACATTTACATGTCCTTTAAATACCTCCAGGGATGGTGACTCCACCACTTCCCTTGGCAGCCTGTTCCAATGCCTGACTGCCTTTTCAGTAAAGAAATTTTTCTTAATATCCAGTTTTGTTTAAAAACATTTCAATTATCCTTACAGTCAGAACTCCGGGCATAGATGCTAATTGATATAAATTGTGGCATGAATGTGTATGCACAGCAGCTTATTTCCTGGAATCCTTTGGATGGGCATCAGATGGAAAAATAGTGGAGCAGTAGTGATGTGACCTGCATTTGACCACAGTACCTAGAACCAGTGGGTCCATATCCTATGAGTTACTCAAGTTTGACCATGTTTACTTTTAAAACATTGAAACAGTTTTCTGAGTAAGTGAAAACTCTCACTGGCACAATGTGCTGAAATACACATGAATATTAGAGTCTTGGACATACACCTTAAAATTAATGATGCAATTGTATTTTGTTTTGCTTTTCCTCAGAAATAAGACCAGGCACACCCAGAGAGGTTAGAGAGGGAAGGTACAAAGGACATTTGTAATGTCAGTATAAAAAATTTTACTAGTTTTATCCAGGACCTGGGTTTGGCTTGGAGGCACACTCTGGAGGTCACTAGTTTAACTTCTTGCTCAAAGCAAGGCTCACTTCAAAGTCTGGTCTGGTTGCTCTAGTCCAGTTGAAGTTTGGAAATCTCTAAGGAGAGATTTGACAAAGACCTCTCTGGACCCCTGTTCCAGTGCTGGACCACTCTCCCTGTGAACAGTTTTGTTTCATGATATCCAGTTACAACCTAGCTTATGCTGTTTGTGTCCATTGCCTTTTGTAATTTTTTCCAGACACCTCTGAAAGGAACTCAATTCCATCTTCTCTGTAACTCCTTTTTAGACAGCGCTTAGCTCTCTCCCTTTGCCTTTGCTCCTGAGTACTCAACTAAGAAATATTTAAAAAAACCCACCCCAAACACAGCTTATTTAACCATACTGGCAGTTTTATCAGTAATTTCCAGGAGAGCAGAGGTAGCCCAATAGTAAATCCTTTCATGAGTCCTTTCCTTCGTGTTTTTAACGCACTTTCCAAACCAAAGAAAGATTAAATGCTCCCCAATACTCATCCTAACCAAACAGAAGTTCTGACCTCTCTAAGCTGAGACCTCTAAGGGCAATATTTGCAAAACAAAGCTGTCTGACCAGAGGTGTGAGGTGTTGGTAAACGTTAGTGGTCAGCTGCTGTGCAGACATTGGCCACAGCTCTCTCTCGAACATATTTGGTTTCAGGAAACTTGCTTGACTTGCTGTCTTACAAATGACAACAAAATGACAGCTTTTGGTGGTCAGCCTTCTTCTGTGGACAAACTTACAGAAACCAAGCACACATTTGGGTCTGTGTATGGAAAATACTTATGGCACTCAGGAACTTGTGGGATTGCCTCAGTGAGGGGAACCTCACCAGCCCAGCCAGACACTTGCACAGATGGGGGAGGTTGGTGGGTGGGGATGTTTACCTGCTTGGCATGTGGCACTGCAGCATGTCTGTGGTTTTATGTGTGTATTTTCTCCATGCAGACTTTACCTGTCTGCCCAGCATGCCCAGGAGCGGTTCCTCTGCTGATAGATGTGCCTGCAAGCCCCAAGGAAATCAGCTGGGAACTTGCCTTAATGTTTTCCATTGTCTTTCCATGGGGTAAGAGCAACTGTTTCCTAGGTATGAAATGATGAGCATTGAGGAGATACTTGCTGAGATACTCAGAAAAGCTAAAAATGGCTTCCACAAGTGCAGCTGGATGGTGGTCAGAAGGATCTATTTTTACTTGACTTGTGTTTGCAGAGAGGCATCCATGCACGACTTTCTGTTGTTCCTGGAGTCTTTCAAGCATATGGTAAATAGAGTTTCAATGGGTTGGAACCTATTGCTTCAGGAAATGTTGTTACAAATTGTTTTTCCATTGCAGTGCATTGAGGGCTTTTCATGTGTTCTGAAATCCACATGGTCTCCAGAAGGGAGTGGCCAGGAGTTTTCGAGGTGACATGAAACCCATTAGGTTTGCAGAGAAAAGTGGTAAAAACAACACAAAACATGTCAGAGTGTAAAAAAGCAGGGGCTGTTATTCAGAATGCAGTGAAACCATATTTCTCTAATTAGATTAGTTTACATCCTGTGGTATATAAAGAAATAAAAATTACTTAGATTGAAATAAGCCATGTTTTTCTAACTAAATAGATTGAATTACATTTTGTGGTAGGGGGAAAATGTTGATTAAGAGACTGGCTTTTTTTTTTTTTTTGTATTCCCACTTACCAGTCTGGATTTCTGATGCCTGTGTTTTTTAGTGATAATCTTTGGCTATAGCTGTCTTTGGGGCATCTTCTCTTTTGGCTAGCTCTTCTTCTTAGATGCTTATGAACAGAAATTGCCCATAAACATCTATTTTCCTTTAGTGATCACTTTTCATCCATGACAACTGTTCTCCATCTCTCTTGAACCTTGGCCTCACAGGATCCTTTCTATTATGAAGGGCATCTCTTGACCATGAGATCCTTTTCCCTCCACATCAAGTGTTCTCATCTGTTTTTCCTGGAAGAGCTTTGTTTTGAGCAGTTCTTTCATGCAGTGCATCCTTTATGATGTCAAGGTCTCATCAAGCCTTCCTCCCAAATTACAAAAAAACCCCACTAATGTATGTGAGCAGAGATCCAAGGGTTCCAGTGTGTTTCCCATTTATACCAGCTGGCAGATCACATTTAGTGAGTGAAAACATGAGAAATTGAGCTGAATACCCAGCACAGCAAACTGTCATAGGTAGGACTATTATGATGGAAAAGAGGGATGGATTTGTTGCATTTGGGAGACATGCAGAGAACTTGAACAACAAGATTGTCTTACTTCATGGAGAAACTTTAAATCCACGGTGCTGGGGTAGGATTTTAAGGATGATTTTAAGGCAACAAACTGGGATTTAAAATTTTTTTGGTAAAAAATTGTATCTCCTCCTACTTGACTAAGATACCCTTTGGCTTTTGTGGCATCACATCTGTGACATGAGTTTGGAGGACAGCAGTCAATGGACTGTGGGAGAATTATAGTTTTGATTAGGATGATACTCTCTGTTAACTGAGCACTATAGAAATTCCTGCTTTTTCCTCTGAATTTGCTGATACTGCCTGTGACAGGATACTGGATTTAGAGGCACCACCATTGTGATGTATCTCTCAATTCCTACATTTCCACAGGTTAGGAAAAAAATCACAGTCCTCTCCTACAGTGTATGTAGACTAAGAAATAATTACCTTCTGGCAAATTGTGGTGCCTTCATATTGTTCTTTGTAGCTTGCTGAAATGCCCTCTTCTGTGAGTCAGCTTCATAGAGACAAGGTATGCACTGCACACCAGCATCTGTGGAACACAGTTGGGTGGGTAGAGATGAGTCAAAATAGTGAAACTCAGAAAAGTGGGTCCTCAGCTTGTATCCAGAATAGAAGAGGAGGCAGAGAAAACCTGGCACAGCAAGGTATCTCTGTGTGGATGAAGTAATTAAACAAAACAGAAGAATATATCTACTTTGAAAGCCTGTGAGAGTCAAATCGAAAGCAGATGGAAGGCATTTAGAAGAAACTCAGGCTGGCTGAATTGCATTCAGGCAGATAAAAGACTTTGCTAAAGAATATATCTTCCACTTAACACAGAGAGGAAGTCCTACAACTCATGTGGGCTTCAAGTGATGACATCTGGTTCAAGTATCATGGTCCTCTTCTGAGGAAACAGCACAAAGGCTTGTCACCACCCCGGTGAAACATTCAGAGGCTGCAACAGGGCTGAGTCTGTTCTCTTGGAGCAGAAAAGCAGAGCCAAGTGCTCTACTGACAACAGACAGACAGGGTTGATTTTTTCTTTAAGGGAAACAGGTCATAATTAGAAGCCTTGAAGCCCTCACCCATAAAGGATTTGTCCTTATATCACACAGGTACGGGCCAGGTATTTCAATTTACTGAAATAGATCTGTCGTCTCTGAGTTCCGTGAAGGAAAAATTGGCCTTGGATGTCTTTGTATCCCAGTTTCTTGGTGTGAAACTGCCTCCTTCATAAACACATGCAGCAAAATAAACCACATCTATGAGGAAATATTTTTTCTTTTACGCATTGCTTTTGTGAGACCGTAAATAGTACGTGCCCTCTTGTTAGAGTTGAAGATTAACTCTTCTGAGTGTGTGAACTACTTTTGGGTTCACTGTGATTACCAGCAAGTCTCCTTGTTAGCATAGCAAAGTTTGTGACAGTTAAAAGATGCTTGTGGATAACCACTTCCAGATTTGAAGTGGCACCTGCTGGTGTTGAAATTTGAGCCAAAATGTGACAAACGCCACAGTGTAGAATTGCAGTATGTGAGTCACAAGAAGAACCCATTGAAAAATCTCAACTCTCAAAGATAAAATGAACCCTCAAATTGCGTGTAATTAAGCCTCTTCCCCCATTATTCCTGACCCTAATTACCAAGGAAGAAATTTTAAGTACATGTAAGGCAGTTGAGGGTGCGTGTAAGTCACCCCAAAAAATAAATAGGGAAATTAATTAAAATAAAATTATTCAATATAAATTATTCTCGCAGCTACATTCATAATGATGTGAGAAATATTCCAAATACTATTAGAAAAGCACTCCCTCCGCCCCTAGTATTTCTGGCACCTCTAGAAACAGCAAGTGCTGAAACTCCCACGTGAGGGATGTTTCCTGTGAGCTGTACTGCCAGATTGTACCTGTATTTTTGGATAAGTATTTGAACATTTGCCTGCTTGTGGAAAAAGAGCCTGAAGCCTGAACTTTTCTGGGGGTAGCTGTTACCAGGTGGATCCCCCATTTCTGTGCTGGGGCCAGCCACAGGTAGTTAATTGGAAGCAGTAAGAAGCGATGCCTTAGAAAAGGTGAAACGTGAGCTAAGGCAGTTCCTCAGGATGGGGCCCTGGAGAACTGTGATGGGATAGTCACCAACCCTGCTTAACTCCTGGAGATCTGAAGAGCCATTGCATTGATTTCACCTCTGGCTTTTTTAAAGGGCAGTGACTTCTTCCTGTCCCACTGGGCTTTCAGCTCTGCAACATGGCCCATCACATCAAGTCCTTCTACTTGCAAATATGCCTCCTCTCCCTGTCCAAAAAAAATCAACCCCCTTCCCCCCCCCCCCCCCCCCCCAGTTACTGTCAGGGTCTCCTAAGGTGCTCTGAGTGAGTGTGTCTGTCTGTCTGTTACACATGTGTTTAATTCACATATTTTCTACTGGAAGGGATGTGAAAGTGTGAGTTTAGAATTTGAAACAGAACATTTGGGGTTATAAAAATTTAGCTTGGCTCAAAAAGGCTGTGTGTAAGCAGAGACTTAATTGACTTCTGCTGCCTCTGATGGGTCTCTGCCAGTCATTCAGGCTCGATCGACGGGCTGTCACGTAATTTCTGTATTTGGGGGAGTTGGACCAACAGTTCCACAAACTGGGCATTTATTTTAGGCATCCCAAAGGGATCCTGCAGGACCAGCTCCCACATCTGTAGCCTCCCTTGGGACATTCTTTGTGAGAAATACATTCACCTGCTCTGCCTTTGTGACTTTGTTGCCAGTGTTAAATCTGCAGCTGTTGCCTTGCCTTGCCCCTTTTTTCTTTCGCTGCTGTGTCTTGAAATCTCCTTTCTGAAACTGCTAAATAAACACTTTACAGCAGAGGTAGAAGTTCCTGAAGAGTGAGCCTACTGAGAGCTGTAGAAGAAGAGGTTTGCAGTACTGCTGGAGGTGGAAAACAGCGCCTGGTAACTTCACGTTGATTTAAACAACGAAAAGGAATCCAGCAGAAAAGCCTGATGAGTAATCTTTGTTCAATTCCTATGGGAAGTTTTATAATAGCCCAGAACTGTTTAGCAATACCTTTCCAGAGTTCTTTTCTATTTAAGGTGATCTTCACATCCTCAAGCTCCTCAGACCCTGTGGTCCTGCATTAGTACTGTCCAACTCCTAAATCCCTCCCAGCAGTAAGAGTAGAAGAAGTCGTTTCAAGCCAAGCTTGAGGTCTGGTCTGGCCTGTGTATCTGGAGAGGAATCCCTTCAAGGTTACTGAAGCAGTTTTGCCATTCACTGAAACATAGTGTTCATTTAAAAACAGTGTTCCACCAAAACACTGAAGGGGAAGTTTTATTCTCTTTTCATTTGTTTAAGACCAGGGATTTGGCTTGGGAATTTTGTTTATTGAAATACCGAAGGAAAGTCTGTCTGGCCCCATCTTTGTAGTATCTGAACTCTTTCCAAGTGTTTGAGGGTGGGGTTGCACACTCAGTCTTCTCAGGCCCTTTCTAGTTTCTCACCCTGAAAGTGGCATGGCAGTATTTTTTACTGCATTTTCACTGGCATAATGGGGTGTGTTTTTACCCCGTGGTAACTCACATGTTGTGGTTATGTGCAGTAAACAACCAGCAGCGTGTTGCAGCAGTGTAACTCCCTGAGATCAGACAGGGGTGCTCGGAGAACTGAACTCACCATCTCACAGGGGAAGATGGCAAACAGCCTGGTCTTGGGTTAGGGGTTTTCAGAGATATGTAGTAGCTATTAAAAGTCTCAAAGTGCCTTAATACAGCATTACAGTATGTTGAAAGGTAAAATTTTTATCACTATTCTCCGGTATTGTGGGAAAAGCCCTAATTATTATACAACATTTGAAGATACTGTATGAAAAATGTATCTTTTGCACATAAAGAAGCAATCAGAGGGAAGCAGAAGGGAAAACTTCTGTACTTAATCTTGAAAATGGCAAAAGTTGATGCCATCTTTTGTGGGAGTACAGATGACCAAAAAATGCTCATTTACTTATGGTAGAAGATAATATGTAAGTTTTATTTACTCTAAAATGTTGCTATTTAAATTCTTCAGGTTTTCAGTTTATCTTTTCAGTTAAAAAGTGCCTTCTACTTTAATTTCTTTTATAAACTAGTTTAATTTCTAAAGGTGAAAACCTGAACCTGTTTTTTAGAAGATTTGTTTTTCATTACTGATTTTAATTGTCACAGCAACTTTTTCACAATTTATGAGTTTTTAGTGAGAAATACCATTTTTCATTGAAATACTTTGTGAAAATACGTTGCCTAGTTCCTTCTTGGCTCATCCGTGTTTGTTCCATTTAATTTAATGTGTAATTTAATGATCACAAGATTGCTAGATAGCTAAGATAAGTGGGATGTGATTTTTTTTAAAGCTACTAGAGGAATTTGTTACTCAACTTCCATGAAATTAATGAGAAAAATGTGGACTTTGAAAGGCACAAACACCATTTTCCTTGCACTTTATTTCGACAGTTGGTGGGAGAGAGATGTAGCCTTGATTTACTTCTTCTGGAAGGGTGCTTGTGTTGCACAAAGAGGGCTTCTTGTCCAAAATTAGACAAGAATATCCCAAACAACTGTAGTAAAAGAAAAATCTCGTTAATCAGGAAATGAGGAGACATTCACCTCTCATTTCACTAGTTAATAATGATATTTTAGGTACATTCCAACAGGGAAATTCTCTCTTGCAAACATGAATTCAGGTGAGGTTCCTCAGGGTCCCATGAACCTCTCAGCAAACCTGAGTCCATTTGGACGCATGAATGATGGAATGAGCTTGACCTGCAGATGGCCTGGAATGAGTTAATGTCTCCAGCTGGAAACCATGCAAAGTGTGATGGTTTCATATGGCTAGATATGACCCTAATCCCAGTAGGATTGCTGAGGCTGAAATCAGCAGCTGAAGATGTGAAGGTTTCCTCCAAACCACCTTCCAATGCTTCCTGAAGCTCATCCATCATTGTTTAGGCATAACAACTCTTAATGGAGTAAATTAGTGACCTTAATGAAGAACAGAGGTTTAGTTTGATATCATTTGATACAATTTCAGTTGGTACAAGTCAGTTTGATTAATATGACAGAGTTAACCTCCCCTGGAGGTTGCAGTGATAAATCAGAGGAATGGGTGATCCCATATGTAGAGTTCCCCAGCTCAGGATTCTGGTGAGAATGGGTAGACCTGACATGCCCGTGGTGGAAGTCAGGAAGTGTGGATTTATACTGTGTTGTATCACTGGATCCCTTCTGGTCCTGTGCATCGTATTCATTGGATTGTCTGTGCTGTCTGTGAATGGAACAAAAGCCCATCTGCATCTCCAAGTGGAGACAATGCTCAAAGTGTGACAGACCACTGAGATAAGTGAAGCTGCAGGTGTAAAATATGCAGTGTAATGGCAGCAGGGCTAAGGCTATGTGAGAGCCAGCATAGGAAATGTGGGCTAAAAGCAACAGTCGTCAGGAAATGAATCTGGAAATTATTGTTGAAACAGCCCAGGGCAAAGCTGCGGAACAGCAATGCCTGCTGACCTCCTAGGGTAAATTGTAAGAGCTGGAATGAGTAAGTAGAAGAAAATACATAGTCTGGAGATCAGAAACTTGTATTTGCTCTGCCTCATAATGAACAGAGAAGGGGACATCTGATTAAAATAGAAAGGTGATGAAAGAAACGCTAATAAAAGAGTAATTTTTTACAGAGTATGTAATTAAAAAGGGGAGCTCATTGCTTCAGGAGAGCTCATTGAGATCAGAAACTTAGCAGAAATTAAAAGTAAACAAACACTGAACTCCAAAATTTGTGATATTTCCATGGATAACAAGAATATCCAGTTTTGTCAACAGTTCTGCTTCACTACATAAATTCATCTCTGACTCGTCAGGGTTAATATTAATACTCGGTTCCTCTGAGAAGCATACTTGAACTTGCTGCTCGCAGCTTTCTCTGGAAATGTTGGCATCACCAGGAGTCAGGCACAGAACAGGGGACTAGGCTGACTACTGATGTGCTGCAGGATCCCCAGGTGGTGTTTTTAAGGCGTCTGGCTCTCGGTCTGTCCTTGTCAGGAACATTGTTCCAACCGGGGACCACGGACAAACATTATTGCTTTTGGAAGCGGTTGTCTGGGATAATGAGGTGATAGACAGCCTCCATGAGGAATGCTTTAAGGATGTTAATCTCACCTAGTGAGAAGGGACTGCAGAACTGTGGTGCATATCACATAATTAAATAGCTCATTGCTACAGGATATTGTGGAGGCCAAGAGTACAGATGGATTTAAAAGGGGAGTAGACACGTTCATGGAAGGTAAGTCTATGAGTAGCTCCTGGTCCTGGTGTGACCTCCAGTTGAGGCAGTCCTTGAAGTGATGGTTTACAGACACCAGGAGGATGTGCCATGAAAAGTGACCATTTTCCATGTGACATTTTCTTTCATTTGCTTTCCCTTTCAGTCAACATGGAAGACAGAATAGTTAACTAGATGGATGTGGACTCTGATTCTTCTTTTGGTTTTATCTTTATATACTTAAGAGGACTTAGAAATTCCTGAAGGGCAGATGACTCACATTGGCAAGGGGTACAGAAATAGGAGGATAGTCTGAAAACCCTGGGAAGCTACATGGGAATAAGGCAGACATATTATGCTCAGAGTACTTAAGCATATGGAATAAGTTACTGGGGAATGGCAAGCAATGTAAAGACATTATACTAAGACTTTAAGATGATACTTTAAGGCGAAACGTTCTAAGTTAACGGGACAACTCCATCTCTCTTTTGAGGAGGGGCTTGGGAAAAGAGCAGCCTTACGGAAAGGAGTAGGATTAAGAAGATTGCTGGGAAATGGCAGGCGGATCGTGCTGGATGCCCTTTCCCTGTTCCTAAAATTTCTACCGTCCTCCTGAGAGGAAGAGAAAACAAACCGAGGAATGGTAATGCTCGGGGTTACACAATCAGGTCGGAGGCTGCTGACCTTGCCGCTAATGGTTTATGGGCAGCCACAGGCGTCCGCCGCTGCCCCATGTTTTTGTTACACATGATCCAGCAGTTGCCAAGTGACTCGGTCCCAATATGCAGGAAATTACTTGAGAGCTATATTTAGCAAGATGAGCCCATATCTTGATTTGGCTGGAAGCTGAGGCAGATTGAATTAATCTAGGGGAAAGATGGAGAGTGTGGGGTCCTGGTGGAACCTTTTCCCCCAAGTTTCCTGGGGTCCTCTGAACCTCCCTGGGGTTTCTGTTGTGGGCCAGGCTGAGGGTTGTCAGTGAAGGCTGAAGAAAAGGGGGTTTATGGGTTCTTAGTGCGGGATGTTGCGATACAGCCCAAGGTAGCTGGTCCCACCTCTACCGCACAGCAAGGACAGCTGTGGTGTGAGTGAGTCCTCCTGAGGGATCACAGGGTGGGCTCCATCCCTCTGTGGTGGCCCTGAGGCTGCAGTCTCAGTCTCAGTCTCAAAGCCAGCTCCTCTGCCTAAAAGCTGGACATGGTCCACCCGTCAAGCACAATGCTTCCCAGCACTCTCCCACCTCAGGCTCCCTCACAACCTCCTTGGCTCTCACACAGCTCTGGTTTCTCAGCCTCTTTCCCACCAGAAACTGGAATTAGGAGGCGAGATGAAGGATCCCCCCTTGGGTGGTCGCCACTCAGAAAAAGACAGCCAAAAGTCACATTCTTCAAGAGCAGCCCTCGTCCCTCCTTGTCCCACCTGGCAGTACATCAGGCTGATCCTCTTGTCAGGGGACAAGCTGTGGCATTGGCTCAGCCCCAGGAGAGAAGAGACCCACAAGGCTTGAAATCTGCACATGGAGGTTTTCTTGCTCTGTTCCCACCTCTCTGAAGCTGTGCAGGGAGGCTCTCCTTGCGGTTATCTGCCCTTCCTGCAGTTGTCTTATTGGAGATGTAGGGGGAATTGTTTGCAACAAGCCTGATTCACAGCCCACAAAATCAGATTGGTTTTGGATCAGACCCCGCAAAGGGTTTGTATTGTATTTCAGCGCACAGAAACATAAAAGAGCAGAGTCTGGTTATTTGCTCAATAATTAGCAGCTTTGTCCCCTAAGGGGAGATGGATCAGTTCTGGGATGAGTCTGTAACCTAAGTGCCTGATTTTCCCCTGCAGCTACCGTGCAGGAGCCAGGTGTTGTGGGAAAGAGGGATTTTATCAGTGCTATGCACAATGAATAAGTATTTACTGTGCAGGAAGCTTTCAATGAGCTACACTGGTTACAGCTCATGTGAGGCAAGGAACGCAGTGTCTGGGCAAACGTAGAGCCCTGAGATTATATTTAACATACTAAGGTGTTTTGCACAGCCTAAGTACACAGGAGAAGTGTGACAGGAAAGAAATGACATAATAAATACTCAGTGAGAGTAATAAATACTCACCTCCCCGAGAAAAATGCTAAGACAAAACTTTTAGCTTAAAGAGTTGGTTTGAAATGTCACCATTTATTTCCCATCCTTTCGTATTTTCATCAGAGAGTGAGTTTGCTGCTGATCTAAAAACCAAAAAGCAGTGTCCTGCAAATTGAATGGCCCACCCAGAAGGTGGGCAGTGAGGTTGCTGTGCCATGGGCATGGCTTCAGCAAAGCCCCCGAGGTCTTGAACAACATCCTTCACCATGAGGGATGACTGTGTTCCTGTCACTGGAGCCAGGCCTCCGGGAAGGAGGACAGTGTAAGGTTCCTCATGGTCAGCAGATTCTCCCAGTTGGAGCAACTAAATGACAGTCTGTCTTTGCTGGAGGTCTGAGGTCCTGTGAGCTGTTAAGAGATGGTTGTCTTCATTCAGTGTAGTATTTAAGAATGTGCTGAGTTCAAAGGGAAACCCATATTGGGTGCTTTTGTAAATCAGAGCTACACTGCCTACTTTTATTCTTACCAATTTAATTGACAAGTTTCTTTATAAATAGTGTCTCAGCATCTGGGCTTCTGACATCTGCTCTTTCAAGTGGGCAATGCAATGACTGAGTAGAGCAGTTGCATAAATTTATGTCTTGTAGGGGATTGTAGCATTCAGTGCAGTCAAGGCATTTCGAAATCTGACAATGCTAGAACATAGATGGCTATTGGCATGGCTCTGATGCCAGCTCACAGAGAGCCAGTCCCATCTCTCATTATCAAAAACATACCCTTGGTTTCAGCATTCATCACCATTTGTCTCTCGTAATTGCATTTTCCTGAGTACCAGAAGTTAAATCAGCAGTGACAGAATATTTATGGCTCAGAAATATTCTGGATGATTTCTAGAGAAGCTGTTTCCAGTTTGGTTATTTATGTCCTTTTATCATGGATTTCATAGTGGGACTGGGGAACTTAAACAGCAGAAACCATATGAAACATGCTGAATGATTTCATCCTTGAGCCAAACACACATTTACTATAGGCAAAGAGATGCTGGTGTGAGCACACCTGCAGTTTAGGGCATCCAGCCTGTGGCCAGTCCTTTACCTCCTACCATCAGTCTGCAGAGAGGTGCAGGCTGGTTGCTGAGCTCACCTGGCATATTTTCTTCATGTGGAGGTTGCCATCATCCCCCAGAGAGAGGCTGGGGCTGATCTGGGAAGAAAGGGTGGACTCACATGGGTGAACTGCTTTGATCTGCTCCCCAGTGTCAGTCCCACTCATGCATGGGCCTTGCAGATGAAGCTTGTCAAGGGCTCTGATTGCTCTCCCCCTGGGAGCACCACAGAGCTGGGCTTTTCCTCGCTAGTCACAGTGTAAACTGAAATGTCTAAATTTTCAGTGAAAAAAGAATGGGCAGAATGCATTTAGGAAATTGAGAAGTGAGCTTGTCAGGTCTGTTTCCGTGACATCAAATTGTTTAAGGCTGACTCGCCTCTCGCAGTGTCCCACTCTCTTCTTGTCCATAAGACAGTTGTAATAAAGCACTTTGGCTTTGCTGAAATCAAAGATTTTGATAATTTTCCTTGCTAGAAATTTTGCCAATATCAACATACTTCTGTGAAATGTTCTTGTATCGGTATTTTCTCATATAAAACTGTTCCTTATGCAAAACTGACTATTCTCAGTGATAAAATCTTTTTATAGTTCCTATCCTGGTCTCAGCTTTAGCCTCCCTGTGATACTGTAAATTTTTATCACATGCCATACATAAATATTAATCATGTGCAGAAGGAGCCTTGATCTCACCAGGGTGTGTCACGATTTAGCCACGACGATGACGTATTGCCAGTTGAACTGATGACCCTGTTACTGATTGCCATTTTGCACATGGCTTAGATAGGGTTAGAAATATGAGTGGCCAGTCTTCCTGCAGGATCTCCAAATTTTCTGCATGTCCACGAGCCACAGGACGTGCTGCATATCTGGGAGAGCTGAGGGAAGGAGTGGCTGCTGGGCTGGCTCAGCAGCAGGCAGAGGCAGTCCCGAGTGCCCTGGGATCTCACCATGGCTTGTACATGGTGGCCCTTGCTGCCATGCTGCATCCTTTAAGCATCCATTGCATGCCTTGAGCAGCCCTCATTCTTAAAGGCTTTTGGGAGGTGTGGGTGAGGGGCTGTCTGGTTCAGGACCTTAGGCAGGGTACAGCTGTGAAGACTGACTGTGACTTCTTCCTGCTCCCATCTATAAAGTCCAAAATAAATCACAGCATCGGTGCTGACAATGCTTTTCAGATTTTCTTCTGGATAGCTGTTGTGGCTGGAGCTGACTTTCAAAAGGCCCAAATTGCTCTTTTCAAAATACTGTAAAGAAATCTTGTGCAGCAAACAGTGCACATAAAATGAAAAATAAAAAGGAGGACCTTTGTCTGCCTTTAATAGTCTGAGTGTTTCCTCAGGCATTGCAGGCAGCCTGCCCTTCCTGTTGGGAAGGCTGGCTGCTGCAAGGCAGATAACAGCCTATCTTTTTATAGGATGCTACAGACCATAGGTGGAGAGCCCGGTTCAAAGTGCAGGTCATGGAGCTCCTATAAATTGTTCCTGACATCTCCGATAAAACCCATGCTCTCCCTTCCTCCCCACGTCGTCTTTGAGCAAGGGGAAAGGGCTGCTAGTAAAGATACTATTTTTCCACTTCAGTCAATACTTTGATGTTTAAAGCTGTTTAACATTCATTAAAACTGCTCTTCAAATGTAATTGCAAGAATTACAATTCCGTTTTTACGACTGTCTGTAAATGTTATGGGACAGGCAGTTAAAACCATCCCTGTGATGGAGAGATGGTAGATCCAGCACAGGGCTCTCTCCCCAGAGAAGGGCAGGATCAGACCTGGGGTCCGCCTGCCCACAGACAGACGTGAGATGTGTGGGAGCAGATAGATTGTTTCCCGGGAAAAGTAGTTTTTGAGTTAATTGAGAGTGTTTGGAAATCTGTGCCGAGTGGTGACATCCCTGCCCTCCCCTCGCACACTCCACTCCTGGGCAAAGGTCTGTTTTGATATTTTTGGAAAGAAACATTTAGATTTCTTATTTCAACATAAAATTAATTTTGAAATTAGTTGAAAAGTTGTATATACCTACTTGTCTTTAAAAGGGTTTTGTTTAAGGGATGGAAAGTCTTTGAGAGGTGAAGTGAGACACAAGTTTGAGAATTCCGAAAAAAACCTTTTACTTGACTACGACTAAGAAGATTTGAAGGAAAAACTAAAAGTCTTCTCAAGGCAACCTAAAGCAATATTTCTCATTATTGCAGACAATCAGTTAAAAAAAAAAAGTCAACTATTCACCCACGTTGGGATTACTGCTGCAATTACAGATCTATTCCCTGAAAAACATCTCCGAAGATCCTTTCATGTCTCACTATGACAACTCATCTGAACATTTGACAATGCTTTAAAGTTTTCCTCAGAATGTGCTCACAGGGAAGCGCTAATAACTCTGTTTTTTCAATGGGAAAATGATGAGAGACTGCTTTATCTCATATAATTTTAGTTATCTGAAAATTAAACATCTTGTCTAAGCTACTTGTCTAAAGTCACATTGTAGCTGATTTTCTCCCACTGTTATATCTTCTCATTGGGACTGTGGAATGTGGGCAGGGAGTCTGTTTCTGCCTTTAGGAAATTTCTAAGTCGTATTATCAGGGGAGGAAGAAAAGAAAAGAATTTATTTGTTTCTTCTTTGGAAGCATAGTGCTCCAGGTGTCTTCTGAGGTGTGAATTTGGACTCCGTGTTGCAGCTGTGAGAAATGCTGCTCCTCTGGCCATCTTCTTTTAGTGGATGTGTGGTTAGTGAGGCTGGGGAGCCATGAGTGCTGGAAGGGAAGCCAACCAGTTACTGTCTTCATGAATCTGTGCCTGTGAGACATTTGCTAAGGAGACCAATAAGCCAGGGAGGCTCAGATGGACCTTCCCCTACGACTACACCTAAGAGAGAGGTTGCTCACAGATGCAAAAGCCTTGAAACATTTAAACTCGGCAATTAGAGCAGGTGACAAGATCTTTCAGGAGACTGTTTCCACCTGTGATGTTAAGCTCCATTGGGATTTCTTTGCAGTCCGACTCTATGCTTCAAGGACTGTCATTCAGCTCCAAATGCACTCCAGGAGCTACAAAAGAGCCACTGTCCTCTGCTTAATCCATGGATTGTATGTCTCTGTTGGTGCCTGGCTGAAGTATAGTACACACAGCCCTAATAGAGGCAATTAATGTCAATCAAATGATACCTCCTCCCACACAACATTTGAACTAATACAACCATCTTAATTGCCCAGTTTCTTAGCTTTCAAAAGTATGTTCTGCTTAATGATTCCTTTTCTAACACTCAAAGTCTGTTGTAGCAATACTGTTTCTACCAAAAATAATTTTCAGCAACAATTCTCTCTCCTCCTGCTCCCTTTCAGTCCTGTAACTTTTGCTCCCTTCATCCCCAAGCTGTGCACAGACCAGTTGGCTCCAGCCAGTACTAATTTCCTCAGCTGTCCTGGTGAAGCACTCGCATAAAGGCTCCAGCGTTTGACAGGGTGGTATTGTTCTGACTGTGTTAGCAAAGCTTCTGAGTTGTACAACAGGATTTGGAAATGCTCTTCTTAACTCGGGGAGACGTCCCGAGAAAGGAAAAATGAATTGGCACACAAGGAGAGTCACATTAAAGCTCAGACAAAATGTTTCTTTTTAAAGAGCTTTAAAATAGTCCCTAATGTAAAAGCTTAGCAGCTGCAGCAACACCAGAGCCTGAATAATTTCCATGTATTTGCTGCAGCAACGCGGAGCCGGAATAATTTCCATGTATTTATGTATGTGCGTGCTCACATGTGTGTGCATTTCTTTCCCAACCCGTTTGCAGCAGTGCTGTGATAAGCAGCACAACGTCACGTGCTCTCAGGTCAACACTGATTTATTTGCCACTCAGGTGTGAAGAACGACCCGTTGGGTTATGTCAGTCTGAAGTGGGCCATCTGATTTCGATTCCAGCTCCCAACAATTAATGCCTTACACACAATTTTCAGCACAATACCCAGCTTACGGCCTATTATGTTTATCATCAGACCATGAAGTATTAGTTACAACAAGCCAAAATATGTCAGATACCCCTGGCTTTCTCTGGCATTCTTGAGAGTGAGTTGAAAAGAAAATGTTTCTTCTATGAGCAGGAAACTGAAGCTTTGAAACCCTTGAATGCACATGGTCAGCCTGTGAAATCCAGCTTCGATTCTCCTTGCCAAAGTGGTTGTAATGGATTTCAGAAAGAAATCAGATTTCCAGCAATGATTTAGAGGAAGAATGGTGTATTCTGTGCAATGGATGGAAACAGGCAGACGTCTAGGTGTATGATAGGAATGTAAGATAGGAATCACAAGGGAATTGATGAATTCTTTTGGGCATGGGAATGCACAAGTTTCTAGGCAGGACATAGGTTTACAATGTTCAGTGAAAAAGCTTAAATTTACTCATTAAGAAAAATATATAGGGAGTGCATGTTGGCACCATGGGCCAGGTGGGATAGGGAGAGAGCATCATGGTAGGGAGAGCTGAGAAGAAGGATGTGGACTCATACAACATCTTGGTCAAAATCCATGCCAGATGTTTACATTCTGACAAAGTGAATTTTCCTGGCTATATACTTTTTATCCTACGCTTGCTTTTGGAATTTCTGGGAACTCATGAACTAAAAAGTGCTGATTTATGGGTCTGCAAGATTCATGCTCTCTGAACTTCTTATGTACATTGTTCTGTCTAAGATACAACATTTTAGTGCAGTTTTTTCACGTGTTTTGTACCTGGAAATGCAGAAGTGTCGTAGAAGTTCTTACCCTGTGCTTGTATTGATAGTGTGTCAGTGATCCTATGGTTATAAGGGAAAAATTGAAGTGTGGGTAAGTCGGTTGGCATGTTTATAGGATTTTTGTGGAGTAGATGGAAAGCAGGTGGGTTATGGGGTCCTGCAAGCTCGTGGTGCAGAAACAGTCCATTGTATCTCTTGAAGCAAGTCTGGAGGGTCAGACACCTGTCCTTCCATTCGTCTGCTGGTCTGTCAGCATGGTCCTGCTGTCTGTCATTAAAGAGCTGGGTGCTCCCAGGTGAAAGTGCTTACTGCACTCCTTGTGCATTCGTGACTCTTGGGTGAGATATTGTACCTATAAGAACTGTTTACCTGAGTTTCCCCTGCATGAGGAGGAGCCCAAACATAACAGTTCTCACGTAAAGATCTTAATCTCTCTATATTTCAAAACATTAGTTAAGGAATTGCTTTGAAGAATGGTTTTGGGTTCTGTTTGTTTGTTGTTTTGTTTTGGTTTTTTTTTTTTCTCTGAAAGGAGGCTAAAGATGTAAATCATTTGATGTATCCTGTTCTGGATGGAACTAGGTATACTTAAGAAGGGTGTATATTCACTTGATAAATGTGTATTAGCATCTCCACAGATAAGAAGGGAAAATAAAATTCTGAAGTGATTGGCCCATTCAGTAAGAAGAGTGACTTACCAGGGCTAAGTGTTTGTCTTGTCACTTGATGGAAGTGGAGGAAGATTTCTCAGATACTAAGAGTACTAAGAGCGATTTAATAACAGGTATTTTAGGAATAGCATGGGCAATCCCAGTGGTGTGTGTAGAGCACAAAGCTCTCGTCACATCAAGAGGATGTGAAACACTGGTGTGAGACACAAGGATTTTTACCACCCAGCTGTACTCTTCATCTTTTCCCTTTGTTTTTTTGTTCTATCTGTAGGTATAAATAACCTTTGAGTAAGCAACTTCAATTTAGCAGACTTCTGACTCTTAACTCAGGTTTATTTATACACCCAGTAGCTGTGGAGGGATCTACCAGTCTCCAGTTTTTCACTAAGGATGGAGACTGTTGTGTTTTGAAGAGATTATGGGCTGTGTGTTGAGTAATAGGTCTCAAATGGGTCATGACCATGAGAAAGTGCTCTTTTACTGATGCACTGATTACTAACACTGCACTACAGAAGTTCCACTTTCTCTCCTGTGGTTTTGTATTCCTGATGTGCTCACCAATTCTTACAAGCTACAGAGAGGAACTCAGCCCTGCTGTATGAAAGCTCCTTGAGTCTGCAAAAGAGGATAGAAGAATTTTGAGGAGCATGTTTTTCCGTCAGTCAAGTATTTTCAGATCGTATTAGATCGTATTTTAGATCGTATTTTAGATCGTATTTTGAGACTGTCTTGAATAGTCCAGATGCTCAGAGAGTACTGCTTGCTTTCAGTATATATTGCTCATGAGATATTCAGGTTTTGTTGCTTTATTTATGTCAGAAAGACTTCAGCAAGAGCTGTGTGGTGTTTGAAGTTTCCGTTAAATGGGTAGTGAAAATCAAGAAGGGAAGAGTGAGAAATTTGAGCATCTGTTTGTGTGGCTTCCATTGTCTTGAAGCACAACTTCTTCTCGGTAACTTTGTGATTTCTCCTCAGCAATATTCATGGCAGTAGGGAAGTGTAATCTTCATTGTATACAAATAGGCACCATCTGATAATAAAATGATAGAATAATTTAGTTTGGAGGCATCTGTGGAGGTCAACTACTCCACTTTACGACTCAAGTGACAGACAGCTTCAAAAACAAGTTCAACACTGACGATAATGTTGTTCAGGTTACCAAGGAGTTATTTTGGCAAAACCAAGAATTAAAAAAGTTTCTTGTGTCTTGGTGGGGAGCCCCTCAATTACACCTTTAACCCATATTTTTAAAGTGGTTTAAAAAAATGAGTTTGAAAAACAGGCCAATCTAGCGTAGTTTATGAGTTGGTAGCATCATCTATACATGGACAAAGGGTAGGACACGGTAGGACATGGTAGGACACCAAGTCAAAGGAGCAAGTGGTAGAAAGGGTGTATGAAAAAATGGGCATCTCACTCAGAATGCATTCGGGAAAAAAAATTATGGTGCACACTGAAGGTTTAAGAAAGGAACCCAAATGCTTTCATTTTATACAGCTGATTACCTTATGCAGTGCTGCAACGTTCAGGCTTTTACTAGCTGACTAATATCTAAGGACATTTTCTGTTTGTTTTCTCTGAAAACCTCGTTGAACTGACAAGAAATACATTGTCCATATGGGGTGAAGAATGGCATTTAAGTATCGTGTGTTGAAATCCCACTCACTTTTACACATTATGCGTCAAAGCCCTGCTTCCTGGATACAAAAGTAGTTGTGTTTCCAGCAGAAGGTTTACATAGTTTAGCATGAACTAAAAGCACCAGGGTATGAAGCCAGTCATGTATATAAACCATTAAACAATTTCAGTGCAAAGCTGCACAAAATGTCTATTAAATTTAACAGTACTGTTAAAAATCCACATTTAAGCTTTCATTGTTTCTAGGAATGAGGCTTTGAAACATGGAAGCATCAGTTAAAAAATCCCCAACAGTAAACAACCAAAACCTGGCCTTTGCTTGGTCCATGATTTCATAGCAAAGACGAAACATCCAAGTCCCAATGCTTCCCAATTGGTCTTGCTCCAATCCTGAGCTGACTTTTAAGTTTTCTGCAGTGTAAATGTTCCCTTTATGAAGTGGGCTATAGCCAGTGCCCATGGAAGCCTCTCCTAAGGAGGTGTTATTTTAATATATGAAGGGCAGTCATTTCATTCCATAAAGATAGCTTGTTCCATGGAGGAAATAAACATCACACTTGACAGATGCAGGGACGCTCCAAGATCCTCAGCTCCTGTGGGGGCAGTGGAAGGCCTATAAAGCTTTTCTGTGTTTCCTGCATTATAGTGCATGGGGCTTTAGATGTCTTCCCTGAAAACCAATTCTGTGGTATAACTGTAGCCACCTAATAATTTTATTTTACTTTTAAATACCGTGCGTGAATGCCATAGAATGCAGGGAGAAGCATGGTATTATGTGGAAGGGTGCTAATAGCAAATGGAGAAGGGTCCCAAGGTAAGTACATAACCTTCTCTGTGTTCAGTTGTAGTGAACTTGCTGGGAACTGGCATCAGGCAAGGTGTGAGTGGTTCAAAACCAGCCTACACATGACCAGTTTGTGGGAATAGCATCTCTGTTTGCATAACAGAGTGCAGGCTAATGGACTTCTGCAACCCTTGTTTCATCTCACCATCTGTCCCAAACATGTAGGAGTCCAAGATCGTAGACTGCCAAAAAAAAAATTAATATTTTAAATTCTTGCGTGTTGAAGATGTTGTGTTCCCACCCTGTAGTGGGTGACTGCCCCTTTTCAAGATGGGCACAATCTGTATCTTTGACTGAATTCCTTTTGGATGTTGTGTGTACTCTGGACTAATTGACGACTATTTCTAGCACAAGGTCTAGAGGCCAAAACACTGGCTTAGCAGCTGGAGTGAAGAGTTCAGATGAAAGGGATGAGAAACCTCCTGCCTTATCTATTAATCCAATGCTGTATTTGTTATCCAGAAATTATGGGGAGCTGGCTGCCAAGCTGAGGTGAAGCTTATCCAGAGTTATTCCGACCACATTTCTCAACATCATGTTTGTTGTGCTTGGAAGGGACTGGATCGCTCTGTCGTCTCTCTCTCTCACTCCCTCTTGCTGAGCATAGTAGCTATACTATATTCTTACTGGAGAGCTGTGGCACTTAATGGTGAACCAAAGTTGCTTCATTTTTCCCTCATTTGATGAATGGAGCCGGGGTTGAGGCAGGTATTGGGAGTGGAAGTAAGGAGAGAAGGAAAATTCACCTTGAGAAAACCCAGTTTTCCTTAATGAGTGAAAGATGTTGTGCTGAGAACAACACGTATTGCAGGAACTTTGTTGGCCAAAAGAAGGAAGAATGTTCTGTCTGTCTCGCAGTGCTTACAACCTTTCTTCTGAGTATATCAGAGAGAAGAAAACTGAAAGAAAGCTTAGGGAAATTCCCTCTCTGTCATTCCAGTAACCCATATAATGCCATTCTGTCACCCAGCATCACTGCTGATTGAATGGATGCAAAAAGGAGAGGCTGTGCTGAAATCCATAGTGCTTTCTAAATAAGGCTTATAGTATAGGAAAACATAATTTAATTCCCAGGATAAAACTCCCCAGAAATCGAAGAATTTGCTTTTTCATGTACAACGTATAACTTCTCTTGTAATTGAAATAATAATTTCATAATCGGTACATGCTGTTGGCACTACTTTAGCATTGTAGTGACAGTTCTGTGATGAAACAATTCGTCATTTTTTTTCAGGCTTTTTCCCCCCATGATTCATCATATATTATGCACCAGCCACAGTTCTTACCAGTAAAGGTTTCTGTGGAAGTGGCCTGTCAGAACACTGTTGTATGATGCTGATCCATCAGCGTAAGGGAATTTCTCATGGAAGAAGTAAATACCACGAAATTAGTCATACAACATTTCAACATTTCAATTAAACTTCAGTTTCTTTTTTCAAAAGCTTGCAGAAATGGCAGCATCTACTGTATATTTTTTCCTTGCAAATTTTTATTTCCTCTTCGGATTTTGCTTTTCAGAAGTTCATATTTTTATCTAAATTAGTTCAAGCTGTCACCAAGCATTTTGGGCTTTTTTTCCCCCCAAGAAAACAATGCTTAATTCACTGCTTTGCATTTTTTTTATAGATGTTGCATGTGTTTATCGCATTATTTATTTCAGCAGCAGCCAGACAATACTATCGCAAAGGAGTTTTGTCGTGATGGAGGACCTTTTTTGGGTTTGGGAAAAATCTTGGGGGAAGCCAACCCGTGTGATTTGGCAAATCCATTCCTTTTGCTTTTGTCCTCCTTGGACCAGATGGGTTTCTTACTCACTGCTTCCAGTGGGACTTCTTGTGGGGTAAAATGCTATATAACATTAGTGGAGTTATGACAATCTATCTGGCTCTCCCTGTGCAAAGAGATATTCAAAGCCCACTCCTCCAGGGGCTAAGAAAATTAGAGAATCTGCTAAATAACAACTTGGAAATGCTTTTTCCCATATACATGTGGTTGTTTTGAATGAGGAGTGGAGTTTCTTGGGCTAACTCCCGGCTCAGTGGCTGGTTAGGTCCTACACAACCAAAATTGGTCCAGTCTCAGCCATCCCAGTCTGGACCCTTGGTTAGTCATTTATAACTGTGAAAAGTAAGGACAAGGTGGCTGCAGGAAGTTCTGATTTTGTGCTGGTGGTGTATTTTGACCATTCTGTGTTTATTTTGCTCCAACATAAGCAACAACACAAAATGTAGGGCACAGTGAAGCAACGCCTGGGAATGTTGCCACTGATGTAAATGGTGTTGGTCTCTAATCCTTTTCCAGCAAAGGCGAGATGATGCATCAGCAAAATGGCCTCCCACACTGGGAGAGACACCAGGACCATTCACAGCTGCTGAGACAGTGAAACAGTATTTTGGGGAGGAAAAAAAAAAGGAAAAAACCCTCATTCCTTAATATACGGTCTTATAGGGAAAATATTTATCCAACCATCTAAAGGCAGGAGTAATCGCTGCAGTTTTCCCTTCACTCAGAGACTGGAGATTTTTCCTGACTGAAAAAAAAAAAAAAAAGAAAAAGAAGAAGTCCAATTTTGTGTATGTGAAGAAATCAAAGCATTGCCCTTGAAATGGGTTTTTCAGCTGTCCCCTGGGTATTCTGGGGTTAGTTTTCACCACGTGAGGTTCTGAAGTGCATACTCAAAGGTTCAAACACAGTAAAATTGGCTATCACTGCCAGCTCTGTTGGGTGGGAGAAAGAAGTTCCTTTATAGAAAAAGGGCGGGGGGGGAAAGGAAAGACTCTTTTTCTTCTTCTTCTTCTTCTTCCAAGGGACTTTATGAGAATGAGCTGTAAGAAGTCTTGACTTTTATTATATCCTGTAATCAAATTTGAGCATCTTATTTGCTTCTTTTCTCCGAGACCACCCTGGCGGTAACAGTCCACACACACACAATTTTGGTATGCATAAACCCATAAATTTCATAACAAAATATAGGAGCTGAGGTTGTAGGAGGACTGCAAGGCAGAAGGTGCTGAAATGTAAAGTCTGTGTGTGTTTGAAGGGATGTCATTTATTACATACTTCTGCCTTAAAAAAAAAACAACAACCCGTACTGTTACCACACAGACTGTATAAATATATATTGCCTAATGCAGGATGGTGTGGTGTAAAGATTTTATTGGCATGCAGTAGCTTAGCTTGAGTAGCAAAGGCCTGAGCAAGCCCTGTATCACCTCAGATGCGTGCCAAGAAAACATGTCCTTGGCATGAGCAATGGGAACATCCCCAGTGAGGCTGCATAGGTGCAAATCTAATGAGGATAATAACCCACATGCTCCAGGGCACCAACCCATTACTGGCTACCTGGGATTAGGGAGGAATTTCTCCTTTGGTTGTGTTATTCTAAAGCCATTTATTATGGGCTCCACACACTTCTCTCTGAAGCCTCTGCCACTGGCCACTGCAGGAAGAGGAGGATGAATTTGATTGACTACCTGGAAGGACCTGATCTGGGAACTCACGCGCTCTTCTGCGAATTCTGTAATGAGACCTGTTTTATGTGGTTTGGAAAACGTTCTGCTGGGGCATTTTGTGCACATCTCTCTGTAATGCCAGCTCCTGTAAAGCTTCTTTCATAAGTACGTGGAATGATTTAGGTTGGCAGGGCACTCTGCAGATCAGTCCAACACCCCACTCCGGGCAGGGCTGACTTCAAAGTCGGTCAGGTTGTGCAAGGGACTTGCCCAGTTCACCTCTGAAAATCTGCAGGGGTAGAAACTTTGCTGCTTCTCTGTCCACTCCTCTGTGGAGAATTTCCAGCAACTTCAGTGAGAGTGACACATCTGGATACACCTTTCTTGAGCTGTAGAAAGGTGGAGTCTCTCCAGTGACAGTAATTTTTTCTTTCTCCTATAATCAAAGACAGAAACACACGTCTCCTGGTGGAGTTTCTTTCATCCAAAGATGAGTGGCTGAGACTACCCTTGGTCTGAATCATTTCTGGCAAGGTCTGTCTTGCTCCAGTGAACCTGTGAGGAACACAGATGTCCCCCTTACATTTAATACTTAAGTACTCAGCAGCAGTAGTTACCTGGAATGAGTTTCAGCCAAAATACAAAGTCATCCAAGGTGAAGGGAACAGTGAGTTTATGTAATACAGTGTTATGAGCTGACAGTGAAAAAAAAAGCCCCAAAACACTAGAGAAAGTAGTTCCTTTGATTTTTAGTGATGTAGAACTACTATTCTGAGCAATAAGACCTTAAAGGCAGCAAGTTTCTCAATACAGCTTATTATCTAAAATCAGTGAAGATTTCTCCTCTTGAAAAATGGCTTTGGATTTCAACAATTTAGCTGCTTTTTGAACTCTGAAAGTTTGATGGTCTATCCTTATTACAGCTGGTAGGAAAAAATCAGACTGTTACTCTTTCTTTGGGAGAGAGAAACACATTTTGAATAATACCTTGTGAAAAAATATATCTGCATTTTAAGTGGCAAGGAAAAAACAGTGGGAGGAAAAAGTAGGAAATTGCATCTGATAGAAAAGAAAGCAAAAAAATTACGAAAAAATTTAAAAGATTCTGGCAAAAACACATTGGCAGCTCCTAAAATTCCACTGACTTCTAAACTTGCCTGATGAATCCTCCCTGGAACTGGATCTGGAAAATCACTGGACATGGTGCTCTCCAAACAGAAAACAAAACCACAGGTGCTATCACTTGGGGAAAAGAGTCCCCAAGATTTTGGGATGACATTATTCCAATACATTTCTATAACAGATTTCTATTGATTTCTTTTTTTACTTTATGAACAGAGGCTTAATGCTTGTCATACAGTGTTGTATATCTCAAACAGTTCCAGTGAATTTCTTGAGAGTGAGTAAGTTTTTCTATTCCAGCCTAAAGAGAAAAACAAAAAGTCAAGGACAGTTGAAAAGTCACTTTTTTCCCGGCTCAGAAACTTCCATGGCTTTCATTAGCAGATCCAATTGAAGTCCTTCCTGGAAGGCAAATCCTTTGCACACCCTCTTATTTTTAGGATGCCAAGGGAATAAATGGAGTGATGGAATCTGGAAAGATCTCACTGCAATTTTGAAAAGTAACTTTCTCCTTCCTTTACCCCCACGTACTACCACAGTAGGGAAAAATTATGGGAGTAAGAAAAATAAAGCCTCCGCAATGTTGAAGCTTACTGCTCTGTCAAATAAAATTTTCTATATTTTTCCGTGAATTATGAAAAAAAATGGTTAAAAAAAAAGCATTCATGTATAAGTGTGTTGCCCAGTGTGCCAAACTAGTGTGGGCAACACACACTAAGAGTCCACAGAGCTGCTGCATTCCTCACTCTGTGCACATGGGCAGTACTGGATGGGAAGGGAGGGGAAGGAAAGGGAAGGAAAGCTCAGAGGAGCAGCAGCTTTAGCTTCCCTGGCCTGGGCACAGGCCAGCATAGCTGTGGCTGGTGCTCTGGAGGTGGGAGAGCCAGGACCCAGCCAAGGGGGCTGCCCTCTCTCCCCAGAGCCAGAGAGAGACCTTGAAAATGGCAAAACTAAACATGCTTTTGGTTGCTTTTTTTATTGTGGGAAAGGGCCTGCTTCTGGAAAGTGGGGGGAAAAGTTTGCTTGTCTTCAAAATCCTGAAAAGGAAGATGTTTCTGAAAAAAAGGAAAAAAAAAAGAAGAGGGTAATGTTTCAATTTGGGTACATTTATATAATATCCCCTTTGGAGCTGTAGTTTGGTTAACCTCTGTGGGTCGAGCTCTCTGCTACAGAAACCTCTCCTCAGGCTTGCTGGCCAGAGAGCCTTGTGGAACAACCACCACCCTGGTGCTTTGTGGAAGATTTAAGCAGGGAATTTAATCTCTGGAGAAAAAGGGAACAGGACACACCCAAGCAATCGTTGCACCGAGATTTTTTTTTTTTTTTAAATTTTTCATTGTAAATTTTGCAGGAAGACATTTTCATTTCCAGTTAACTCTATGTGCAGTTGAACTTCTCTTCCTCTCATTGATCCCCAGGCAACTACAACTCATGTGTTTTCCCTGTTGTTCGAAGGGACATGAAATACATAATTGAGGTCAATGGGGATGTGTTGGTTTCTGATGGGAAGAGTCTTCCATCCTGTGCTTGCAAATTGTCCCTCAAGTCTCCAGCTTGTCCTGCAGGAGGTGGCTCCTGCAGAGCCTTTCCTAATGCTGCTGGTGAACACCCATTGTGTTTGCAATCATGCCACTGGTGTACTTTGGTGGCCCTGGGTAAATCTCCTCTCCTCTGCAATGGGGAAAAAACCCAACTTCCTTTGGAAGGGAGATCTACTGAGGAAAATATACTATGAAAGTTAGGAAATGATAATAAAATAATTGCAGTAGAAGTTTAGGTTGGACCTCTCAAAGGGGAGTTTTAGGAGTTTTAGTTGGGGAGTGAATACCAAATTTTAACACTGTGTGGTTTAAATATACAGCTCTGTGAGTATTCAGGCTACTAATGAGCAGTGTTATCTTTTCAACCTCTTTCCTCTGCCCTGTCTGTCAGTTATCTGGGGCCTCTCATAGAGCAGCAAACAGTGGTAATCTCTTGCAGATGCTCCCAGTATCTGTCTATATCTTGGCCAGATCACGAGTGAAAAGGGGATCATCAAAATCAGAATAAAACAACACAGCAGCCATCCAGCACAAAGTGATGGGAGTGTGTGGGTGAGAGGAACTGAGTTTCTGCTGTTGCTATTGTGGTTTGTTTTTAAACATAGAGGGCATGTCACTGTTTCTGAGCTGTAATTTGCTAAGTCAAAGTGATCTGTGGCTCCAGAAAAGCTGTGACATAAACAGAATAGAAAGGAAATATTCTGTCAATTGCTGAAACTGGCCATATGTTGCAATCAGATTGCAGGAAATAGAAAAACAAGAACAAGGAAACTTTGTGAATAGCATCAAAGGCAGCGTTGGCTCACACTTTGAAGAGCACAAGCGTGGTCCATTGTTTGTTGATTTTCTCCCAGTTTGTGTGCTTGAAGCCCTTGAGCTCTCGTGGGCATGTTAAGGGTGTATTGATATTGGAAGGCAAAACCCACGTCCCATGGGTGCAATGAGCCTGTTAGGCAGCTGGGATGTCAGAAATAGGTTTACAGGGACATCCTGAGTACCAGGAGCCGTGACAAGGGTACTTATGCAAAAAAAACCAAACCAAACCAAACCAAAAGTAGTTTCAATGGATTGGACAGAATCCGAGCTGATATTCAGAGCTGATATTCAGAGCTGTATGGCTATTATAGATTGTTAAGCTCTCTCCCCTGGGCACGGGGTATCTACATACAACCATCCAGGACTGTGTTTGCAGATGCTGAGCAGAATCCTTATCACTTCTTTTGTTCTGTATCAAGTTGTTGTTGTTGTTGTTCTTTGAAGGTTTGACCCACTGTGATCAGGTTTCTACTGGAAGTTATTTTTGGCTGGATTCTCAGTGCTGGTAAGGGTTGATTTTCTGCTTCAGCCACACTGTTTCCTTAGTGATTTTTAGCATTTTTTTTTTCTCCTGCACTTGGTTATTTCTCTTCATGGAAGATGTAGGAGTTAGTGCCCTTACTCTCCCATCATTCTGATGGAAATGGGCCTAGGGAGAGCCCTGCTGTGACAGGCAGATCCAAAGGAAGCACAGTTAGATAGGGCAGAGGAAACTGGGCTACAAAGAGCATTGAATGAGGAGTTCAGGTTGCCTGGGGAAAAAAATTTGCACAAAAAAAAAATTCCTGTATGATTTGTTAAAAACTGGCAAAGCATTGCCAGAACACGGTCAAGGTCTTATGATGGGACGTGTCTGACAGTGTTGACTGTTGTCTGGAGGCTGATGGAACATCTTTGGAAGTGCGTTAGAAATCCAAGTCCAACATGTGCTTCATCTCTCTTCCTACCTAATAATCCATGTGTACTATTTCAGACATTCCTGTTTTCCAAAAATGATCTGCTACAAAATGCTCCTTCTTTGTCCCTTTCTGGAGCTTGGATTTCTCTCCCAAACCCACTGTGCTACTAACCCATAACGGATGAGACAAGCTGCCCATCTTTCTGTTCATCCCAATGTCAAACATGCTCCAAGGGACCTTTAGTCCTGAACTATCCTTTTTCACACCAGGAACAAACCAACCTCCCCTTGATTTTTTGCGGAATGATTGGGATCTTGACATAGGCAACTTCTCCTTTCCATGATGACACTGACACAGCTCTTGAGTCTGTGTTCACAGTTTGAGGCACACACAGCAGCTCTCCTGTGTCTTCTCTGATGACTCGATTTTGTCTTTTGTGTTTGTGGACACAATCTCAAATTAATGGCCATGACTGAAAACACTGACTGTCTGTATTTCCTGAAGTTACAGCAAAGGAAACAATGGTTAAGGTGGGGAAACGGAATGAAAGGGCACTCATTGCTTTCAATAATTTTTAAGGAATCATCAGTTTTACTTAAGACTAACAATGGAGATTTGTATCTAATAAAAGTGGCATTAGTGCAGAGCTAGATAATTAACATAATCACATCTAATTTCAGTATAATTATTGTATTTTAATTAGAAACATCATTATTATAATTAGAACATGTATAAAATTAGCACAAAGGTATTTTTAGGGTAGGATCTGTCGGTTAATTTGATGTGGTCAGTAAAGCTGTTGTCATTCTGCATTTCAGGTGGCTTCTGGTGGGTAGTTCATGCACTTGCATGGCAGAGGACCTGGTGGAGGTTGGCAGTGCAGATGATACAGCTGTAGTTCTCTGCTGAGAAGTCTTTGCTGGTGGAGAGTGTGTTGTCAGGCCAGTAATTTTCATGGGAGGATACTCAAGCGTGTAAATTAGCCCTGTGTGGATTAGCAGGATTTTCCTGCCTGCATCCAGCAGACAGCACATTTTGGGAATGGCCATTGTTGTACTTCTCTGGATAAAAACTGTCCTGGATCCTGTAGTCTTTGGTGGGACTGTGTCAGTTTTCGCCAGCCAGAGGTGTAGTGACCTTCTGCATTGCGTCTGGATGTTTGTTATTGGAGAGGTTAAAGCTGCATGAGGGCTATTTAATTACAGGCCTGCAATGGTTTCTGCATGCTTTCCCTGGAATTCATTGTGTGTTCAGGAAGGTGTGTAAATCAAACAACCAGCACATCAGGCAGGGGGTGGGGGCTGAGCAGGAGGAGTTATTGGATGCCCTCATAAAACTTTAAAAGGCTTGAATGTCAAGTTTAAACTCTTGGGGCCTTAAAACTTGAGTCTCAAGGCACTTCTACCTGCTGTTTCATCACATAAGCTTTTCACTGTTCATGAGCTGCAAACCCAAGATGATTATGACTTCTATTTCCCTGCAGTGTATTTAATTTCCCTTTACTGTTGTCATCATACCCATGTCTGAACCACCTTTCATCTCCTCCTACCACTCATCATCCTTTCAGTCGGAGCCAGTGATGCATAGGCTTTTTAAATAGAGTGTTCCTTGTAGGCTCTTATATCAAAATCTGTTTAACCTCTGGTGCTTTCAAGCTTAAGGCAAAATCACTGCATATTAGCAGTTCTAATGCGTAACTGCACTCAACAGGAGAGTTAGCAAATCTGCAGAGTGATACCGCGGCGCGGGGGGGATCAGCCTGCTGCCAGCTGCGTCCGGCTGCTCCGCTTCCCGCTCCTGCCGCAGCCCTGGGTGCCCCATGCCGGCCCCAGGCAGCAGCCAGACACCTCCTGCATCACTCTGGCTGACCCATCCTTATAGTGGAAGGACTAGAGATGGTCCTAAACTCACCTGGTAGAGTCAGGAAGGCACTGGGCTCTTCCTGCATGTCACCACATACAGATTTCCCAGGCATTTCCTTGCAATGGTTTTGTCAAGGGGAAACACCAAGTGTGTCAACCTCTGCTGTCCCAGGGAGCCACTTTTGCATCCTGTCTCCTTTATCACGGTGTGAGCTGTCTGTCCCCGGGGTAATCTGAGACACTTGGGCCTCTGCTCTGCTGTAGTATTTCAGAGCAGACGCTCTGCATGCCTCATCAAAAATACTTTACATGATACCTAAGTGACGTGGAGGTTTACGGTCAGATAAAAATAGTGGCACCTACAGCAGAGAAATTAAGCTGACAGCTCAGTGGCTCAAATTTGATTTTAGTTTTAGTTGAAGTTTAGGACCACGTGCAGTTGAATCTCCCCTTTGATAAGGGTTGGCTGGAGCAAAGCAACAGCAAGTAACAGTTCCTGAGGCCTGTGCCAGAAACCAGCCCAGGAACGCTGAGTTGTGTTGTCATTTCTGTTTGGCGGCTGGAGTTTCCTCATATTCGTTCCTTCATCACCCCACAAACGAAACCCTTTAGCAGCAGCTGTAGCAAAGATGATAGAAAGTGCGCCTGGGGAGGAGAGCCTGAATTGAACTCTTGGCTCCCCAGTGAGCTTCCACATTTTTGGGGTCAAAGCAACAACAACTGTGACAACAGAAGAACTTGTAGATAATGGTTCAGTGTAATAATTTCCCCATAAAACATTCACTTAAGGCAAGATGCTTCAGTTAACACTTAAATCCAGGGAGGATCTTATCACTTGCTGATCATCCTGCAAGAGAGAGAATAATTCTGTGCTACACAGGGGTCATTTCCCAGGGTGTACGAGCCTCTTGGCTCAGTTTGAGGCTTCTTGCCTATTTCCATCCCAGATATTTGTTCTATCAGTTCAGTTTTGTAACAATGTAGGAATAATTCACTAGATATTCTTTTTTGCAGAGTATCAAAATGCTTTGCTAATGAGAAATGGGCAAATGAATCTAAGGAAATAACTCCACTTTCCCTGAGTATTTCCTCATGCCTGGGACCAAACCCAAAGCCAAGCTGAGCCTTACTACTAGGATGGATTTGTGCTTTTCCAGAGTTGTTTTTGATTGCTTCTCACATCCCATCCCAGCTTTGGAGTTCGGGTTTGGATAGAAGCAGCAGTGCTGAAAGGTTATGAAATGGTTGTTTCCATCATGTCTCTGGCCCAGTCAGCCACAGAAATAGTTTGAAGTTTTGGTGGAGCCTTGAAAATTAATTTTCAGCCACGAACTTTGGGGAAATCTATGGATGACCTGAGAGAGGCTGCGTTCTGGGGCTCTAAAAGCTGGCTAGCAAGATTATTGCTTTAGAGATGCAGACTCTAAATGGGAGGTAAAGGAGATATATCTTCAACTGGTTGTATTTCAGCACCACTGCTAAGGTGCAAGGAGTAAAAGGTTGAATAAAGACTCCCCTTTTATCTCATCTTTGTGATGAGAAAACAGCGGGTGCTTTGGTTTAGCAAAACCTCATCAGTTGTTATGATTTGGTTTTGCAAACCTCAAACCAGGGAGGTTGGAGTCTGGCTTCCATTATATTCTAACCAGAAAGTTCATGCAGAAGAGCTGTTCTGCTCAAAACTCTCCCGAATTTGTCCTAAATTCAGTTTAATCACAGCAAAACCCAGGCTCTTAGTCCTTCAGTGTCTGTCTGTCACTGTTGTTAATGTGTTACAATAAATACACTGTGTAGGGTTTGATAGACAAATGAACTCTGAGAGGGTATTTATCAGGCATGCACACAAACACACACAAATGTGTATCTATACATATATATATATATTACAGTATTTCAAGGTTCTTTTTCATTTGACCACAGTGGTTTCTACTCAGCCACAGAAATCTCATGCATATACGAGCCATCTCCTATTTTCATTTGTGTTGGGGTGAAATCAAGATCTATTTGGCATGTTTCAAATGAAGGCAAACAGCGTGCCAACACCATGCCACCAAGGGAGAGAGCTCTGTGTGGGATTTTGTCTTCTGTGTCTTCGTAGTGACAGCTTGGTGAGCTGCAGCCTGAAGTGGACCAGAAAGAGCAAAATGAACATGGTGATTTTGTGCTGGATGTACTGGATGGGAACAATATTGAGAAACTGAAGATCAGCCCTTATAAATACACTTACAGTGTATGCATAGAACTAAATCAATAGCAGGCATAACTCTTTTAAAAAAAGTCACTTGACTTTAACTGACATATCATTATAATTGGCAATTATCTTAATTGATATACATGGCATAAATATTGTGCTCTGGAAAGCTTCCAGTCCTTCTTTATTAGAGTATTAAGCCACAACACATGCAGATTACATGGAAATACCACTGAAGCATTTGTTAAAAGAAATTCCTTTCTTATGTCTCTTTCTTGTATTTTTATATACATGCATATATATGTAAATATGCAGAAAAAAAGTCGTGAGGACATACTTGATTATTGTCAATACAGTCTTTTAAACAATTTCAAGTGATTCCAGTAAAGGGTTTCTACAAGTTTCACACTCTGCTTTTGTGGAAATCAGCTTTCAAGTCAGTCAGGCTAGAGATTAGATCCAAAGATTTAAAACTCCTATAGATCAAAAGCAGATGCTCTTAGAAGACATTTCAGCCAAGACAAGCCGTCTGGGGACATTGTTACAGAGGGAGAAGACAATTTATCATTAAAACATGAAAGCCTCTGTTCAATAATAACCAGATGTATTTAAAAAAAAAAGAAGGAAAGGAAAAGAAAAGGAGAGAGAAAGAAAAAAAATAGGGGTGTCAAGGTCTTGATTCATTTGTCTCCCACTAGAAATCATCTTTATCCCATACTTAGGAAATGAGAGGAGATTCTTTGATGCCAAGACATAATATAAGAAAAATTGAAACACTTCACATTGTAAATCCTTGGCCATTGTCAAGGAAATTTTAATTATATAAAAATCTGTGATGTCTTTGGTAAAGATAAGGAGCAATCAAGTTAAAGAGCAGTTTCCGTGACTTACAGTACAAAGAGAGGGAAGATCTGACAGGAGCATTTCAGACCCTTCTGTCTTTGTTTGTACCAGTTTTCACTTTTTCCCATCTTCATTCTGACCTAACTCAACTTGGCGACAGTGCTTGGCTCAACCCTAAAACCTCCCCTCCAAACATTTGCAGGCCTCATTTAAGCCTTCCCCATATAGCAGAGGGATTGCTGTGAGCCACAGGAGTGTAGGGACACCAGAGCACAGTGGGATGGGATGTTGTTGGGATGAGTTGCCTCCTCATGCACAGGATACCAGTAGGAGAGACAGGAAGTGAAATTTTTAAGATCCATTTTTCCTTGTCTCATACTCTAACCACTAGAGAGCATCCCTTCCCAGTGAAATGTATAGCTCAGGAACACAGGAAATGCATCTGCTGCCAGCATATGGGGAGTAGGAAGTCCTCCTCACTATTCTTCTTTTACAGGCCATGCTATAAAAGAGTGGGTGTGATTAACAACAGTCGTTATAATATATTTAAAATCATTTCCAGGTCTGTGGTTAGACATTTCAGGCTAAAATTCCCTAGGGAACGAGTACATTTAAGGACTTGGGGCGAGAGATGTGAGGTGAGGACATGAATTCTTTGCCATTGCCACGAAGTGGGCTACAGAGCAATCTGCCTGAGCTCCCCAGTTGTCCCACAAAATGAGACACAAACATCACTGCTTTTCTCATAGGAATGTGGGAGTGAAAGGCAGACAGCATGAGAGATGGGAGGGAACGCACTGAAAAATGTTTTCATTGATGTTGCTGGAAATTGTTCATTCTTTGACATGGATGCTTTTGGGAGAAGGATGTTGGTTTTGATAAAGCTCTGGGAAAACTACTCTGGTTCAGGATAAAATTTTTGATGAGTCGGAAAGAGAGACCTCTTCATCTTGCACAAGTGTAGAGTGGAACACAAAACTTGTAGGGCTCTTTTGATACCTCCCTTGAGCCAGGCAGACTTGAACTAAGGTCTCTTATTTGCTGGATATCCTGAAGGATGGGCTCCCCTACGTGTGAAGAAAACGCTTGTCCTCACCCTGAGGAACCTTCTCAATAAAACTTTTGTCAAAACCAATAAAGAGAGAGAGTGCTAGATTCAGTAAAATGTGAACCTCCTGTTCCCTGTCATACTGAGTATCTCTCATGTGAGGCCGTGTCATCATTTGTTTTCTGTCTATACTTGTGCCTGCAGTGTCCTTGATAGAGGATTTGGAAGAAAGAACCAACTGATCAGATAGGCAAAGGTGATGGTTGGCCCCTCAAGAGGACAGGGAAGACAATTTAGAGAGCATCTCCTAGATCTGTGATCAGAAACTCTGGAGACATAGGACACGAATGTTTTGTCTTTCCATGGCTCTTTGGGCACGCACAAGTCAGGTCACTGTCACAGAGGTCTCTTGTCTCTCGGTGACTTCTGGGTTCTAGTCAAGCCCTGCTACAGGGGCGCAAAACCAGAAGATTTTGTCAGGGGGAAAACATTTTCCAAGGAAAGTATAAGGAAACAGCGGCAAGGTCTGGAAAGCATATCAGCATGCCTGCCCTTTTGGAGCTGGAAGGCTTTAGCAAACTAATTCCACTCCTTTTTCTTTGAATAAGAAAAGAAAGGCATTGCCATCTTCTAGTCCAGCAAGAACAGTTATGGTAGAAAGTACTGAGCTCTCTGGAAAACTCAACTTGGGTGAGCTGGAGAACTGTCATCATGGAAAAAGTGAAATTAATTATATTTTCATTTCTCCTCTGTGTGCCAAGCAACATTAATTTCAAACAAATCTGTTTACTGTGCTAAGCTGATGTGAAGGATCAAGAAAGCGTGAGATGGATGCTGGCTTTTGGCTATTCTTTTGGTGTCTCTGGAGCCACATGATGCAGTTTGGAGACCTGTGCAGACCTACAGACCCAGTGGGGATGAAGGCCCCTTAGTGGCACATTTGCAAGTTGCAACATGCAGCTGTTGGCTGAAGGTATGGCAATTTCTGCTGTTTCAAGTGGGCTTCATCTCCTTTTCTTCGTTTGGGAAGAAATCTCTTTGCATCTGGCTTGGAAGGAAAATGTTTATAAGCAGAAGGGACTGAAGCAGAGAAATTGGGGCCAGGACCAGGCTAACAGCACTGCTGTCATCAAAGAGCTGAGTACTGTCATTCTTGTTCTGACTCACAGCAGAAGATCTGACTTAATTGGATCCAGACTGAATCTGCACGTAGATTTGGAAACCCCAAAATTTTGGAAGTTCACATCTGGGGTTCTCACTGTAGGTTTAAAGGCAGGAAAAATTGAAGAGAATGGGCTATTCAGCAACTGGAGGAAGACAAGGTGAAGCAAAATGCGACTTACAAGGGGAGGGACAGGTAGAAACATTTATCCTTTCGTTGGCCAGTGTTATTTCACTTGTACCTGTATGTTCCACATGTCTACAACCTTACCTGTGATCCTTGGTCCCTAGTGCCTGGGATTTGGAAGGTGGAGATCCACTAGCACATGGGTGCTAATGGCCACCACACTGACACTGTGGCTGCTGTCACTGTGCCTGAACAGAAGCTCGTTTGGGGCACAACAAGTGGTTCATGTGGCCACAGACACCATTTACACAGTGTGGGAGATCACACACATAAAAGTCCAGTGCAGAAGTGCACAAACACAGACTCATGCAGCCCTCAGGCCTTTTCTGTTAACAATCAGACCCATAAAGCACATAAAAATAAACCTATTTTTACAGCTCTGCACTGCTGTTCAACCAAGCATTTCAAGAAGCAAACAAAAGCACCCACTGCTCTGGAAACACAGACTTCATTCCTATCCAGGAGCATAAATTGTACTCAGGAGGGAGTTGTGAAACCCTGTTTAAGTTCAGATTTGTATTCCATTTTGCATACCTTTGATTCACCCTTCTGTAGGAGGTGCTTTTAACTTTTAGCCTTTGATAGCTGTATACTTTTGTGGACAAACAATTTCCCAACAGTTTTTCCATGGGGTTGTGAGAACATGAGGCAGAAACAAGCGAGGTTTTTGTCTCCCCTTTGTCAGATGTATATAGATACAAGAGGAAAGTATGTTGAAGTGCAGAGCATTGTCTTGCCAGGTGTTTCATGGCTGCCTATGTGGTGAGTTAAAGAGGGCCTGAGAAGATGCTCTCTGTCCTCAGCCACTCTTGGGCAGGGCTGTGTTTAGGCCTCTTGCTGTGCTGCAGAGCAGCTGAACCTCCTCACATCTGAACCATCCTCATCACTCAGACAAGGACTGGATTTCCTGTCAAGCACCAAAACAGCTCCTGTCTAGAGAGCTCCCATTTGCATTCAGGGCAGCCTGGTAGTGTGGAGTTCAGGACTCAAAGCTTTTGAGTGGAGAGGCATCTGCTGCGAGAGAGGCATCCTCTGAGAAAAAAAACAACCAAACAAAAAAATGATGATCTGTCTTCAGAACAACATCTTACAGCATCCCAAACAAAAGAGTCCTCATTTTGCTCGGAGATCCAAACCCAAAACAAAGGAACATTTATAATAATTGATTGTAAATGCAGAATTGTTGGTTCTCCTTCTAATTTTTCTTTTCTTTTCCTGCAATTCTTTCAAATAACATCTCAAATCCTTTTGCATTTGTCAAGCTAAGTGAGCCACTCATTTTTCCCAATCCTTGCTTGCCTGCAAGGGCTTTAAATATTGCAACACTTGACATAAAGCAAAGATTTTTGCTGATAAGCGTGCGTAATGGTTCAAAACTGTTCCAGCGAGCAAATCTGGTTTCTCAAAGGTAAACGGTACAAAAAGCTGGCCTTTGATTAAATATTCCAATCATTACATGCTAATGGTGCGTGACGCTGTGATTTATCAGCCAAAACAATGTGCTGGAAAATGAACATAATTCATTAAGCCTGAACCAAACTCCGCTTGAGCTTTCCACTCACAATAATTCTTGGCTGAGAGCAATTGATGTCATGCAGCAGAGGCCTGTTTGTGGGAGACTTCTCATTTTTTATGCTGCTGTGCTCTCGAGACACGAACTCTGCCACCTGAGCTGCACTTCGTGGAAAGCCACCACCTGAGCATCCATGCAGCACCACCAGCCCGAGATGCTTGTGAGGGAACTGGGGACCGTGAGGGATTGCTGTTCTCGCATACCTGTTTTAAACAGCAGAGCGCAATTTCAGGGGCTCGTTTGGCCTCAGTGAGGTCTTCTAACAACGAGCAAAGCTGACAAAGAGTTGTTTAAACTCATATTGACTGCAGGCAGACAACTAAGAATTACTTCTTGGTGTTGGCATAGCACGACATCCCTTTCCTTGCTGCCAGTTCCTACCTTGGCACTGGGAAACTGCGGGAGGATGGACTGGTAGCTGATCCCCTCTCCTTGGCCTCCTGCCTCCACCCTGTGGGAACAGTGCTGGGCGCCAATGAGATGTAATTACTCCTCAGGCTGCAACTTGTTTATTTTCAGGCTTGCTGATGTGAGCTGGGGACACGGGCTGATCTGAAGTGGTTTTGTGCTCTTTGCTACCTCCACTGAAGGGTGTTTGAGAGTGCTGGAGCACAGGGCTGGAGATGGTGTGCCTGCTGCTAGCAACACGTGTTGTCTGTTTTGATAACATCCTGGGGCTGGTTATCATGTAATAACAAGGAGTTAGGGCTGTTTATTAAAAAAAGATGTCTGTTTTGTTACTGTGTCTTTGCTATAAAAGCAGTTGGAGGAAGGAGAGGAGAAGATGCCAAATTGATTGTTGGTGTAGCTGCAAAAGGGCGTTTATCATTATAGAGATGTTTGTTCCATTAGATTCAACTCTTAATGTAAATCAGGATCAGGAAGCAGTTTACTCTGTTCCCCATAGTCTCAAAACCTCAAAACCACCGTGATTAAGTTCCTTCTCACCCACTTTGCACATCCAGCCGAACACTGAAGACGTAAAACAAAAGAATTTCCTGCCCTTCACATCACTTTATTTCACACACATGCTAGAGAAATAACAAAATTATTTATAAAGTTTAACCCAAACCAAATCATCAAGCCCGTGAAGCTTTAGAAGGAGACAAGGGGAGAGGGAGGATGGTATTTTGGGCTGGAGAGGTGTACACAGGCATGTGGAATTTGCGCCCTGGCTGATTACGTGGTCACAAGGCTCGTGCAGCAGCAGCAGTGCCAGGACTCACTGGCTGCACCACTGCCTCAGATGACAGCAGGGTTGTCAGCACTCCCAAGGAAGCCAGAAGTCCAGATATGATGGCAAAGGGGCAAGGATGCCAAGTGCCATTCAGGAAGGTTGCACATGACAGTGTATTGCTGCAGGATTCCGTACTCTCTGCCCATGTTGCTGCAGCTCGAGGTGTCCGAACCACGCTGGGCACCTGCCAGTGACTGTGTGTGCTCCACCCTGCACTCGGGGCCCCAGCCAGCACTGAGCCAACAAATGCGGCCTTGGGGTGTCATGTCTGCTGTAGCTTTTCTGCTCTGGAGACTCCAGAGCTGGCTCAGAGGGGCCTCTTTGTCGAAGCTTGATGTTTAATGTTGGGGATGATGGATAGCTCTGCTTGTAGAAGTAGGTTACACCTGCGGTTAGCTGGCAGCGAGCACACGGCCCTTCTGGGAAGCTGACGTGCCACTGCTGCATTAGTGGTGTGATTGACTAATTTGCTTCTCCTTTGATCTAGCAGAAAGCACTTGACACTTTTGGAAGAGGAAAGAAGGGAAAACCCCTCTCACCTCGGTAGCATTGGTTGCACTTTGTAAGCAGAGTGCTGTGGGCTGTGCTGGCATCCTGCTGCTGGCATGGGCAAAGGGAGTTAAAGAACAGGACTGAGTCTGGCCTCTTGGACATGGATCAGCACATGGCCTCTGCAGCTGAAGAACAAGGTTGGGTGCTAATCCAGAGAGTGAGAGGGATGAGCTCTTTTTTGCAGTTTGGTTCTGGGAAACGGGAGGATTTTGGGTGCAATGCAGGCACGCGAGCAAATCTCCAGGTGACTGCGGAGTTCATGGCATGGTAAATTTGAGAAGCACAAAAGGTAGGGAGTGAGTTTTCCTCACTGAAACCTAAAGGCGTGATGGATGTCCTGGTAGCTCTGTTGTGTGGACACCAGTGTCCCTGCTCTTTCTGTGTTCCCTCTGCCACTGTTCCTCTTGGAGCTCAAATCAGATGCCAGGATAAGAGCTGTGGTCATACTATATGGCTGCTGGTTTTGGGGACAAGACCTTTATAAGTGGACAGAGTGCTACAGACATTGAGTCAAGGAAAGGAATGAGTGCAAGGAAAAAATGGTGATTAAACATCTAGGAGTTTTTTCAAGTTCTGCCACAGACTCCATGTGGCATTTGGAAATTCCTGCATCATCTTGGCCCACCTTCGTACAGTGGACCACAAATAATCCTCTTGATGTACCTCATACTTTTGCAAAAGAATAAAATAATTCCAAAAGTCCAGATGCTTGTGTTGGTAACCCCTCAGACACACTTTGATTTATTAGAGGACACAAATTTTAACCTTGAGCTTCTTTCTCAATATTCATTCATTACTTTTTCCATTGTAGTTTACATTCCCTGTTGCTAAAACTAACAAAATGTTCATGTTAACAGAAAGTCTTGTCCCTGCTGGGCCCCAAATTAAACATTCCTGGGAAGGCAAGAGGCAGTTGCTTTATTCTGCGCTGCGAATTAGCATGTTTGCATAACTTAATGGTCAGTGCATCAGACAGGAATTCCAGAAGAGATCAATCTTCAGTGCTGTGTTTGACTTCACGGGCCAAGCATCCTCCTCTCTGTATGGCATCGCTGTGTAGGCTGATGAAATGGCCTTCTGGTGTGGGGCTATCCATCATGGGCTTTGTGTCTGGTTTCTGTGAGGAAACCACAGAGAATGAAAATGTGTCAAAGAGGCTCCTGAAAGGCAGACTTATCACTTCTCCAAGCAGAGAGTAGGTAGCAGCACATCCCGTTGAGAAAACCAGCTCCAGCTTATGAAGAAGAGTACTGAATTCTTCCACCTTCAGCGGACACACCTTGAAAAACCATCTTTACCTCCAGCTGTAGCTCTCTTAGTGCTGTGAAACCCCATTTGAGGGAACTGGGGAAACTCCACTCCAGTGCTGCCGCATGTGTTGTCTCAGCTGCAGTGTATGAGCTGCTTTGGAGGAGGAAACCACCCATGAGCACATTATTTCCTGTCCTGTGCTCTGCAGAATTTTCTTCTTTAAAAAAAACAACTCAGGATTCTTCCCAAATGTACATTTTTTGTGTGTGCTCAGAATGTTTCCCTTGCCAAGTTGAGGCCTGATCCAGGCTCAGTAAGATAAAGGGAAAAAACTGCCCTAGACCTCCACAAGGGTAAAGGTCTAAAGGTGTGGATTTGAAAGAATGGGAGGGGAGGTTACTGTGCTTGTAGAGATTACATTGAGTAGGATGTAGCATCACCTAAAAAGTAGCTTCACCATTTCTAGAGTCTGGGGTGGTGCTACCAAGCTCACAAGGTGCTGATTGAAATCATGGCTGAGTATCTTGCTATTACCTTTTATTTGTGTTAACAAATTCCTGAGGCAATCACAGGCCTGGATCCAAATGGCTTAGATGCCATACAAGCTAAAATCTCCAAAATAAGCCCTGCCTAGGGAGTGCACATTCTCTGAGCAAAGTTTGACCATCCTTGTTGCCCGTGAGCTCTGTCTTACCCTTTGTGGTGTTTCACTGAAGTGAAAATTTGCAGGGAAAATTTGAGTTAGTAATTAAACTATGAACACTCTTGGGATCCTAAGCAGGTATTCCCACTGATGGAGCTCAGCCTTCACGTTGCCATTTAGACCCACACAAAAATTCAGGACACGCTTTCTCATAACATTTTATGGCAATCTGGGAATACAGAAGGATGGATTCCGAAAAGCTGATAGAACAGTTATTGAATGGCCTCTTTCCTTCCTTCCTAGCAGAGTTCCTTCAAAATTTTGTTTTTTTAAAAATTCCTAGAACTGATTAAACAAACATTTTTTACACCAGAAGTATTTACCCTCATTTCTTAGAACTGACAACACCTGTTTTTAAAATATGCAACAACCTGCAGGATGTTAATATTTTAAGTATTTTTGCTAGTTCTACTTCTTGGAAAATTGGCAGCCTTTTTGCATATTTATCTTATCGCCCATGTGGTATTTCTCTTACCAAGTCTAGAAAAGCTATTTCTGTTCTAGCTCAGTTTCATTCTACTGCCACTCAATACTTCCTTCCAGCTGGTACCCTCTTGCTTTTATCATGCTGTGTTCAGTCACCCCTCACAGACAACCAAGTTAAAATACCAGATGTTTATCACTCTCTGGTAGTATTTTCTTACTGCTTTTTGCTTTTTTGGGTCTTTCCTTTCGAAGACACAATGGTGGGCTTCCCAGACAGTCAGTACACATTCTTTTATTGTTCAAATCCACTTAAAATCATTGTAATATTCTTGAAGATTTTTCTTTAGTGTAAATCAAAAAAGAATTTAAAGATATATTGAAATATACGGATAGGCAGTGGTGGTGCAAAACTTGCCTTATGCATAATCTAGTATTGGAGCTGACAGTCTAAGTCAACAAAATCCTCAAATATCTGGAATGTGTCTTCAAAAACCAGATACCTCAATTTCTGAAATTTGCTGTACAGGACTGAATTTTTTCTTAGTATATGATCATATTTTTTCATTTTATGTATGTAGGACATATGAATCCAGTATATATTATCAATTCATAAGAGCTCTGCAAGTTCTCCTTTCTAAGAAATTCCCTCTTTTGCTAAAAGAAATTGTTTAGTTTGGAAGGATAACCACTAAGTCCTCTCTGACATCTTGCAAATTATGAAGTGGTTTTGGATGACTGCTTTTTAAATGAGTGTATTTGATGTAATAAATGTCCAGACATAACTGCTGTCCTAAGATGGTCAAATTATTCATTAGTCTTAAATTGGTCAAATTATTCATTGCAAAAAATCTTTTTTGTAGCAACATTATTTCTCCTCATAACTGTTCAGTGGACAACTTATGGGAGTACAGGCTGTGCCACAGGTTAATTTATAAACTGCTGGAACATGCTTTTCATTATTTATTAATTTGTGATTAGTTACTTGAATATCTGTGGTTGACTCTTGTTTTTTTTGATTGGACAATGGAAGTGTGATGAATAGAAGAATAATGACTTGTAAATTCGGTTTTGTGGTGCAGCAGCATCCATCACAAATGAGTGATTTTTAAGCGAGAAGGTGAGTTCTCACCCCAAAGGACTTCCAGCAGAACATCCTCCAAGATGATGAGTCCATGCAGAAAAGGACCAAGAAAGTAGACTTTGCCTCTGTAGTGCTTTTGGTGCCCTGACAGGCAAACTTCTCTCTAGTTTTATTTCAGGTGAAAGAGAGTTTAAGACAGAGTCACGGAAGGCAATGTGGTGAAGGAGAGAACAGAAGAGACAGAGAGTGACTTTCTCTGATAACATAGCCAAGGGTGTGGAAGGTATGGTGGGACAGCTAGAAATGTAAATTAACCCTTTGATACCAAATGAGGGATTATCAGCAGAAGATTGTTCTTGAAGAGACCTGGAGGTAAAGAAATACAGTCTTGGTTCAGTAGTCAGAGAGAAAAATGCATCAAAATAAAGGTATGTTCAAGATCATGAAAATAATGGGTTTGTAACAGTTGTTATCTGGAGGAATATGTGCCCAGAGTAGGTGGGTATCCCAAGCTCAGAAAAAAAGGGCATCACTGGGACTCAGGCATGAGATGTAGAAAGATGAGGTTTTAAGTGTCTGGATGGAAACAAAGGCCATGTCATACACATGCTTTGCTGAGAAAATGTAGAAGATTTTGTCCTGAGCTGGAGGTGAAAACAACAGATGAGGACACTTACGCAGGCTCTGGACCTGAGGGACGTGCAGGAGAATTACTCTCACCTGGAGGGCCAAGGACGTCTCCCTGAAGGGTGGTGTGGTGGAAGTCGTATCTGCAGGTTGAATAACATCAGTTACAGGTGTCTTAAAGATTAATGGAGAGTGCAGGCTGTTGTTCAGGAGTTCGGTGAGGGTGGTGGTATAGGGTCAGTTTGGTTTTAGGTCAGTGCTCAGCTTGTGGGATGTATAATGCACAGGTGTGTGAAGTTAAATATTGTGAAGGTTTCCTGTCTTTGTACCTTTCTTTCATCTTGTATGTAAAGATGTGTGATCAGGTTAGATACACACCTTATGCAGTGTCTGTAATGGAAATACACATGTTTATCCTAGGAAACATGACTTTATTAGGAAGCAACAATTGGATTCTTTAGTTGGGAGATATACATCCAAAGTAGAGCAGACAGCAAAATATTCTCAGTATCCGCTGGTTGGCCAGTACTGCAGGAGAAGGTTCAAGCCATTCAACAGTATCTGTCATGAAACTGCTATTTATTCATCTTTATTATATAAAGTTCCATGTGTTTTTACTATTCTATGAATATTCTGGTCTGGCAAAGTTCTTACAGATCCCTAAAAAGGTGACTGTTTTTAGAATTATGTGTTGTTTCTGGTTTCTTTTTTTTTCTTTAATTTTGTTTTATTTTTCAATGGCTAGAAATCAATTGATCTTTCTGTAACTGGCAAGCTGGAGTAAAGCATACTTAACAAAAGCTATATCCCATGGAATTTTTGGCTTGCTTTCTTAAACTGTGGCAGGACATCCTGGTGCTATGAAATTACATGGAAAAAAAAAGCCTTGGAAGAAAAGACTGGGATTAGTAGCTTTGTTACTGAATAGATTTGATGAGTTCCTTCTTTGATAGGAACATTATGATGTTGAAAAGTAACAAAATCTTTGAAGAGCTCTGGTGGATTTCGAAATGGAAATTGAATGCAAAACTATGAAATGTTCTAAAGAATAAGCACTTCGTGTTTATTAAGTCCCCTCCACGACTTACAGGTACTGAGCTTGTCTTTGCAACAGAAACATCTGGCTTCTTTGCTGTCTTTATTAAAGTATTCCAGTGATTCAGGGGAAAAAATAGCACTGAGAGAAATGAGAAGTAAAGGGAGAAAGATACATTTGTGGAGAGGGACGTTGAATAATGCAGTAATTTCCCTTTTGTTGCACCCCAAATATTGTATGGAGTGAGACTGACAAAAGGGAAAGGGAGAGAGCAGACATCTGGACCATCACTTTTTTCAGATCACCAGAAATTTGTGACATGTTACTTGGAAAAGATGTAATCAAGATTTATTTTTTTGAATGCTCTGCTCTTTTGTATTGTTTTAGCACACATGGCATTCATATAAATCAATTATAGTAATAATAGTCTGTGAACACAGTCTCATCCCCAGCCCGCTGAAGTCTATGGGAGGGCTTTCCATTGACTTCACTGGGCACTGAGTCAGTCTCACTGAGGGCCTTTGATCAGCCAGTAACAGCCATTAAATTCCCCCAAGTCCCTCTGTGAGGGAGAGGTGGCAGTTTCCCTTGCACATTTTGAAGGGTGTGGGTGGGTGACTGGTGCTGCAGAAACTCAAGCTTGTTGGTTTCCTCTCCTCTACCAGTGACCTCTCCTGGTTCCTGGTGAAAGGGAGGATCCTGGCAGATTTATGTTGCTGTGCTTGACAGGTTCATTTAACTGCTGGAAAGCTAAGAGTCATGACAGTCTGGGTGTGTATGTAGTCATGCTGCACAAAGGAATGAGAGATACTGGAGTATGTACTGGCACCTGATCATAGACTCATTAAGGTTTGAAAAGACCTCCAAGATCATCAAATCCACCCATTAACCTAATCCTGCCAGGTCTACCACTTAACCACGTCGCTAAGCACCACATCTACATATTTTTGGAGCACTTTCAGGAACGGTGACTCCACCACTGCCCTGGGTAGCCTGTTCCAATGCCTAATAAGTTTTTCCTAATACCCAATCTAAACCTCCCCTTGAGGTAATTTCCTCTTGTCCTATTGCTTGTTATCTGGGAGAAGAGACCAACCCCCCACCTCAGCACAACCTCCTTTCAGGTAACTGTAGAAAATTATAAGGTCCCCCCTCAGTCTCCCTTTCTCCAGACTAAAACAACCCCAGTTCCCTCAACTGCTTCTCCTAAGACTTGTGCTCCAGACTTATGGAGCTCTGGTGGAGAAGCCCAGCAGACCACTAGATGCAGTTGTAAAGGACCCACAAGCCACCAATATGCTGAACTGTGGTAGCCATGTTCCCACCAGGAAGGCCTGACCACCTGAAGTGGTTTTGAACCAACCCAGCCCACTTCCCAATGCGCTGAGAATTTGCACAAGCCTGCTATGGCAGCTCAGCTGACAACCCACAATTGCTTTAGCTATGAAAAGCCATTTGTTTCTGAATGTGGGACCATGTGTAAGATAAACATGGGGACTGGGAAAGCAGGGTAACAAAAGTGACATTATCCACTTGGTTTTAGCCTATAGGAAAAACAATCAACTCATATTCAGTTCAGCTACGGCCTCTATAACTCACTCATTGTCATTTTCCCAATAAATATTTTCTGAATGTAGAACTAGGAAAAGAGTCTATTGTTTAAGTCAAACAATTCCACACCACATTAAAGAGAGTGATTTTGTCTTTATTATCTGCTGATGAAAAGAAAAAGATGTCTCCTCAAGAAAAATACTATTACATTAGAATAAGAAATGATGGCAAAGGAATCAATCACATTTCCTATGTGCAATATAGCAGAAAAGAGTCCTTGCTTCCCGCTGGCTCTCCATCATCAGTGCAATCCAAACCGCTTGGAATTACTTTTAAGCATATGCGTTCATAAGTAAAGAGAGAAGGAATAATTAATTTGATTCTGAGCAATTGTCTTCCAAATAATTTCCATTCCACAGCACTGGTGATGGTTATTTGGTAAAACAGAACAACAAAAGCAGCAACAACAAAAAAAGAGCCAAACCCTGTCCAGGCTCTGGGACTTTGGGTTCATTTTCTTAAGGGTGAAGTTATTTTGTTCACTGTATCTTGAGCTTGGAACAAACAAACCCAGACACGTTTAATGTAAAAGATATTGCACTAGTATGCTGTTGATATGCCAGAAAAGCCCTAATCCAATGCCTGTTAACATTGGTTAGTGAGACACTGTTGACTCCAGTGGGCTTTGGAGCAGACCCAGAGACAGTTTCATGTACTAGTTAATAATCTTTCTACAGGGTGGAACCTGATTCCTGGCATTTGGCAGGACACTTTCAGAGAGCAGCTCCTGTCTCTCTTGGCTCAGTAGGAGGGAAGGAGCCAAAGTGGAGAGATGAGACCACTAATGATCAGTGAGCTGAGTTCAGATAAAATCAGTCCCACTTCTGTTGATCCCTGTGCAGCTAACTTAGGGTATTCTTAGTGCTTGAAAAGCTCAGATGAATTTCTTGGCACTTGAAGGTCATAGAGAATCAAACCCAGAACTTTATTTTGAATAATTTCAAGCATAATAGAAAAAAAAAATATGAATGCAGCACTTCCTCTGTTCATCCAAAAAGCAATTAGGCCCAAACACATAAGGAGGAGGACAGGACACAGACAAATATTTAGCATTTACAAATAGTCTGAAAGTACTGCCATCCTGAGAATTACTTTAACGGCAGTATCAAGTTTGCAATGAGATCAAGACTCACTGCAGAGGATATAATGGCATGTCCTCTAAAGGGTTTGGACACTGCTAGATAAAGAACTAGTAAGAGGAGAAACCAAAGTTTGGGACTTGCAGAAGTTTGCTGTGTTAGTGAGTGGGAGAGCCCAGACTAGAACCCCTCACTCCTTTCTCCTTGTTTGCCTCTCTTTTCACCCACTTCAGGGACAAGTCAAGAGTGGACATTTCAATCCAAACTAAAATTATTGCCTGGAATAGTTATACAGCTTTAAGGAGAAATTTAAACTTGTGTTTGCAGTAGACACTTGTGCTATTGGTAAAGGAATGACACATTCTGCTACTCATTCTGTTCTCTTGAAATCCCTGGGTTGTTTTTCCCAGCATGTGGCTTCTCCTTGGGCTAGAGCCATCGGTGCTGGGACTGTGGGCTCACCTTATCTCACCAGATAATCAGCCTCAGGCATGATCAGTCCTTTCCTGGGGGATTGCTAGAGAGAATACAGGGTGCCAGAGGATCAGAGAGTGAGGTTTGTGAGGAGGGTTTTCTCCCTCTAAGTCAGCGCTGAGCCACTAAGTCAGCCCAGTTTTTGGGGGTGGCGCGTTCCCTCTGCAGTCATGAGCAATCTGCTGTTTCTGCTTAATATCAAAAGGATGCAGTGAATTGAAACCAAATCAAAAAACAAAACCAAAAAGCAGGCCTTTTCCTTAAATAAATGTTTGGTTTACTGATGTGTATCTTAGATGAGCAAGGGAAGCTATGATGAAATACAGTGAAATATGTATGCTGGGGTGAAAGCTGGTGAAGGTCTGCTCAGTCTCTTTGCTCCAAGCCCCAGGAATATTCAGGGAAAGCAAAACTGGGTTGAAAAATAATGTAGAATTAATTGCCTTTTGCACATAAGATGTCATCATTAAGCAGTAGAGCCCATTGCTGTAGGAGGGTACCTGGGACATGAAATGATCTAGGCTGACAAGGGGATTGCAGAGATCAGCGTGGCCACACTGGGCTGCACCCAAGGGGTGTCACTGGGGTGCTGCTCAGAGCTGTCTGCGTTTGCAGCCAAGGTACTCAAGAGCCTTGAGCATGATTTTTGGAGAGGAGTGAGGGATGCAGGATGCTCCATACTGGGGAAGAGGAGGTGCAGGAGGTCGAGTAGCCTCCTGGGGCTATTTGAAGGGCAGTCACAAAGATGTCAGCGTTGAACCAAGGAAAGCCACGCAACAGAACAGTGAGCCGTGAGGAGCAGCAAATTGCAGCTTGGGAGGTTTAAATTAGACATAAGGAAAAATTTTTGGTGAGGAGGGTGGAGCAGCACTGGAAGCACTTCTGGTTATCCAGGCTGCCGTGGTATCTCTGTCCTTGGAGGCTTTCAAGACTTGGCTAGACAAAGTGTTGGCTGACCTGACCTACTGTCAGCAATAGTCTTGCTGTGAGTGGAAGGTTGGATTGAAGACTTTTAGAGATCACTTCCAACCAGCATTTCTGTGATCTTATGATATCCAGTGTGGAATTTCCTTAAAATTATGTCATTAAAAATTGAGTCCCTGGAACTTGCCAGTCTCCATTACAAATCCCTTGTCCTGATTTCCCTTCTTGCTGGTGTCTTTTTTCATCCACACTGCCAAATCACATCATACCCCCTCGCAGGGTATGTCAGCCAGTGCACCGAAGTGGAGATTGTCTTGCTGAAAAAATATTTGCAAAACAAAAGGCATGGTTTTGCTTTTTGTGGTGGTTGCATCGTCTTCTGCAAGTCCATTTGTCTGGCTGATAGCCTGAAAGAGCTTTTTTAGCCCCCCATTGCATTGCTTATGCCAGCTTTACTTCTAGCGAAGTTTTGAAGTACTTCCTGGATTTTCATGTGAATCCTTGGTTACCAGCTTCATCCAAAAAAAAAAAAAAAGGGCTGCTCCAGCTTTAACCAGTTGGAAAACAGAACAGGTTAACTAATACCACTCTGTTATCGAGTCTTGTGGCAAGAAGACCAGTGAAATCACGAGAAAAGAAGGAAGATTTGAGGCTGTACAGGTCTGGCTGCCATCTCTCATTACTATTGCCATGGAGATGGAGCCACAGTAGGCCCCCATCCAAAGCTGAGCCAGACATATTTTACGTAATAAGAAGGTATTTTGAAATGTTTAAGCAGATAAGTGAAAAGCAACTTCTCCCTTTATTTTTTTTTTTTGTCACTGGCTATTTGCTTTCTGGGCTAGAATAATTTATTGTTCCTTTTCTGTGCAATAGGAGAGATAAATAAGGGTGAATTTTTTTAATGAGGGAAACGTACATTTGGAAACATCATTTTAGAATCAAAATGAGATTTCCATAAGACCTTTCTGAGTGAAGCTGTAGCAGAATGTCTTGATCCCTCAGTAGGAAAGGAAAAGCAGCCAGAAATTTCAGGACTAAATTGCTTTGTAGTTCATCTTCTTTCTTTGTCGATTTTTTGTTTATAGAAAAAGTGAATTTATTGAGGATGGAAAAATACCAGATTGACAGCTCTGGAAAATAAAAGCCTCTCTTAATCCAGCGTGCCTGTCACAGTCAGGATTAGTGCAGAATGGCTCTCTGAGATCCAAAGGAGTCACTGCAAGTAGTTTGGCAGGGACAGGCCTTCTGCCCCAGTCCTTATCCAGGGGGTTTTCAGAGAGCACAAGTGCCAACCAGTGCTGAAGTGCTTAGAAGTCAGTTGTGTGTTTGCATTTTCTCTGTGCCACTCTTGTTGCCAAGCTGCTCTGCCGAGGGGAGCAAAGAGCAAGGGAGAAGGAAAAAAGGCCAAAACAGGGAGGTTTATGGTTGTTAAGAAGTCATTTAAGTCACCTGTCAGAAATCCACCGTGACAGAAGTGGGTGGAGATCCAGAGTGAAACTGCCTTGCGAGGGTTGGCACTGGTTCTGGTTTCTGTAGAGGCGATCCTGCCGTGAGCAGAAGGAAGCTGAGTTTTGCCCTGAAAGCCTGAGAATTTGGAAATCTTCAGTTTCAAGCTCTGGGGCTCCACCGCCAGGCCCTGGGTCTCACCACCTCTCCAGTTAAGAGCTGGTTAGTGCCGATTGACACAGGTACGAGGTTTCACTGTCCAGTAGCAAGGCAGCATAGCCTGATGTGTGAGTGTATCTGGAGATTTGTCACACACCCAGAAGGCACCAAGTCAGTGCCTGGCCTGAGGGGTGGGTATTAATGCATTCTGCAGACACCACATGCCCTGATGCTGTCTGTGTGCTGCCTGTGCCATCGCTTTGGGTCCAGCATGAACCAGGTGGTGTCTTTGCACCTGTACAGGCATGGATGTGGTGCGTGGGCCACAGGGAGTCTGGGAATTCATGCTGTTAAGAGCAGAGCATCCTTGCTCTTGCCCAGGTTTTCCTCTTCACATAACAGCCCTGTAGCCTGAGGAGAGCTGTAGGCAGAGGTGAATTGGATTTGGTGTATTCAGTCTTTATTTTGCATACTTCAGGGGCACTCTGTTGTGTGTGGGGAAGGTTGTTTGTTTTTATTTTGCATTTTTTCTCTGAAGTATATGACTTTTTCATCAGGGTGAAAATCTGTCAAATGGCCATTTCGGACTTCCTAGAAATTATGAGATTCTGGAATCTATTAAAGCATAAATGTCAAACGAAAATTACTGCACAGTTTGTCTGGCCTTTCTTATTTTACTCCTTGATGTTAACTTTCCTTGTTTGCTGATGTATGCTTTTTGTGCAGTGGTTACAGAAAAAAATCTTGAAAAAGATGCTGCAGTTATTAACTACTTTTGCATGTCTGCAGTCTGCAGGCTCTGTATGTGTATATATGGTTTTCCATCAAGATAAACCTGCTTAGAAAAATGCTGTGGTTAAAAAAAAGGGGAGAGAGAGACTGATGCCAGAAAACCAGACCTAAATCATTCTCTTTTTTCCCTGTGAATATTTCTGAATTATACTCGTAATGCACCATAACAACAAACAACATGTTTTCCTAAGTGTAAGTAGATTTGCTGTTGAGGAAGTCTGTGCCAAAGCTATTTTTGAGCAAGCAGATGTCAAGAGCCTAAACAAAGCCTGAAGTGTGCACAGGCATTATGAATTGCACTTGTATGAGGGACAGACTGAGGACAGAGAGCTTGTTAAATTTTTAAATTTTAATAGATTGTCTGTGAAAAGATGCTGTTTTTTGCATCTTTTGATGATGTAGTGTGAGATTGATTAGGACATGAGCTTTCAAAGCTCACCCTATACTCCTTGATTTTCTTTGAGATCACTTTGTACTTTCAAAATACAATTAAAATAAAATTCAAAGAAGGGTCATATCCTCTGTTGGTTGGCATAACTCCCCAGGCTTTTCTGCTAGCCCTGAGGACACTGGATGGAGACTTGGTCCAGAGTAGGTACCATCAGTGGCTGAGGGATGTCCCAAGGAGAAAGGGATAAGAGGTACCAGGAGCAAGTGCTAACAGGTGGCCTGTATCCCTTCTTCCCAAATGCTGGAAATCGCTTCCATGCCTATAGGAGTCATCAGGAGTTACTGGTAAACCCAATACTGGGAAAGCAATCTTAACAGGCAGAGTAAAAGACATCCCAGAGTTCGACTGCATTGTGAGCTTTTCTTCCTCCAGTTTCTTTCTGCATAGATGTGTTTAGTTTATTGCATATTTCAGTGTAGCACTGGGAAAAGGTGTGGGAGAGTCTGGAGGTTCCAAGGATTTAAGAACTGGAAACCTACAATTAATTTCTGTTAAGGAATTGCAATGGATTTAGATGCTTTAAGCAGCGAAGAATGAGCTAAGGGCCTTGTGCTGTTCGGCAGGGCTGGAGTGAGTCCAGGCACAGTTTGCTTCTGGGAGGGAGGTTATGACAATCCCATGTCTGGAAGGACAGGACGGCTTCTCAGCTGGGTTTAGCAAAGCCTGGGGGCCTGATGCACATTTACACGAGGGCTCCCTCGCACTGTGGCGGAGGCGTTGATTGCTGTCAGCCGGCCGCGATACCGTGAGTGAAAATCAGACGTGTTTTACAGGGAACACTGGGAAGGTTGGCAGGAGCCCCTTTTTCCATGTTTGCAAATAACCCAATGTGAAATTCAGCAGCTTTCTGGCTGTTGAACGGGGCCGCAGAGAGTCTTGTTAGGGCACATGTGTTTCCAAACTTCACCGATGCCGAAACACCTCCCAGTAGCCGCGTATCAAAGAATAAGGCATTAATTTTCCCGAGCACATGCTGTAGCACTGAGCTGCACCAGAAGGAGAGTTTATGGAGTTCAGTCTGATCGGTGTAAGTCTGCGCAAGGGATCACTAGAACCCAGTAAAATCACACTGTGGTCCTTAGAAAGTGAGCTTGGTGGGGCTGCAGCAGTACCACATCGCGGTGATTCCCTTGGTAGGGCAGCCGTCAGGAGAAAACGCCTCTTGTTGTCTAAAACACTGTCCAGAACTTGTCACGTGTTTTATTATTACCTCGCCAATTATGTCATAGGATATGCTTAATAAAATACTTGGGGGAAAAGGTTTAGCAATTCCAGTATGTGTGCAACACCTCCATTGTACTGTGTCTCTTGCTGGTTTGTGATCCACCAGCATTTGGCGTGATTAGTCTTGGCCATAAAAGCCTTGAAGGCCATGCAGCTGATCCCAGAGCCTGGCTACAGATATGCATGAGAGGGTTTAAAAAAAAGTGTTATTTTCATTTACTTTAGCTTTATGACTCTTAAGCAGAGTCTGAGATTCTCTGAGCATCTCTGAGTCTAGTTAGCTGCACAGACTATCACAGGGGTGATGGCAGATATAATGCTTGATTGCTTTCCTTTCTGGAAAATCTTTATGTTTAAAATGCATAATAGTTTTTCCCTAGGATCTTTGAAGTTCCAGAGAAAGTTAATATTAGTCCCAGAGTTGGAATTAGAATTTAGTTTTTTTAGTACTGATTTCCATGAGTTGAATTAGCTGGAATTAAAGCTTGTTGTGTCACTACAAGCACTGAAAATCAAATAATTTAGGAATGAAATCTAAAGGAAAAGTTTTTTCATATCCTGGGTGAATTTAACCAAGGACAGATTTATTTGAAACGTGATTTTCAGAATGCAGGATTTTCCTTGGCTTCTGACAAAAACTGTGATTGTAGAGTATTTTGAAAACTCAACATGTTATTAAGATGGGTCAGTCTAAGAAATAAAAATGTAAAATGATTTATTCCAAAACCTTTGTATTAAAATGTTTTAAATAATTTACTCTTCCCATTGAAACACTCCAGCAAATATTTTAAATTTATTTAATTTTTTAGATTTTAGTAATTTTTGTTATCGGTATAATTTTAATAATTTAAATAAAGGTCATGTAAATATATCAATACAACATACATAGGCCATGTTCACAGTTTCTCAAACTTCTAGACACCAGACAAAGCACAAAATTGTTTCTTATTTACTATAAACTATATAAAAGCTTAGACTGAGAGCTTGCATTTGTGAAAACCTCTGTCAAGATGGTTTTTGTAATTTTTCCTTAGAATGACAAAATTCATTGAGTAGATTTGGGCAGGAGAAGACATAAATTAGGCTTTAATAAAATCCATGTACCTCTGAAAGTTCAGAGACTATGAAGTCAAAACCAACCATACTATCTGCTTATTGTGTACACTTATTGCAGCTGAGGTGGGGCAAGCTGAGGTCTTTCCCCTCATAAAAGTGATCAAAGGCAAGGCATAAATAAGCTGAAATTATGGCTGCCCAGCCCAATGCAGAAGGAAACGTTCCTGAGGTATTCTACCATCTGAAGTTGGCTGGAAAGGGACCTGAGTTTTTTTCTCACAGGCTCTCAGGAGCAATTAGCAAGAAGATGACAAATCCATGCTATGGCTGGAAGGGACAACTTCAGCCTCTGTGAGACCAAACCGTGGAATTTTCTGGGTGATTGTAGAGCTCTACAGGGCACCACCAGGTCCAGGATGTCACAGTGAAGGACAGCGACACACTGGAGAAGGCAGTCTAGGAGCATGTAATGACAATAGCAGTCCTAGTTCTAACTCTGTGAGAGGAAACAAGGAGATTACCTCAGAAAATAAATATGACTTAAGCTATTCACTTAAGAAAGGAAAGTGAATGCCTAGGCATCATGCCTAAATGGAAGAGATTTATCCTTCTCTTAGAACTGTGCTGATTCTGCCAGAAGTTCTGCATTACTGCATGAGATTCTCCTTTGGGACTGCACCACCATCTGGTTCAGCCTATTGTTCTAAGGGCTTCTAAGACCACATTTAAGTGTCTGACCTACAGATACATGTACAGTTATTTACATGGATCCACACGTGCACGTGCTGTTTATGGAGAAACTGAGGTTTATGACATGTCAGCAATGCCCTGCGGGCTGTAGTGAGTGTTCACAAGGCTTCCAACCCAAGGCACAATGGTTGGAAGCCTTATAAATTAAATCCCCAGTCAATATATGTTTTATTACACTCTCGAAGAATGCATTTTGCTCTCCAAATCTGATTCACTTTCACTTACTGTCTGTTGAAACATCTCTTTTCTATAATTCGGTGGGACTTACAAGACCCATGGCCAGTAGAAGGACTCTAATGAAATCTGTCTTGGATAGAGAGGGAGAGGCAGCTGCTATGGTCTTTTTCCCAGTATACAGGCAAGAGTGGGTATAGCAGGAGATCTGTACCTGAAACAAGCCACCATGGGAGCTGCAGGCCCTTGTGTGGGAAAACATATTTGGTGGAGGTGAACTTGTCTGGAGCACTGAAAGGTGCTGAGAGGATGATGTGTGCTGGTGGGAATGGCACTGAATCTCAAGATGAATCTCAGCACTGTGTCAGGATCACACAGTGTTGTCCTTGGAAATAAATGTTAAAGCCAGGGAAGTCTGGAGTACTGAGCCTCTCCAGGATAACTGCACATGTTCATAGTCAGTGGAAATGGTGTAAAAACTCCTGAAGCCCAGTGGGCAAATGAGTGGTACTGGGACAGTATGGCTGCTGCTGGAGACAGATTTTGTTCTTACACACACCAGTGACTCTAATGAAGTTTCAACCCATCTTCCAAGAGAGATCCTGGCCATACTTAATGACAAAACCCCATCTATTTGATTAGCTTTCCCTGGGTCTCATTCTATGGGCTTTAGGGTTCACTGGTGCAGTGACTCTGCAGGAGGTGAGGATGTTCAGCACCTCCCTAATCTGAGACTTGCCAGGAAATCCAAGGGACTTTTCTCTCCTGACATGTGGGTGCTTTCAGCTACTCATACTTGCTCTTTAATTATTTAAAGCTTAACTGGAGTCAAGGAGTTGCTACTCCACAAGACAAAGTGCCGGTATTTGGATCTTGGCTGGGGACATAGTTGCTTATGGAGGATTTATCCAGGTAACGAGTCGTTGGGGTGGCCCTTTGGAGGTTTTGACAATGTGTACCCATATCCAGTGCATCCTTCAGACATTCAGGCAGACTTTTCTTTCATCTTGAAACTGGTGGAATATGAACATCATCAAGAGCCAGGGTGTATGAACATCACCTCCAGCCAGGATGGGAGTGTGATCTGTGTGTGCACATGTGCTGCTGTCTGGGAAAGCATCGCTCCATCCACAGATGGCTGTGAGGGGAGTAACCACAGCACTGCAGAGATCTTCTTAATGCTGTGGGCTGGGGCTTTACAAGCAAAATAAAACCCCAGTGAAAACAAACAGCCCTCAGGCTAATGATCTGCTGCTCCTGTTTTGTGAATGGGGATGTGGGAGAAGGATGCTGGGGAAAGGCAGGGTGGATATGGAGCTGTTTAGCGTGCTCAGTAGCTGGGGCTCTCTTTCCTATCATGGTTCAGTCAAGCACAACCTCAGGTTTCAACAGCTGGTTAGCCACATCCATTCCAGAGTTTATTTTACTATGTTTTGTTTTTATTGTTATTGTTGTTTTGTAACCAGGAGGGCTGCAGTGGTTTCCAGTGTGCTACATCTCTGCAGATCTCATGAGCTTCTCCTGTATGAAGTGGGAGAGAAGGAAAAAGACACGTTTAAAACAAAAACAAAATTAAAAAAAAAAATAGAGTGCTGGTATTTGCTGAGGAATGCTCCCCACAGTGCTGAAGTTGCATAAGTGCCGTTCTTTGTTTCAATCAAAAATCTGCTTTTTGGGTTGAAACAAGGCCACCACTAACAAGTCCAGGCAAGAAATTTCCTAATGATTTGAAGAGAAGTTAGGATTTTGATGGAGCATTTGATTCTGGGTATGGTTCATATAGCTGAAGAAACAGAAATGCAGTCCCTCCACACCAGCCAATACATACACAAATGCTGCGGTGCAGACACAGCCAGGCACCCTCGCCACACAGCTAATGGGTTTGAAGGGGAACCCTGTTCCTCTGTGAGCAGGGGAAATGATGAAGTGACAGGTAAAGGAACTCAAAGGGAATGACACCAGGTATTTTGCAGCATTTGGGATGAATTCTATGGTGAGATGGATTGATTACAGGCGCTGTTATTGGGCCATACAAGTCCCCGATGGCAGTGAACCAACCCAGACTGAGTTTGGCTTAGATAGTGCATTACAGAATCCTCTGAAGTTTGCATGGACTTTGTTTTCTCTCTGATTCTCGCCCCTCCCCCTTTTAATTCCTTCATTTCCTTTGTCAGTTCCTGAAAGATTCCCATTTTCCTCTTTTAACGTTTGTCACCCTGAAAACCAGCTTGTGAGCAATGGGCAGCCTGTACCAGTGAGTGATGATTTTCCTGCTCTATTCCTGTGTCTCAGATCACCCTTCTGATGTTCCAGGAGAGAACTAGATGAAACTACCAGAAAACACAAGTGCTATGTCACACACATTCATTATTCAGCCTCAGTCTTCTCTAGCTGTGGGTCCATCGTGCACCCACCCTGCCCCATGAGCAAACCATATCCCTTATTTATCCAGAGTTGCTTCCCAGAAATAGTCATGTTGCCACTATCGTGGTGTTACGATCCCACCCAGCCATCAGACAGGAGCTGGCAGTAGATATTCAGTGTGTAAGTGCAGTGACCTTTTCCCACATGTTTCTGGCTGGTTTGGGGGAGAAAGGCATTTTGAGAACTTCCTGAGTTGGAGACTACATCTGCAACAGATAGGTCAGACCACTCCCAACAGTACAAAATATTAGACAACTTCATCCTGAGAAGTCTCTGAGTAGCCCAGGTCGGCTTTCCCAGCAGCTGCTAGTCAAATCACACCACCTGAAAGCAATGAAACCCGAAAGGAAAGAATGGAGAGCAGAAAACCACTATCCACCACTTTCATAAGCACCTCACCTTTTCTTCCTGTAGCAATAGTTCTTTCTGTCCCAGGTAATTGAATTTGACACATTTTAGCCATGCTAACCTTTGCCTTTCAGCACATCTCTCATATTGTGGTCAATTATTTTTTAGCAAGGCGAATACCGTCTGCAGTTACGCCGGTGAAAATAAAATCACATGGGCCATCAGTTCCCCTGCTTCAGGCATAAGCTCACAAGGGGTGAGGTCAGGAAGGAATCACACAACTCATAGCAGATGGAGGCTTTGACACCTTCTCCTCTAGCATCTGGAAGCAGCAGCTGCTGGAAGCAGGATAATAACCCTACTGGACCAAATCCTACTATGATCAAGAGCAAGTCTTTATGAGCCTTTTCCACTCCTGAGTATTGTACTTACCACTCTGTGTTTCTGCCTTGTGAAACTAAGCCTACATGACTGGCACTGATGATTTTTATTCTTGGCTGTGTGGGCAGTTGCAGCAAGAGTTGGTCACACAGGAAATGTGTGGCACAGCCAGAAGTAAGAACCCAGCAGCCTTACCCAGTTGTAGGCAGAAGAGCCAAGCTCAGCTTTCTGTGTCACACACACAAACAGACACACACAAAGCCATTTTAATGAGAGCATCACAGAGAGGTTTGCATGGGTAGCAGATGAATGGTGCAGTGTGTGTCCCAGTGCACAGATTCCCTGGACCATGAAGCCAGAGACTGAGGATTTCCTATTGCTTGTGATTTGCCCACACAAGTTGTGGGTGGCCCATCCCTGGAAGTGCTCAAGGCCAGGTTGGATAGGGCTTTAAGCAACCTGGTCTAGTGGAAAGTGTCCCTGTCTGTGGCAGGGGTGTTGGCAGGGGGTGTTGAAACTTAGATGGATCTTTAAGGTCCCCTCCAACTCAAACCATTATGTGATTTTATGATTCTAAACTTTGTGCAAATTCCTGCCTCAGTTTCCCTACCTAATATAAAGCTTGATGGGTTTTCCTTCCTATTACTTTGTAAATTGAGATCTTCTGTTGAAAACTACTGAATACTGTTATGTTGGAACTTTCTTTAAGGGTGGCATAGTGCGATTTGCTTGGTTTGTTGCAAGGAAGGAAACATGTCTTTTCCTCTCCCAACTTCGTGTCCTGACAGGTTGTGCCATGGCCATAGCACCCTCAGCCACACCAGAGGCTTTTCCTCATGGATAGAGCCAGGTGGACTGATGAGGTTCTGCCTGCCTGTAATGACTGCCCTTGGATGACACTGGCAGATTTCCTTCCCTTAATCACATAGAAGGGATTTGACAGTCTGTATTACAGATTTACAAGAACACAAGCTTGCAGGGAATTTCATGGATGAAATAAATCTCTTTAAAGGAATGCCAAGACTCTAGGACACTTGAGATTTGGGGTTTGAGTGTGTATATATTTGTTTGTATATATTTATATGGTACTCTGTTTCCGCGTGTCTCCCTCTGTGGAATAGTAATGATCCTGCAGATTCCTCGCTCTCCTGACCACCATGAAATGTTGATACATTAAGCTGCCCAAGCAAGATGCTGGTGCCCTCCATCTTCTCCTCTGGGGAGCCTGAACTTAATGGGGCAGCCAGCTGGTGTGCTGGTGTGAAGCCATTGCTTCCCCACGGAGAGAAGGTTACAGGCCTAACGAGCATCCAGCAGCAGAACGCGGATCTAAGAGCTTCTGGGTGGTAATATTAACACCTCAGTAATGGCTTAGAGGAAAGCCCTAAGTCCTCTTGGACCTGACTTCTGCCTGGTCGAGAAACCGCGGAGCTCAGATGAACGTTGTTCCAGCTGGAACAGAGCCTCTGAAATGCTCGATCCTGGAGAGTGGGACAGGCAAAGGAGGGAAGGGAAAACAAACAGGGAAGGCAAGATGGAAATAACATAAGACTCGGAGAGAGGCATGAACCTCTTGCTCTCTGGATGCTGCTGAGCCATCCCTTTCACCTTGAGCTGTTCTCAGGAGGAAATGAGAGGGAATCCAAAGTTGTGCTTGTGTCTTCACAAAATTTCCCAAAGGGCATCTCTTCAGTTACAGACACAAAGACACACACGCACATTTCCAGATCCCTGTCTTGCACGCTTCACGTGTTCAGGGATGTCTTGCAGGGTTGTGCTGTCAGCATTTCCAGCAAAGTCAGTTAATATTCCTGTGCTTGCCAAGCAGTGTGTGGATATAGCTTGGAGAACACGTTTTTGTTTAAGCAGCAAAACAAGCGAATAGGTTTCCTTTTCCTTCCCTCCTCCTGTCTGCAATTCGAGTGGACTCCTAGTCCTCGGGTATTATTCCTGGCTGAGAGGGAAAGTTTATGAGTCCCTTGTTACTGCTCTTGGCAGCTCATCACACTGTTCCTGTAATACTGCAGCACAGGACTGACCAGGGAGCAAAGCGCAAAAGAGGATGGGAATTTGGGAGAATGAAGAAATGCTTCAGGTCAGGAGCAGTATGCTATTAGGGGAGAAGGAAACATGTAGGTGTGGTGTACTGATAAACTCCTTCAAGCCTCCAGTTCATGCCCTGAGCTGGGGAGAGAGGCACAGAGCAGGGAGAAGACAGCAATCGCTTCATGGAGCATTTTAATCAGATAAAACTCTCTTAAGCCTATTCCTGAGTATATCCATTTCCAAATCTGGAAGTTCCTGGGAAAAAAACCAAAAGCCAGACAAGAGAGGAGGCTTATTGTTGTCCCTTGTATAGGACTTAAAGTGCTAGGCCTTAGGCACAGCCAAGGAGAGTCGGGTTTGACCTTGGTACAGTCTTTTGTAGCAGTAGGGTGAGGATGGATTGGGCAAGACATGGAGCTTCCACCAGGAGAGATTTTTCAGTGGAGATTAGGCAGGCATCTGTCAAGAACTGGCTTATTTTCTGTGATTCCATATTAGATGTAAAGATACCTCTGCATTACAAATCCCAAGAGACTAAACTCTGTGCTGCCAACAGACATCCATCATGGTGAGGGCTCCCTCAGCAGCAGAGGACTGTGGAGGTGATACACATCTGGATAACCCTGAGGGACTGTTCTCTGCCATCCTGGAGGGTGGGGTAGAGGGGAGTCACTGCATCAACACTGTGCATACCAGTCAGACATGGGTTTTCTTTACCCAGCCTGCAGTGCTGATCTAGGCTGCTCAGACTCTCCTATTCCACTGTTACAAGCTTCTGGTGTTTCTACAGAATCTCTGGAGCAAAAATAACCTCTAGTCACTTGTGTGCCTGTGTATGGGGGAGGAAATTCTTCCTGATCCTGAACACACCTAAAGTCCTGAAACAGAAGAATTTGTTATATCCATTCCTTGCAAGCAGGGCCAGGATTAAGACAGAGTGTGTCAGAATGAGTCCAAATAACCCCATTTTCCTCATCCCCATGAAAGGTGAGAAGGAAAACATGGACACTCATTTCGGTTGCAAGAGGGGCCATGATGATCATTCAGCCCTATGCATGGAAACTGGTTTAAGATGTGCTTTCTCAAGAGGGTATCTGCTCCCTAGATTTATTTTTTGATGATAACTACACAAGACAGTAACTCCCTAACCATTCAGTTTAGCATGAGTAATGCAGATTGAGACATTTTCTCCCAAAGTGTTTGCCAGTGTAGTCTATGAGTCATCCTGTCTTTAACTGGTATAATTCAAAATCAATCCTGTGATTGCCACTGTGAGGAATCTGGCCCAACTTTGGAGCCTGTCATGTACATCAGGTTTGTACTTCGGATAACACAAATGGGAACAAAATTATGCAATGCAGTCACTAAATTTTGGAAGTGTTGCCAGCAGAGGTCTTAAAGCTTCAGCTCTCTACCACCCAGACCTCTCTTCTGTGTCTGTGGGAAGGATGCCTGACACCCTGAACGTCTGTTTTATAAGGGAGGTTTGCCCGGGATTAATCCTGTGAACTTGTGTGGCTTTCATGGTAATTAATTTTAATACAAGCACCCCTGTGTATTTGCAGAGCTGTAAAAATATGGTCAGATCAAAAGCATTAGCTGTTGCCTTTTGGATGAGTGCTGAAGCCAACCCATGTTGGGTGTGCTCTGTGCAATATTTGCCCCTTGAATGAGACACATCATGAATATTGAGTAGTAAAAGTAACAGCTTCTCCCCTCCAAATTTTAGTCCCATATGTATGGAGTAATTTCAGCAGTGCTCATGAACCAGTGATTCGGCATGAAGGGTTAATCCCCCATCCCTCCCTCTTTCTGGTGGAAGCTTTAACTCCTGTTCCATGTCCTGGGCAGGACCATGACATACAGGACTGGCAGCAGATCTCCATTACTGCACCTGGGCTCCTGCTTTCTTTAGCCAACAGACTAATTATTTTTACATAATCGCTATTAAAGGTATTAAAGGTCTTGCTATTAAGCATGTATGATATATAATTATACACTTAGGATAATAATGACAGTAATAACAGACACTATAACTTTGCTTTCTCCCCTCCCACACCTGGGCAAGAGAAATGAGGCAGGTCCCAAATGAGAGAGGAGGGAAAGAACAGGGAAAGTCTCTCTCCCTCTTTCTCTGCAGACACCTCAGGCTGAGCTTGGATTTTCCAGCCTAAATCCCATTAAGCCCCTGATCCCCGTACCAGCAATGACACTGTATCCCAGGGCAGTGGAATAGAGGCTGGGAGCTTCAGGCTCAGGGTATTAAATCAAAGCTTTCTCCCTGTGTGTAGGTAATCCAAATGGGCACCATTCCCTTTTGTTCACCAACAGGCCTGAGGAGGCTGACACTCAATTATTTTATTGGACTGGGAGTACAAAAAGACTTTAAAGAGAACTAATGATAAGCATATTAATAACACATCTGGAGACTGTGTCATAAATTAAGAAACTGAATGCCTATGGAGTGGGGCTCTTGACCATGTGAAAATTTCTCTGTTGCCTTTCTTCATTGGAGGATAGTTTATGCATTTGAAATAAAAATTAAAATGCTTCCTGCTAGGAGAGGGGAGTGCAGAAACCACAGGCATCCCAGAGACTTATCCTTCCCTTCTCTGCAGCAATGGGTGGTTGTCTCTTAAAAATCTCAAATCTCACTTAGGGCTGGGAGGAGGACTTGAAGCCATCCCTGGAGAAGAGACACCCATTCTACCACCCCCACTCAGGAGGTTGCTTGAGGGCATTTTCAAATAAAGAGCAAAATCCTGCACTGCTGGAGCTCCATAAGAAGCCGGGGGCGTTGTGCCTGGATCGTCTGCTGTTCCTACACATGGCAGTGTGCCTCACCTCCCAGATGAAGGTCACTCTGGCAGCTACATCACACATGGCTATTTAGATTCAGGCCACTTGGGGAAGATAGCTGATGTTAGGCTGAATTTGAAAATGTCTGAAGTTAATGCTTCAGGAAATTTAATTGTTCCAAAGAGGGGGCTTAGACCCAGGGGGAGATGTCACCTTAATATGGATGAGAGTGGGATGAGATTGACATTTCAGGCTCCTTTGCACTGGTAGCCAGCCTTGCAAAAACTTCCTGAGAACTGTGGTGGGGTTTCTGACGAAAGACTGGCATATTCCACGTCTCCAAAAATCTTTCCATCCCACAAGGTACCGGTAGCCAACACCACTTCCCGACTCCTAATGGATCACTGGGTGGGAGGGATGTCTGTCCAGACAGCAGTACTGCACGTGGGTGTATTTGATGTGCTGCCACCAAGTGCCTTCTGATCAGAAGCCAGCTGGGGATCTATAGAATAGTGTTGGCTTTCCTTTCTAGTGCATCATTAACAAAAGGTCTGGCTATTGCTAGAGCTGGACTTTGCCTCCAGTTGGACGTGGGAGAAAGTAAAAACATGGGTGATGATGGTGGCAAGACAGAAGTTATTTCAGGACAGACTTCTCTTGGAGCAGCTTGTCCCTCTGAATTGTGTAGTTGAGGGGGGAGGAAGCTGCTTGTCATCTGCTGGTGCAACAAAGGCTTGGGCTTGAGTCTCGCTCAGGCTGCAGCCGGGCTGGCTGGAGATGATCCATGTGTAAGGCAAAGGTGGAAATCCCCTCAGTGTCACAGCTCAGTTCAGCTTGGAAGGCATGTTCTTCTGCATGAGCCCTGCCCTGCTGTCCTGCTTCCCCATGCCCTGCTGTGCTTCAGTGCAAATCTTGATGGCTTCAGTCAATGGACCTCCCAGGGAAAGGGGAGGCGTTTCTGCTGGGAAGATCCCATCTTATGCTCAAGAAGATTCTTCCTTTTCATTAGGAAGAGGCTAACAAGGTTGAATAAAGAAGGTGGGAGGTGTGGGAGAACATTACCTGGGGCAGGGCTGGCTGGGGCTCCACAGAAGTGGTTTCTGGCGCTGGCCAGGCTTGGGCACATTGCCTTGCCCTCCTGTGCCTCAGCTTCCCCATCTCTAAAGTAACCATGTACATGCTCACTGACACTGTGCTGGGGCCCCACATGTCTTGGCATTCAGGACCTCTCAGCTTCCCTGCAGTCCAAACCATTGTTGACCCTGGGCAGTAGGGGTAAGGGGGGTGGATCTCATAAAGATTGGTGTTGACTTAACACTCCTTGGCTCAGCTGTCAGATGGAGATCAGCAGCAATACAGATGAATAAAGGTATGGATGGCAGTTTTCCTCCATGGGAACAACTTTGGGCTAGGAGACAAAGCGCAGCAGAGGTGATGACTGTTCCTGCAGGTGGAGAGAAGAGGAGACGTTTTTGCTGCTCTGTTCTGTGCTGGCTGTCTTGGGGAGGGCAAATTGGTGCCCCGGTGCCATTTTCAGCAGAGCTGGCTTGTTTCTTTTCCATAATGGAGACAGACCATTGCAAAGCACACGTTTTGCCAGGGTGGCACCCTCTGGTCAGAGCAAGAACCATCTTTGCTGGAAGCACTTTCCTCATCCCTGGATGCTTCTGTTGTTGTCCTTAAGCACAGGTGACACCTGGGACTAGGCAGGGTGGCATCACTCAGAAGAGAAAGTCCTTCCTCCCTGAAATCTGATAATGTGTTACCAGCCTCACTCACAGAAAACCCTCAATATTGCCAGGAGACTGGACACATCAGGCACAGTTCATCTACAGAGATAGAAAATGGAAATACAGGTGGTTGAGGGCTTTTATTTATTTTTTCCTGTCCGTGTACTGTTTTTCTGAAGTGTCTGCTCTGCCCTGGGAGCACTGAGCAGTGTTCACAGCAGCCCTTTCTGGTTGCTGGTCTCTGAGCATGGCGCTGAGCAAACCCAGAAATCACTGGTGGTGCTGGGTGACCCTCACTCTGCTTGACTTGCCGGCTCGAGATGTCTGTGGTAAAAGTCTGCTATGTGTTAGCAAGTGACTGTTCAAACACAGATGCTGCCTGTGTCAAGGAGGCTTTTTCTCAGAAAGTACAGACAAATATTGATCCTCTATTGAGCCTGGAGAGCAGGCTGGAGCAGCGCAGTGATGTGTGATTGGAGCTGAAAGAGGTCCCACAGCACAGGAATTGAGGATAGTAAAGGGCCTCTTATTTGCTGATCAGGCAAAGCTTGACGTGTGTCTAATCCCCCTGGCCAATGTGGTCACGGGGGTTTAGCTTTAACCAAGTTCTAATTAAAAGTGTTTACAGATGAGCGCTTTATTTACCCAGCATTAATTATAAAGGGCTTTACTCTAGTGGGGAGCAAAGGAGTTTCCTGTCTGCTGTGGCAAACCCCTTACTGGGAGCTGGCTTTCCCCAGAAGGTCCATAATAAAGTTATTATAACGTGAGTCTTTGTGATGAGATCCTGAGCAGACGGGGGCAGGAGAGCTAGGAGCATTTCCACCACACATGCACCCGCCCTCACAGGTTCAGGAGTCCTCTGTTTCCATGTTTTCTGCCTGGACAATTGCCAGTCACCACCCAAGGTCTTGTGGGTCCAGAAGTCATTAGTTTAAACCCCGATGTAATCAGGTATTAAGTTATACATATGTAAAATGAAAGCAGGAGGATATTGCCTGGTTTAAGATGCTCTCTGTGGCTGGAAAAGGGCTGGAAGTGCAGAGGGAACATGGGATCACGGCTCTGCAGGACCGTGGGTGTCCATAATAAACAGCCGCATGTCTCCCAGCAGCTCAAACGGAGCCAAACATTAGGTATTATTTCACGTTTATCTGCATTTTTTTCTTTTTACAAAATGAAGGTTTTTTCCTCCACACCATGCCCATTTTGACAAGATTTCTCAGAAAAAAAAAAGTCAGTGGGGAAATTTTCATTGCAGAGCACTTGTGACCTTTGGTTCTGAAAAAGAAAAATTTGTTTAAAAATAGGAAGTTTAACAAATTATTCCTTTTTCTTTATTTTCTATATATATTTGTCTATATTTTTTCTATATTTCTCTACTAGTAATGTTTTATTGCATGTTGTAACAGCCTGTAATTCTATACACATTTGTAACAAAAAAGCTTCCAGAACTGCTGTTCTTGAGAAGTTTTGGTTCCTGGGAATGCAGGCTGAGAGATGTTGACATTTCCCACACAATTTGCTGTTCTGGCAGTTCTAGTGATAGCCACCACTGCGTGCAGATCTGCTAATGGGGTATGTGGGAATAAGGCAATAAGGTGGTAAGAGCCAGCTTCAGCCTCCTCCTATTTTCACAGTGATGTTCGCTGGTTCATTAAGTAAGGAAGTTTGTTGGACTTTGTCCCTGTGTCAGACTTTTGCAGATAGCTAAAATTCATTCTTTAACTTGTAAAAAAAATTATTTCTTCAAAATTCAAAATAGAAACTCCAGATACTGTAGCCAGGCTTGGACATACACCAAAAAAAAAAAAAAAAAAAAAAGGAAAAAAAAAAAAGATTTATTCTGTGCATTGCTTGTATACATAAATATTGAATTCAACTTTGTTTTTAAAAAAGCTGCCATGACCTAATGCCCAGATAATAAAATAGTTAGTTATTCCCTTGTGAGTGTAGTGTTGTGATTCAGATGGCTTTTCCTTAAAGCACTGAGGAGCTTGAGAGAGAGACATTCTGGTGAAGAAGTGTATTCGATCATGCGCAGCACACACGTTTTAGGAGCAGTCTGTAAATCAGACATCTTCTGCCTTGCATTTCTTTCATATCCTATAGAGGATTTTGTTCTTGCCACGATACAGTGCACAGCCTTCCAGTGGTCATGTTTAAGCCCTCTCAGTCTTGCTGCAAAATATCATCTGTGGTAATAATGTGGGAAAAAGAAGGGGGGTCCAGGAGCCATTGTGAAGAACCTCATAAATCTGATTATTTGGGCTCTCTATCCACCACCTGTGTTTGCTGTGTTGTGGACCAGCTCCCCCCTGTGCCCTCCTCTCCCAGGAGGGATGCTTTTAGCAACAATGCCAGCCTGGGTTCTTCCTTGCTTGCACACATCTCCCCATGCTGCCTGGGCACATCTGCAGAGGGATGCTGGTGACAACTCACTGTGCCTGAGATGAGGGGCTTTGTCCAGGCTTTACCTGGCTGTGGATTTGCATAAGGCAGTATTATTCAGCTTGGCAGTTGCTCGGCATCCTTAGGGTGAAGCTGTGTTCTAGGCTGGTGCCCTGTTTGCAATGAATATGCCTGTGAAAGGCCGATTAATGCCAATTATACTTGGGGGAAATCTTTACCTTCAGCTATGATATTGTAAATTTTTGAATGCTGCAGAGAAAATTACCACACAGTCCTTCTAAAAATACCTGCCTCTGTCATAGTCATATAGAGCTTCAAAGGGGACTGCGAGATTAATTTCCGTTAAATATGCAATTTCCTTATTAAAAAAAGGAATTTAAGTAGTGCTGTAAAAGCTAAGGTAAAAATAAAGGGGAATCATATGAATTCAGGGCATGTGCTAACTGCAAGATTTGCTGGACTTGAACTGTTCTAAAATGAGCAAGTGAAGGGGCCAGTGATGGCAGGTGAGACCTTTGTTTGCCCTGGCTGTGGTGCACATGAAAAATACCTCCAGTATTCCTGGCAGCAGCAGACGGGTACCAGGATGGGTTTGGGAGCAGAGTGGTTACCAGTGGGACTGTGCTGAGCACTAACTCAGAATGGCAGGGAAGCTGTTGTGCCTGGCAGGTTGTCCTCAGTGAGTCCAAACCAACAAACAGCTCTCCATCCCAAAGGCAGGCTGGCTTGCTGAGTGAGCTTCTCGGAGCCTCTGGCCGTGGCAAGCAAGGCTGTAAGTGGATGAGCAGAGGTGGTGAGAAGCACCTTTCCTTTAGGCAAATCTTTGATGTGGTGTTAGCAACACAGGATGCTTTATTTTTACCTCTGTAGTATCCAGGCATCTGGGCTTCTTTAAGTGTGAGTGGGGCCTCAAGTCCCTGCAGAGAGCAAAAAATCCCCCAACTCTAATCCCACTTACCTTCAGTGGCTTTTTTGTAATTTTAATCTGACGTGGAGGCCCATTAGCCCATGCAGGCCTGCGGGTCTTAAAGTCTTTCCACACCAATTTACAGGCTGTAAGTAATGGTTTTGTCAGTCCTCAGCTACAGGACCTCAGTGAAAAATTGTTTCACATACAGGTCCATCGTATAACCCGAGCCCTGCCTGAGGCTGGCAGGGTTTCCTCGACTGCCCTACGCTGCCTCCCCTCCTCCCTCTCACTCAGTACGTGATTTCATTTAAAACCACGGTGAAAGATGTGAAAGAAGATACACACAGCAAGATGTAAAACCCTCCGATCTGTCAGCGTGCCTCGGGGAAAAAAAAAACCACCAAACCCCTGACGGGCAGGAGTGTTGTAACCTGAGAATCGGGAGGTTCAGTATCTTCAAAATTAGGGGCTAGCTTTGGTAGGCAGAGAGAAGTTTGGACAGTCACCCAAGGTTTTATTAACAGAAACTCTCTCTGGTGATGGCAACATTGAGATCTTGGCCCCAACCAAGGACCAGGCTCCTTCGTTCTGCAAAACCAACTGGAAATTTGAAGAGGTTCGTAATGCTTTACATTTTGACAGCACTTCTTCAATTGAGACACCATCTAGGCATTAAAAGCTGAAACCTCTGACATTCTTCCTCTGAGTAGAACTACATGGCAAATGGATTTTCCAATTTGCTGAGGTTTTGGGAAGCAAGCAAAAGAAATTTTGTTCTGTGTTGGAACAGAAAAAGCAGAATTGTTTTTGGGTCATTTGAAACATTTACAATATATTCAAAGCACTTCATTCAGATTTCAACCCCTTATAATTTAATAGAAAGTAGAGTCTATTTTAAAGAAAGTAATTTTGCAGGAAGAAACCAAACTTCTCAGTGGACGTATGGAAACAGACCATTTGAATCTTAAAAAAAATATTTCCCTGAATTTTTCCAGTTAAGAAATATTTTCATACTGACTGTGATTTTATTTTTAAACTGTTTTATTATAACGGGAGTTTTTCTAAAGAAGACTAGAAATCCAGTGGATACTTTGTGTCAGCTCTGTCTGTTTTTTGCCTTCTTAGGCAGTTCCCCTTTTTATTGGATGTAAATCACAGCCGTGTAATCCCATGGTTTTCTTTTTTTTCCCAGGGGAGCATCCTGCAGCCACCACAGTTAAGTGGATTTCCCTAGCTGTCCCTTTTCCCAGGGGACAGTTTCAGGCATCAGCCTGTGACTGTTGAAATTCCCTTGTTGGCTTCAGAATATTTTTTGATGAAAGTAAAATGAAAACTGATGCATTTTCTTGGAGATTTTCCAATTTTAACCAATCGGTATTTTCTAACAAAGAACGTTTTGTCAAAAACATTCCTGTCCGGTTTTCCTGCCTCCTATCTCAATTAGATCATTAAAAAACAGAGACACAAGCAACACGTGCATAACCGGATAACAGCATTTCAATAGTCTAGTGAAGGGGATGAAATCTGAAAAAGATTAGGAGAAAACAGGAAGATGGCTGTTATTTTTGAATTAGGCAGGGGGACACGTTCACAGCCCTGAAGATACAAGGTCTGCTCTTTCCCAAGTGTATGTTTCTGTGAGGGCTGCCACGTTCCATTAGAGAAATCACCCAGGTTGATGAAATTTATGAAGTTGCCCAGCGATGGGTCTGCATTGCAAGTAAAGGCAAATTAGCTGGCAGCGTGTTAGCACATATTTCACTTGTGTCACGGTGTAATAATGAACCTTGTATCAAAGTCTGCAACACCATCTGAGTTTTATATGCCCCATTTCCTACATGTTTTGAACAGTGGAACCAATTTATAATGTAATGATTTTTCCATACATAATTTCTTTCTTATGATTTCCATAACTCGGAGTTTTTACTGTGAGCGGGGCTGAAGGGAGCCCCATAAAGGATATGAAAAGAGGGCTCGCTAAAGTGTCTCATAAAAAAATAGCTGGAGCGACTTACTGGTGATTCTCTATGGGTTTGATTGTGCCTTGAATTTTGGGCCATGCCAGGAACCAGCAACCTGTGTCTCCAGCCGCCTTCACACCGTGAGCCCTTTCACGCCAGGCGCGCGGCGTTGCTGTTTGCGGGCGGGAGGCGGGGAAGTGGGGACTGGTGGGCCTGGAGGAAAGTGAGCCTGGAGGAAAGGGGGAGCTTGGCTACCTCTGCTCATTCACTGGCCAACAGGGAGGAATAGAAATTTGCTCCCGGTTTAAGCCAATCTGAGGGTGTGTTGATGAAGTGGTTGGAAAAGCTCAGTGCGGAACCAGGAGCGCGAGTACGTGCCCTGCTCTTCAGCTGGACTCCATCTCCTGTCAGAGATAAAAATAAGCTGTAAAAGCAGCTGAGTCTTAAAAGGGGGTTGGAGATGTGGTTTGCTGTGTTGTTTTGCTGGGTGCTGGTAATACAGGAGCCAGATTAGCATGGTGGAAAAGTGGCTGGCGTGGGTGGGAAGTGAGTTTACCTGCTTTTCTCTCTGCTTGGCATCACTTTGTGAGCATCTTGGAGTCAGCGGACACAGACCCGCCAGTTTTAGACAGGTGAGACAATTTGTAAAAGCTCACCTGGTGATCAGAGGGCATTTGACTTTTGATCAATATAGGAAAAAAAACCCAGAAAAGAAGGGAGCCCCCCCCCCCCCCCCCGTTTTTGTTTCAGCCATTTCAAGACAAAATCCTTCCAGTTTTTGTTTCCACTTTAGGTGGGATTTTAATTTAAGCAAGTTTAGAAAAGTAGAACTTTCAACACTGAATGACTTCATTTTAGGCTTGGAAAAAAAAAGGGTAGTTTGACCCAAGTGAAAATTTTGCTTATGTTTTAATTTCATTGCAGGTGCTTGATTAGCTGATGCAGGTCTTTTGTCTGGTCTCTCCATCCTTGCACAGAAGGCTGCTGAGGTGGAAGGGGGGAGAGGTGGATGGGGAATAGGGAACACTTGGCCTGAGAAACACCAGTTTTATAAAACTGTGTCATTACATTCTTTGATCTGTGTCCTTCATATCTTTGCAGAATTGCTTCCACCAAGGTCAGCTTGAGAGTTTACTTTTCTTCTCTCTTTCTTTTTTTATTTATTTGATAAGCTTCCCTACATAGACTGAAAAAAAGTTTGAAGGGCATCATTTATTTGTCTGTACAGCTCCCCGGATCCCAGTGACTATATATCAAAATTGTGCTCTGTCAGTACTGCAATCTGATCATGTCACAGGTAGAAGTTAAGAAACTGTCCATTTAACACGTGAGATGATTCAAGTTTTGCCCACACTAAAAAGCACCACAGAAACTAAATTAACTGTGTGGCAGACAAGAACATGCAAAATACTGCTTCCTATTGCTTTCTCCATTTTTTATTTTCAAAGTTTCCTTTTGGAAGAGGGAAGACTTCTATCCAGGTTCTAACTGTTAGGCTGTTTATTCAGTGAGTGAGAAATTATACCATATTTTGGGCACGGCCATGGTAAAACAGGGATGATGATCTGCTCTGGAAGCCACTGGAGCTCCAGTCCAGCCCAAGGGGATCTGAAGCCCCTACAGACCCCATGTGATTGGCGAGTAAAAGCACAGCTGCCTTAGAGAAAATACAGGGTTTAAGTAATGCCCTGTGCTCTGTTTAGAAATTGGTGTGAACAGTGTGCCCGTCTAAATCGGGAATGCCTCCTAAGTGAAACATCTGCTGGATGCTAATGATGTTCTTTTCCTGGAAATATATTACTTTTTATCTGGAGAAATCTGTGTTGTGGGTTCACGCCACGTGACTTCTGTCTCAGCTGGATAAATAGCGTGAATCACTCTCCCCATTCAAAGCCTCTCAGCTGCTCATGCTAAATACCCATTTAATCTGACTTTATATGTTAATAAATCACTCAGGATAATTAAGCATTAGCTCCACATGCCGGCAGAGCGCTAGGAAGGCAAATGGGTTGGTGCAGTCCTGTGTCTTAGAAACCCTTTCGCACCAGAACTGCCTTTCCTGGGATGCTTGGAGCCCAGCACTGCTGTGTTTGCTGGGGCTAAACTGGGATCACGTTTAAGCTGAGGACTGGTGGCTGAGTGAGGATGTATCCCCTGGGGTCAGCAATAGCTGTGGCTGTTTGCAGGATGAAGAGCAGGTCCCTTGGTGTGCTGAAGGAGGGAAAGCCCTGGGCTCAAGGTTTGCCCAGAGGTGCTGGAAGCCTTGCTGTAGCTCAGGCTTAAGGGTGGGCAGAAAGGGGACTGCATCTCACTTGACTTCAGCCATCAAGGAGCTCATACAGTTGCAATGGCTTCCTCAGTGGGCAGTGAGGAGGAGGTGTGCATAGTCCACATATCCAAGGCGTGTTAAGGGTACATTTGCTTTTTGCTGAACAGAGGTGAGGTCTGGATAATCCCATGTGTCCGTGTTGTGTTTATGCAGAGCCAAGCTGGGGTCATCTGCCTGTGATTCAGAACCACCCCAGCCTGGCACTGTAGGTGTGCTCAGGAGCTGACTATGCAGGTTTATGTGTTTCATAGCTATCCCAACCCTAAGTCAAGATGCAGATGCAGAGCCACAGGGAAACTCTGTAGCACACAGACGGGTTTTTTGGGTTACCTGAGCTGCCCTGATGTGCAGATTTGCCTTTTGTATTTTAGGGAAGCTGGTGTGAATATGTGTTTCCCAGACAAGCCCTGCATTCCTTGAGTTCTGCCTGTAGCTGCCAGCTTAGTGTGAAACATGACATGACAGTCAGTGGCTTGTCACCTTCTCTCACCCTGGATCTTTGGCCACAGGTTTTTGAATGAGAGCATAACCTGGCCTTGAACTCTGCCTTCTCCTTTAATATGATGTGATGGTCTGAACTGTTTAGCATTGGGCAATTAATGTTTCATCTTTCAGAGATGCTGCACATTCTCCTTCACCCTGAGTCTCTGAAGACTCGAGCTGTAACTGTGGCCGCAGCAGCTTGTGCTTCTGGATCAGTGTCTGCCTCTTACCTCCAGGCCCAAAAGCTGTGGGTGCAAAGTCATAGGTCACTTTTCAGTGTGAAACATTTTTCTTTGATATCATAACCCCCTCGTTCCTACCCCGCACTTTTTGGTTTTTCTGTGAGCAGAGATTTATACATAGGAAATGGAGAATATGACATTTTGTTTGTGCCTCTGTGTATGTGTAATATCTTTAATATGAAACTAGTTGCCACTTAATTATACAGGCTAAAGACCTCCATTCAGTGTGTTGTATACAATTTATGAGTCTCAGGTCTCCCAGACACACATTACAGCCGTGTGGCAACACCCAGGTGACTAACATTCCTTTTTAATTTAATTTCCTTACATAAATAGCTTCATTAAGGATCAGTTATTTGGGCAGAGAAAATACTATTTGAATAGGTTGGACTAAGCCTTTGAATTTAGGACTGTGCTACTGTTACTGCTGAGAGTAGCACCAGACCTCAGTGTCACCCTCCTGTTCAGCCATTTGCTTTCACCTTTAGACCAGGAATCTCTCTGGCAAAGAATGGGCTTATTTCAGAGGTAATTCAGTGTGCAGGGTAGGATTGGAGGTTTTACGGAGCAATACTGATGTTCTCAGTCTCCTAGTCAAGATCAACCCTTTTGCTGAGATTTCCAATTCGTTAATTTTAATCTCTTTGATAAAAATTAAGTTCTCTGGCTTGCAAAGTTCGTTTGCACAGCACCTAGAAAATCATTTCCCATCTTTGAATCTCTAGTTTCACATCTGGAAACAAGTGGAAATCAATTTCTGAAGTCTTTGGGAAGCTCCTTTGGGTCACCTCAAGGCACTGCTGTGCTTTTCCCTAATCCTGGGGTGCAGATGCCTTAGGTCTCACAGGACTCAGGTCCCAGCCTTCAGGCACTGAAAAGGAGGGAGAAGCACTGGAAATATTGTGAACAGGGAGATATCTTTTCATCCCCTGCACCCAGATTTGCAAAGCTTGCACTGCATTACTGCTGTCAAAATACCTGCTCAGTCTGTAAAGGCAGATTAGACCTAACTGATCATGGAAAAATTGTCTTCAGCCTCTTATATTAGGGGGTTTTTCTCTGGTACAGCATTGACTTCCCTCTTTCACATGGGCAGAAATATAATTCACATATCAAATTAACATAAAGATCACTTTCTGAGACGGCCAAGATTTTTTCCCCCCAGAACTGCCACCACGTTGCCAACCTCCAGGCTCCCCACTTCTGCCAAAGCTGCAAAACACTGCCAGAAAGGTGAATAATGCTAATGGCTTTGGCATTTCCAGGCTATCTCCACAAGATGCTGTCAAAAGTATATTCTGGGAATGCGGGATAATGCGAGGAAAGTTGGACATCTACACAGCTCTGCTCACTTACATGACACAGTGTAAATGTTTGCAAGTGGTATAAACACTCTTTGTCCAGGATATAAGCCAAATCCAAATTGTCTGCAGGTAGGACAGAGCGCTCTCAGCAGACAAACTGTTACATCAATATCTATTATGTAGAAGCATCTGATTTTTATTACTCTCTGAGTTAGGATATCAGGCTCCCAGGACTATCACCCCGAATGTGTGTGCAAGGCATAGGAATCACTGCTTCTTAAAACACTGGCCAAATGTAAATCTTACCAAACCCTGTCAAGATGGGTGGTCTTGCTTGTTGGACACAGGCTTTCACTTTTCAGCAGGGAAAGGGTTGAGTGATGATTATCTCTCACTTTTTCCCATTCCGTTTCTTTTCATGATAAATAGAAAGAGCCTTGCTTGAAGTGATTGCTTTTTAATGATGCATGTCAGACGTGAAAGCAGTATCGCTCCTGTTTGAAAAGGGCATGTAATGTAACAAGCTGGCTGAGTTTCATTCCCAAATCACCACCCTTCCCTCTATCAGCATAGAAATAAATGAGTTCTCATTGCCTGCGGTGGCTGTGGGGGTCTTACCTTGCCTGGATATTACCTCCTTGTTCTCTGTGGGGGAAAAGGGTTATAAAATAGCAGACCCCCCCCCAACATTTTTTTCCCCGATTGCCAGACGACCTCCAAGTAGAAAAAATATGTGTGATCCCTGAATACATGTCCAAGTAATTACATTTCTGTGAGGCTCATAACGCCATTAATAACTGCACTTGCCCCCCGTGGGGTCCCAGCTCTAGTCTGGATATTGCTGACCTAAAGAATGGGTTGAGCAGCATGGAGAAGAAAATCCTAGAGGCAGCTGAGCCTGTGAAGAAGTTCTGAGTAGGTGTTTGGTGTCGTCTCAAGGTTGTTCACGTGCACATTGCTGACTGAGAGCTTGTTGCTGCTCGTTGGTGTTGTCAGTCTGCGGTAAGTGTGGATTAAAATGGGTTAGTAGGAGCTGTTGTGGAGGACTCTGCAATGCTGGAGCTGAGGGGAGAAGGTGAAGGCTACCTGAGGAGGTTAATGCCAGGTATGGATGGTCAGCATATTTGTTCTTTTCTTCAGTAATTGCCCTGTGCTGCAGGTGGAAGATAAGCTTGGGCTGCATTTGAACCATGAGCTATTTGGAGAGCAGGTCATGGAAGATACCTGGTCAAAGAGGCCAGAAAGTGCTGTACCCCTTCATCCCTCACATTCAGTGCATAGCCTCCCAGAAACCAGGATGCTTTCCAGTGCATTATCCAGTCCAATTTGAAATGACCCAAGCAGTGAACCAGCAATTCCCCTGGCGGCTTGTTAGGATGTTTTCTCCTCCTACCCAACTCATATTTCCCATTTCTTTATTTCAGCTCATTATTTCCTTTTGCCTGGCTGAGGGCAAATGTGCTTCACCACTAAACAGCCCACAGCAATCAGGGCTTCAGTCATGTACCATTAATCCCTGGAGCACAGCATTACTTGTTCCCTGTGCTGCACGCTCCGGGAGAGAGTGAATGATTGACACTGGTCATAAATGCTTGTAGTGTTAATTCTTTAATATCTTGCTAATTTTAATTTGCTCTGTTCAGGTTGGGAGGGGTGTGATAACAGTTGCTGAACAGAATACCTCTGCTTATCACTGCTGGAAACATGCTTCTCCTATCATAGTTTGCACAGCCCCAAGGCATGGAACAAAAATGAGGGCTATTTTCGTATAAATAAACACCAAATTGCACAGGGTTCTGCATCTTTGGTGGCCAAGAAAAGGGATCTGTGTGCTGGAATCTGCTCTATGAAGTAGGCATAACCTTTCTCATGCCCCTTATTATATGCAAAGGTTTTGCCTTGTTACTTAAACCCAGCCTCATTTGTAGAAAGCCTTTATGTGCTGAAACCTTTTTGCGTTTCAGGCTCAGCCTTTGCCAAGCGCTTGGGTTGGTAGACCATGTGAAGGCCATGGGCTGCATTATTTGAGATGGTGCCTGTACTCATTTTTGCTCTGCTGGAATTCTGTATTCAGCCAAAGCAGGTGTCTACATTGGATTCATCTTCTCCCTCAAAATAAATCAAACCCTGATTGCACAAAACCACCTTTTTGGTTAATGTATGATGTCCTGTACTTGTGGGAGAGAATGGAATGGGCTACATGGTTCAGGTGGAGATTGAGATGGAGTTGATGAACTGGTGGAAGCTGGAGCAATCCCATCCCAGCTTTTGGCTTGGATTTGTATGCCTGAGCTGCATCATTTGGTCATGGCATTTCTTAGCAGATGGCCCTGTGATGCTGAATTTTCATTTTCATGGTGGTCCACTCCACATTTCTTGGGCTGTTCTCGTCAGCACTTGAGACCTGGATTTCTGCAGATTCCAAGCCCTGTCAAAACCACCGAGCTTGTGCAGCATTTTGAATGAGATGCTTAGAGTTGAAGGAGTTTCCAGTGAGGGCAGTGATTAGCAGAAGGTTCAATTTATGAAGGTTTGAACTGGAATTCATTCATCTTGATGGGATGCTCCTTTACATGAGGAGAGAGACCCTTCTGACAGGTTCACAGAGATGAAAAGGGTTTATGCCTGGCAAGTTGGATAAAGAAATCACTTCTCCTGTCTCTGTTTTTGCTTCCAATTTACAACTAATCACAAATTTCCTTTGTATTTTTTTAAATATCCATTTTTAGCCTAATTACAGACAATAAATCAAACCCTAAAGTAAGCAAGAACATCTGACTGTCAGGAGTTGCAAGGGGGAGACGTGACAGCAAACTGGCCTGGCTATCCAAGCTTACATTTTTAAAAAATATGTGGAAAGTGGTGGGATGTGATGAGAGATGAATTCCATGAGTGACCCTGTACTTTTCTTTCCCTTTGAACAGCATCTTGCAAGTACCAGGGTTAAAGAATGCATTATTTAAAAATCAACCAGGGCAACGCTGACTTATAGCTAACTGGGCTGCAAAAGTTCAGGGGTTATTTTGTCACCTGGTTGCTTCAACAACAACAACTGAAGGTAGCTCTGATACCACTGGAGAGGATGATGGGGTTTGTTGGCATCCTGGTATCCCATACATTGTGGCTGCTGATGAACATGGCAGAACACAGTGGAAATCTTCTGTTCATGAGCCCAGGTGGCAGTAAATTGTACTTAGCAAAGCCTGCAAACCAGATACTTACAAACCCAAGGGGGAAGCCATGAAATATTCATGAAGTCTTTCTTATGAAAGAGGCTTATTCATATATATATATATATGTGTATGTGTATAAAAATATGTGCACACTTTTGAAATCTATTCAAGCCAAATAAGACTTTCTTAGTCACCTTGCATAAAATAGGAAAGCAGATGACTTTGGTTCTACCTCTATTATACAGTCATCAGGAGACTGAAATAGCTCTGGAAAAAGAGCCTCTGGTGCTCTGCCACCTTCCAAAGATGTGTGCCTTTCTGTGGCTCTGCTGGTGTTTCGGCAGCTGCTCTGGGAGAAATCACTCGCTGCTACCTTGATGTAAATCAGTCAGCGTTTATAATTTATCACCCTCTTCGCAAAAAATCATGTGTAACTGTTTAAATGTATCAAGGGATGAAGCTTTTAAGTATCCTGGGAATGGCAATGGTGAAGGCCAGGCTGTGTGTGCTCCCTGCTGGAATCCCTGCCCTCTCCATCTGTGCCATGGGAGCATCGTTCCCATCTCATCCTGCTGTGCTCGCGTTAGGGCTCTGCTGGAAGTCAGATTGGTGACTCCAGAAGCCCATCTGCACTAGGATGCCTGGGAAACCCCAATAGAAAATGTTTCCCTAGGTAATGAGTCCAAGCCATGGAGAAAACCAGTTCCTTTGGCAAGAACTTAAATATGGAGACAGCATCATCTGTGCTTCTATTGCTTATACTCCATCTGTCAGTAAATACTTAAATTTTTTATATCATCATTAAAGTCCTTTCTGGAATCAAGAAAGGGGAGAGGGAAGACTGCAAATAATATCCGGCAATATAATGTAAATGATGTAATGTAAATAATAAGATTATTGTAGGAGTTTTGCTTGATGCCTGAAAATAAGTAGCTCTGCATTAGACTCCCACTTGCCTTTTCAAACAAAGTCATGTGATTTAGAAAAGAGCATTTTATTCTTATCCTTATTAAAACACAGGAGAATGTTTGTGGTAACATTTGCCAAAGTAGCTTTGGGATTTTCTTTCCTGGGAAATTCCTAAGCAAAGTTTGCCAGATGCTGTCTATATATTCTGACAATGACAGAACTGGTAAGTTAGGAAGAGAAATCACTGGTGACATTACTTTAATAGGGAAGAAACATCTGATTTTGTTTCTGTTTGATTCCAGCTGGGAGTGCTGTCTGTCCTGCTCCCTTTTTTCATTCCCAAAATGTGAGGTACCAGAGTAACCAAAGAGCTGGAAGGTATTTTAATCACATGTATGAACATTTTCCTTCTTGGTCACAAATGTAAGGGTCTCTTCTCCCTAACTGGCATCATTCTAGGCTGGCACAGGTTGTCCTTTGCACCTCTGTCCATGGTGGGAAACTGTGCATGGGAGAGAAGAGAGAAGGAGTTTCTGCTCAGAGGAGCTCAGCAGGGCAATTTGCCACAACCTCACTTAGCTGATTTTTTTTTTAAATCTTTTAGGTTTCTTTCTGGCCCCTGTCTTCCTAGACCTCAGCTGGTAAATACTTGTGGAGTTGTTTTAGCCAGAGATACGTCAACTTGCTGTCTAATTAATTCGTAGTAAATTCTGAAACCGTTTCTAACTGCGCTTGGTGCAAGTTCGCACAGTATTTTCAGTTCCCATGGGACTTGCCCTGCTCACTGCAGAGATGTCTGGCCTACACTGGTCATTTGGTTTCCCTCTCTAATCCATGGCCAGAAAGGGAGCCGTGAGAGGATGGGCAGAGCTGCCAGCTGGGGTCTCTCCTGGCTCTGGTTCGCTGTGTCAAATCCTGTGGCTGGTTTCGGATGCTGCTGGCACAGCTCATGGGGTTTATGCTTTTGTCTTGTTTTCAAGGGAACTTTCCCTGAATGGTGGTGTCAAGTCAGGCTTGGTGGGGTTGTGAAGGTCTGGCCTTCTGACACCTGGACCACGGTGCTCTGGTACTGAGTGTTTTGCTGGACTGGGGAGCAGAGCTGGCACACAAACATGCAGTGGTGCCTCATACCAGGTCCTTGGCCCAAACTGGAAAGTATTTTAGTTTGGAAAGTATTTTGTTTCAAGAAATCCAAAATGCCTGTTTCTAGTGTCTCAAAACCACACCTTCCCCCAAAGCGAAACCAAACCTACCAAAACTCTGTCAGATGGAGATGCTTTCCATGAGGTTTCCATTTCAGGGGGAAGTAATCTGTTCCTTTTTACTTTTTGTTACTGCTGGAAGAAAAAAGGTTTTGAATGAATATGAAGCTCCTGTAATGTGCAGCCTGACTTGGATGTGTCTACACAGAATTGAAGAAGAGCAGGATCAGGGGAGAACATAGCAAAATGAATTTGTGAAGTAAATTCCTTGCCTCACCAGATGGGATCAGGGCTTTAAAGATCATGCTTGATGTGGTTTCAGAAGTGAATTTCCTTGCCTCATTAGCTGCCATCAGGTACTTAGGCAGAGCTCTCAATGGCCATGGTGATTTCCTTTCCCTCCCCAGGTATGCTTCCAGTCACATTCCACTCCACAGGCTTAATATCTTCATCATGTTTTATCTGTGGCCAAGTTTGGCAGCCAAACATTTGCTCTCACCTGTTGCTTCATTTGTTTCACATGCACTCCTTCTTTTACACAGAAAATATCACTGGCAAAAACAGTGACTGACATCACCAGGCCTGGGGTCTGTTTATTTATCCTTTCATCACCTGGTAAGTATCTAGAACAAACAATATTGAACTGGAAGACACATACATACCTTTCACAACCTCTTCATTTTCTTTAAATGCCCCAGCCTTGGGCTGTATTTAACATGAAGCTCTGGGAACTGCATTCATAAACCAGATACTCAGCTGTTGTAAGTTACTGTAGCTCCATTACAGGCAGTGATACTGGCCTGATTTATAGTAGCTGACCTGTGCAGGAGCCAAGGAGAACACATATAAATGGCAGACATTCCAATAACTAAATTAAGCATGGGAAAATGCAGGCTAGCTCCTTGGAAAATTTTCCTAACCAGGTCTGTAAGTGCCTGGAACAGGTACCCAAGCAAAGTGTTGGAAAGTTTGCCCTTTGTGTGTGTTGCAGTATGGCAGGGCTGGAGTGTTTGGAGAGCTAAGAACTACCCAGAAATATATTAACCAGATGCTGCACATGCCTGGGTAGATCGTAGTAATAAAATGACTTCATTCCTGAGAAAAGTGCTCAGACTGCAACCTGGCCAGTTGGTGGGTGTTGCTGCCTTGAGTCACAGTGTTTGCTGGATGCCCCTCCAGGCCCTGTTCAACAGAGCCGATAATGCAATACAAGATAAAAATTATCAAACTAGGTCTGGGCAAAGATCTGGCTAGTTCAACTTCCAGTGGCCAGAAGTACATGTATAGGCAGATACTCAGACATTGTCCCCATCCCCACCCTCTGACAGCGTGCACCTACCTCAGATGAAGGTCGTGCTTGTATTAAATAGTTTTGGATGGCTTCTCCCTGAGCTCAGACTGAGACTCTCCCTGAGTCTGTTTGCTCAGCCTCCCAGCCCTCACTGGCACTGTGCTCCACCACTGCCCTGTGGGGTTGTGTTCACTGCCCACGTGTTCCATGTCCACATGTAGGGGCAGCCCCCTGACGTATCACACAACTCAGCTGTCATTTGTGGTAAGGGTAAACTTGTTTTGTCCATCTTACACAACATCATCCACCATCCCCTCAGGCTGCTTCTGCTGTTGTTTGAAATTAATACAAATTCAGAATTCACTTGTGCTGAACTCTGTATGTGGTATTTCAGCATCACTCATTGAATTCAGAAAATGGTGTGAGGATGCCTGAAGGTGATTCATGTGAGAAGTGAGCAAAAAAGCTGTCCCTGTCCTGAGGCTGGACCTGGCCTCCATGCCCTGTGAGTAAGGTCATACCAGTTTTTCTCCCAGAGGTGGTTTTCACCTGGGCTGCATAGTCCTGTAGAACGTTCTGCAGCATTGGCTTGGCTCCAGGCAGTTCTTGCCTGGGCTCTGCCTCGTACCAGCAGCTATTGCTTCCATCAGGATCCTTGCTGTAATCGCCACCTTGCTGTTTGTTTAATCCATTCAGTGTGGGATCCCTGCTTGTGTGTCATCATCCATCTTGCCAGGAGGCTTTTCTCATACCAGTCCCCCTGTGTGCCTGATGTGCGTCCCAGGAGCGCTGCCAGGGTCTCCTGCTGTTTGATTACAACCTCACAGGGTTTCTTGAAAGAGCAGAACTCTTTGGTGCCAGCATTCAACACACACTGTTAGGAGGAGGACGTGGGGCTTGTTCAGCATTTCTTAGTGAAATGTCTGCTGCTGCCTAGCCATGAGGCAAAGCTCCTTCAAAGGTCTGAACCCCTAAGGATGCCCATCATGTCCTCGGTTTTACACTCCACCAGATCTCAGTCTGACGAGTGGCACGTGCACACCCAGGCCCCTCAGGCTGCTGTGTAATTAGTGACTGAGACTGACCAGTAGCACCGTAAAGAGGTAGGTGTTCATCTGGCCTTGCTCACCACCACTGTGGGCTGTTCCAGGGGGCTCTCCATTTTTCATTCCCTCTCTCGGCTGGGCAGCACGCAGTTGAGTTCTGGAATAACAAACGGTGAAAAAGGACTGGGCTTTGTGAGCTTTAGGAAGTAAGGCAGAGAATAAAACATGGCCCATTAACCTGCCAGAAAAGATACATGGAAGACATAGGAATGACTTCTCAACCACCCTGCTAGAACATGAGAATTTTTTTTTCCTAAACTGATTTCCTTATGAATTATTTTTTTACTGCATAGTAACTACCAAGAAAAGTATGTTTTAGTTATTCGCAGTGACCTTTTAAACTTCCAAGAGAACTGCATATTTTCTGAGGCCCCATGTAGGGCCTATTAATAATTATGCACTCCCACTGAGCTCCATTGATTAGTTTGGGTCCTATTTCACACTGTAAAATGAAAAAAAAAGTCCCTAGTGTTTGTGTATGTTTTTTTCTTTTTATGCTCAGCTCTCCTCGGCTATAGATCAAGTTTTGCTCTTAGCACAGGTTTCGGCCCATGTTGATGTGTTGCTGTGCTGTGGGCCCCAAAAATCAGGGAAAAGGCAAGACTGGATGGCAGAAAAAGGGGGAAAAGGTGTGACCTGTGATCCAGCAGCGGTGCCAGAGTTCAGCTGGTGTGATAAGGGACAATGTGAGTGACAAGACCATGCATTAGTATTCTACAGCCCCACTCATGCCTGTGCTTTCATTTCTGCTAGCAAACATTTCTTTGTGAATAAATCTACTTTCTTGGCAATACTGTGTTAGTGCTTTAGTTTCATTAAAGAGCCTGGAAACACCCCAGTGGTTCAGGCTGAGATATATAATACTGCTAACACAGATTTGTTTCATAACCCACAAACTATTAAAAATATTAGTGTCCTCCTGGGAGTTGCCTTTCAAGATTCCCTTTCTCTTTCTCACTTTCAGAGCTGGGCTAAGACAGCCAGCAATAATGCAAAGCAAGCTCAATTTATTCAGCTAAAAAAATAGATAACACTGTATTTTACTACTTCTGAGCACTTTCTTCGTCTGAATGTTGCTTTGTGTTCCACTTCTTATCCAATGTAAACAGCCATAAAGGAGAGTTGCTGAGACAACATGTGGACATTTCAAAAGGTAGACTTTACCCGTCCAAAGGGAGATGGCTTTTTGTTGGGAGTGAATTTAGTCTGGGACTTTGTAATGGGATATGTTGGTCCCTTCAAGACTGAGCAGGGAGCTACAAATCCCTTCAGGACTGAACAGATCTGTGTATGTGTTAGGGGTTTTTATTCCACCCGTCTGACAAAGAAAGTAATAACTGAAAGCAAAGTTAATGGTCCCTGGGGGGAACTCGGGAGGTGAGTAGGTCCAGTGTCCAAGGTGAGGGCTTTGGTACGTAGGGAAAGAAGAGGTCTACTGGGAGCCACAGCCAATGGGGCTGTTGGGACCTGTGAGTCTGGGAGCAAGGACAGGAGGCTGGCTCCAAAATCCTCTCTTTTGTCAGCCAAGCTTTCTCAGGGAGATAGAGGTGCCAGCAGTTTCTTCTTGCTGGGGAGACACCTACCAGCTTATGTTTTACTTTCAGTGCCAGAGCTGTGCTGTGGGACGGAGTCTGGAAAGCTCATGGGGACATTAAGAGGAAGGAAGCTCCAGGAGATACATCAGAGTCTGGCTTTGAGTTTTGTTAATGCACCTTTTGGGGTGTTTGGACTTTGCCACTGGGCGTCCAGGGAGGAGATGAGACAAGGAGGACAAGGAGCCAAGAGTTGTGGAGTGTGGGTGCAGCCTTTTTGTCCAGAGCATCCAACAGCATCACAGGGGAACTGGAGAACATTCTGTTAGGGATGGACAGAAAAGCCCATATTTCAGGAACTAATAGGCCATTTCAACCTTTAATTTGGATGTTCAGTTAGGCATAGTGAACATAAGCTTTCGCCTTTGCTTATCTCCTCAGAGAGTCAGAACTGGGGGGAAATTGTATAAAAAGTTGTTCTTCTGCAGCTTCTGTTGTTGATGTCCATCACAATGGCACCAAGAGGTACCAGCAGCCATCAGAGCCCCCCAGCCCACTATCCCCATCTGGTTTCTACTGATCTCTCACATAGCACAGGCTACTTCTATCTAGCTAAGGAAAAGAAAAAGTGGAGGAAAAGTAGGCTCTTTGTTTTACGGAAAGGGGATGGAGCACAAAGAGAAGCAATAACTTGCCCAAAGTCATGCAGGGAGCCACTGACAGAACTAGGAACTGTGACGTAGCGGTCTCTTTCATCCCAGTCAGTATCCTACCCACAAAATAATCTAGTTTAGTTCTGCTGAAAAAGCAAAATGTATAAATATTTGCTTAAATCCTACCTATTTTGCATAGCAACCTGATTCATGTAAAAATTTTTTATATAAGATTGGCAAGTCAAAGCTTGAGATTTTTTTTTTTTTCTGGGTCTTTTGAAGAAAGTGTGAAGAAACTTCTGAACTGCTGAATCCAAATCTGAACCAAATTTTCCCCCCTTTGAACTCTGCTTATTGCAGACTGTAATAACATTCATCCACATTTCACAGGGTATCCTTGCAGATGGAAGGAAATACAGTAGCGCTGTTTGACACAGAAGAAATTAGATTTACGTGAAATTCCCTTTCCCTGTGTCCCTCACTTTATTTCCAACAGACCTACAGTTAACAATCAGCAGTGTTTCACTTTCAGACAGTGTGGTTTTCATTACAGAGGCTAAGGGAGTTTAAAATACTCTCCGAGCACAGAGCATACATAACATCCTACCCCATTTCTTTTGATTTCCCTTTGCGGCACTAGCGTTACAGATGCTGTGCAGAACGTGTTAGAGGACACTGCTTTTATTTGCCATCATTACAAGGAGGAAATATATTTAGAGACATCTGTTCAGGCTCTTTGATTTCAGCTGAATGTAAGACATCTTTGATGAAGAGTTGGTTTTGGAACACGGTCGTGTCAAAGCCTGGCAGGCGTGCACGCCGAGGGAATATGGCACTGCAGCGTGCCTCCAGCCTAATCGGCAGGTGTGGACAGCACAGCTTTACCAGGAGGGGGAATTTAAGCTCTCACCTTGTCAGAGTTACCTTTCCTCAGTGGGACATTCAGCTCTGTTTCATTTTCACGTGGGGTCAGCTCTAGAGGAACCTCAACGTGGGGAGTGATCCCGTGTGCTCGAGGTTTCCTCGTGCACGGCAGCGCCGCAGCGAGGGCGCGGTGCCTCCCCTGGCATAGGAAGTGTAGGCATCCTACTTTTTTCAGATTCGGAGCCTGAAATAAAGTAGGCACCGTGTTTCTTCTGGAAGGTGAAGCATACTTTTCCTCGGAGCTAGAATACTTTAAGAGGTGCTACTGAGACTGAGCTGAACAGAGTTGTGCACCGTTTTCCAAAGAAATGGCGAAATTTCAAAGACAATACGGGAGCTTTTGAGGAGGCGAGAGGGTTTTTGAGTATAATCCCTGTCTGTTGACTTTTAGATCCGTGCTTGGGTAAAATCTAGGAGCAGTTGTTTTCCTCATGAGGGCTGAGATACGTTCACACATTGGATTATACCTTGTGGGAGCTTATTTCCAGAATAGCTGCTTACCTGATGCCAAGACTTGTAAGGATGAATTATATGGGGTTTCTGGGGCCAGGAAAGGCTTCTTCTGACTCTGCTTCTGCCCACCTGATCTTTAGGCTATATTACTGTCATCTACTCTCAACCCTAATGGAAAAAGGCAAAAAGAAAGATCTTAGAGATTAAGTCCTATATAAATACAGTTTAAAGTTTTTTCATTTCTACACAGTTTAGTGTATAGCTCTGAAAGAAAAAGATATGTCTTGAAGAATTTGCTTCCTATGTTTGGATTTCCATAAATATGACAAGGAATATTCAATTTATGTAAGCTCTTTTTTTAGGTTGGCATATCACACACCACAGACATTGTATGGCATTGTAGGACTTGATACAACTTTTGCTTCTTGATGTGTGGAACCTATATAGCAACACAAATAGCATAGCTCACTTTTAGTGGCATGAATCCACTGGCAGGTGGCTAATGCTGCACTAATTTTTCATCAGTATAGGCAGAAAATGAGGCTTTGTGATTTAAAAAATCACCAGAAACATGCTAATTTTTCTCAAAGTAAGACAATTCGGGTTAAGAATAAAGTAAATTTTTAAAAGTTCTGTAAACCTAGTTTTTCATCTTTAATTACCACAGGTAGGAAATACTGGAAGCTTTGTAGTTTAGACTTTGCAGTGATTGGGGATGATCCAGCTCTTCATAAAGCTTTCTTTTAGTCTTTAAAGTGCTAATCTCATACATAGTTGCTTATAAAAGCAGGGAAATACTCAATGAAAATTTTATAAGCACATTAAACAGTTTCTGGAACACTTTTTTATAAACAATAAATGAAATCAAACACTTCAAAGTATATAAATATATGTAATATATATGCAGACAGATATATAAAGACAGAGATGTGTATATATATATACATATTTATATATATCAGGAACATTAGAGCAAAGCAGTGTAGGTTACAGTGTTCCCTGGAAAATCCTCATCAGCAGAATGCCAGGCTGAATTATAGATTAGAAAAGATCCTTGGTGTTCTATGTGCTAAATGCTTTACAGTGGAGTGAGTTCATTGACTCTAGTATCAATACCAGTGACATACTCAATACAGCTCATTTAAAAAATCCTATCAGAACTTTTATGGTGATCATCTGAGTGCCTGACAATATGATTTCTTCAGGTTTTCTCTTTTTACCCAAATCTGTCTGTTTTCTGGGAGAAGCCAGATCCATATTGAACACCCATTGGCCAAACCTAATATTGTTCATTCCAAGAGACTTTGGCGGGTGGCCAAAGGATTAGGGATTTTTCAACAAAAGTGCAATATTTTCCATTATAAAAATCCCCTACGATTTTATGGGAAACTCTAGTACTTAGCTTCCCATGTATCTTCTCTTTGTCATCATTGTCAGAAACTTAACTGGCATTTCTCGCTGACATTTTTAGAAAAGAATATTTATACAGAAACAATGCAAATAAAAATTCGTTGGCAGAAAGGAGTGACATTTACAGTATGATACAGTCCTGACATTTTTATGCCACCAGTGGGAATTTTGCCTGTTTGATGACTGATTCTGTCATTCCTTCATCATCCGAGTAGCCCCACTCAACTCAATACAACTACTTAACTAACATCCCCTGTCTCTCTCCAGTGAAACTTGTGTCTGGGAAAGGAGGTGAAAGGAATCCCAATGTTGTAGATAATGAGCAGTGGTGTTGACCGACTGCTCTGTGATGAACCTCAGTCACCACCTTCAAACAGCAAGGTTTGAACCAGAAAACTTAAGTGCTACTTAATATGTAACTACTTATGTCTTCCAGTTCAGAGGAATAATTAATTCATAATCTCTATGGAATCGTGACAGAGGGTCTTATAGGACATTATTACTGCAGGGGTGTCACAAACCCGATCTAGAGATGAAACTGCCCCTTGGGCCAAGGACTAGCACGAGGCATGTGACTTACCTAGACATGTGACTTTCACTGGAAGGGTTTTCCAACATCCTTCATCCCTGTTGAAAAAAAAGGAGGCTGAACATTTGAAGATGGCAAAAAGGAGATGTGCAGAAACGACTGAAACTCGGGAATATTTCTTTCCCTAGCGGACACAAAGATCTCCATCTGTTCAGCATGCAGAGTTGGAGGTGAGGAGGCAGCTTGATTCCATGACTGGATGCAAGTACTGGGTACTAAGTGACACTTGGATGCACCCAAGAGCGACATGACTACCCCCAGCAGCAGGGTCCAGATGTTGGGGAAACTTTTATTAAAAGAAGGCCACCATTTCTGACAGCCAGCTGTGACACAAATTACCAAAGGCAGGGCTGGGTTCTCAATCTCCTGCTGAGTTTTAGACTTTGGCATTCAACCCAGTGCCTTCCTGGAGGAGACATGCTCTGTATTTCTTGGGGAGGGTTGGCCTCAAGACCGTATTGAAACAATGCAATCAGTCTGAGAACCTGTGATATTTTATGTTTATGTTATTTCAGGTTTAAGCATCTAGGGGAGGTCAGATCAAATAATCTGGTAGTCACTTCTGACCTTAAATCTGTGAGTCTGGGAGGAAGGAGACATGGTCTCCAAGGAAAAGCTTGGGTACCCAAATGCTTTGCTTATTGTTTCGAAGTACTGCAGCTGTTGTAGTGAAGAGATAGTGCATCATCCAACAAAACTTGTCCTGCTTGTAAACCCTCCATGTAATTTTGCAATGTTGGAGAAGATTAACGCTAGCATTCTTTCATAAGGCACAAATAAGTCAACACCAGTGGAATCTGAGAGGTGATGAAAATTTATCAATTAAATTCTGACTGAACAGTTTTTCTTAAAAAAAAAGGCACAGTCATTGACACTGAGCGTGATTCACTGGCCTGTGTTGATTTTGATGGCAAGTGAATGACTTCATATTTCATTTCACTAATGCTTTGATACAACTTAGTTTTATTCATTTGACTGATTTTTTTCTTTTTGACATAGAATACTTTCATCTATTATGTTCCTTAGTCTATCAACGGAAAAGGAAACAATTTTGCTGTTACTGAAATGAAATGCTGCAGCAGGTTCAAAATGCATTGTTTGTTGTTGTGTTTCTTGTTATTTCCCAAGTTTTGTGCCAGGAGAAATTTTGAAAACTGGCTTTTGTTGTTCTCAATTTGGAATGAAGACAGGCTACGTGCTTGGTCTCTGCCTGAGCAGAACTGCTGCTTCCTTGCATTGTGGAGGGAGAACATACAATAAAATGATGCTGACATCTCTGGAGAAAAAGCCCTCCAGGTGAACAGATTTTAAAAGCTGGAAAAAACACGACATGCTTGGAGCAGGAATTAGAATTCAAATCCATTTGGTCCATGTCTGGCTGAAAAAAAGCCCCAAACAAGCAAAGCCCCTGTGTTTTGCAGCAATGGTCTGGTGTTCCCTGTTCCTTTTGCTTTACAGTAAAAGTGCCACAAAAGAGGTGAACAGTGGGGCTGAGGAGTCAGGCAGAACTACATTATAGCTTTGCAGTTTTGGAGACCGGGGTGGCAAACAGCAGTGATTTTTTGAGGTCAGTTCATAATCAAGAGAGACCGCAAAGGGTTGTGCAAGTGGACGAAAGGGTCAAAAACAGGTTGGCTGAAGGCAAACCCCAGAGACATGTTATTTATCTGGTTGCAAAAAATTTCTGATTTTCCCAGGGTGCAAATCTCTCCACTTCAGTGAAACAAGACAGGACACTGTGGGTTTTTAAATGAGAACTTTCTTCTTCTCAGCTGACAAAAAAATAGGGAAAAAAGAGGTCAGCTTCCAATTCCTGAAGCAACGAAGAAGTCAGGAACTAGAAGTGGGTGATAAACAAAGAGAGTTGGTTCAAAATAATTCAGAAAAGGTCTAGTTGATGTTCCTTGGCAGGTGCTGAAGGTTTCAGAGCTTTATTTTCATGTTCTTCTCCGCAGAGAGAACTGCATGTTCAGGCACAAATTTTCAGAGGAACTAGGTTTGCTGGTTTTGACTGGCATGTGTTCTGGGAAGAAAGAGATCAATAATTTGCAGGTGTCAAACTAGTTGGGGCAGCCAGGTAGCCATGAGAAAGAAGTACCCCGTTCAAGCCAACTTCTTCTAGCAAACCCAAACACTTGCTCCATAAAGCAGCCCACAATTCCTAGTATGCTAAATTTTACAGCCCTTTGGAAAAAGAGAAACACAAACACAGGAAGGGAGGAATGCCGCAGAAACTGTTTTGTTAGAGGGAGGTTGAATTTCTCTTCCAGCACAATGTTCTCCATTTCTGTTGTTTAGTTTTGATTCTTTTTCTTCTCCTCGGGGTAATGGCACATGTAGCTGGTTTTGTTTTCTACATGCCAGGTAGTAATTAAAATTAGCGACCTGGTAATCAGTATCTTAGCCTTGGGCACCAGAAACAGATGTAGTAAATAATGCCAAAAGTTGTTTCAAAACCAAAGGAGGATGATGTGAGGACCTGTACTGAGGCAACTCTGCTGAATTCAGTGCATCCAGGTGATTTATGTGGGAGTGGATGAAGCTAAAAATTTCAATCAAGTCTTGTCACCTGCTGTCCCTGGCAGAAGGTAACAGGTTGTCTGAACTTTGTCATGGCTTGGCCTGAAATCTTATGAGTAACATCTCGTGATCAAGATCCTGTCTCTGAAATCTGTCCATGGAGGTGAACCAAGCCTCGCTACACTGCCCAAGCCCTGGCATATACAATGCAAGCCACCTTCTGCTCTTCAAGTCATTTTTCCTTTAATTTTTCTGCAGTTTAGCAGTGGGTGAGGAAGCTCTGAGGTTTTATTTCCTTGGCAGAAAGTCATATTGACATAGGCTTCACCCACACTGAGGAAAGAGAGCGAAGGAAGAAGTAAAACCTCCACCTTCCCTCCTGCTCAATGTCTTCAGCAGTAGAAATTCATGTTAGCCAGCCTCATACACAGCTCACCTCTTCAGGAAAGCCTACAAAGGGACCCACATTTGATGTTCTCCCATCAAAGAATCATAGAATCATAGAATAGAATCATAGAATCAGCCAGGTCTTACCTGTCCCTGTACTTTTTCTGCTGGGGGGTCCATGCAGAGGCAGCAGTGGCTGTGGGGCAAATTGGGGATGCTGTCACCTGGGGATGGCACCGTCCCTCTTGCCCCTGCAAGCACTGATGTCCTCTCTGCTCCCTCCCTAGGAGTCAGGAGCTGGTCCAGCAAGGCCAGCCAGCACTAAAACCAAACTCTGCTTTTTTGCTTACTGTGTTACAGTCTGTGTGAGCGGGCATTGGCTGTGTCAGACGGCTGTGGTCTCAGCAGATTGTGTCTGTGGTGAGGCACTTGGGATTCCTGATTTCTAGTCCTGGTGCTGCCGTTTGCTCGGTGTGTGGCCTTGGAAGACTCACTTAGCTCTGCAGCGCAGCAATTTTTCCTTCTGTTGGATGGGGAACTGACACCTGTCTTGCTGAAAGGCCAAGGCACAGCTGGGATAAACAGTAGTATCCTGCTAAGGAGTAAAATCTCTTAACACAAGCAGCTCAGAGGGAAGACACTAAAATGACGGGTGTCAAATATGAATCCTGTAGCTGTTACTTTCTATCTCAGACACAGAGATGCTGTGTTGATGAGTCATCCTTTGCCAGTTCTTTGAAAAGAAGGTGTACCATCCAATTGCACCAGTTACCAAAACTTTGTATATTGGCATATTTCTTTCAGTGTAAGCATAGGGCTGATCTAACTCACAGAAAATATCACAGTAATACAGTGTGGGAATGAAGGGGATGGAGCTCCTCAGCTCCCCCTTCCTGTCTCTGCAATGCTCAGGAGCTGTGCTCAGAGATTAATCTGCTTGAGAGGCTCCTAGCTCTGTCCAGAGCAGGTTCTGCTACTGAGTGTGTGTGTCCTGATGGTGAAGGACTCTGTTCTGACTCTTGGATGTTGGAGCTGCATCTTGTCATTTTGGAGAAAATGGGATTGTAATTTGCCTGTTCCCTCGTTTAGAAAATTCAGGGAAACTAAACTTTGTTGAGACAGCCTCTGAACATCCTGCTTAATCAGCAACAACATGGTTTCACTGAGACCATGAGAAGTGCTGCATATGCAGAGTTTTGTCCCTCAGTTTCCTGAGCTGTAAAAGTAAAGGGATTTTTTTCATTGCTCTAATGAGAGGAGATAAATTACTGTATCTTAGAGATTTCCTAAACTAAGCCTCTGGATGGAAGCCTCTTTGCCTCACTCTACAAACCTGTGTGTCCCTGTTGTTTCTGAGCAGTCAAGGGCACCAGAAGTCCTGAATGCTTGCTGTGAATAGCAGATGGTGCTGATGTCTCTCTGAGGATGGGGGTCTAAAGTGCAAAACCAAGTGGGGGGTGATCCCTGTGTGTGCTCACATGGCTTAGGAAGGAGTCTGCTCCTCTTGCCTCAAGAAGGAGCTAGGTGAAGCAAAAAGTGGTTCCACCATATTTTCGGCTGAGAGTTTGAAGTGTGTATTGGCCTGTTCCCTGAAGAAGTGGATGGAAGGCTGAAGGATCCAGGTTCTTTGGCTCCCTCCATGCCTGTGGCAGTAACCTCAGCGGAATCTACCATCAGCTGCTCCAACAGGAGATCTTTGTAAGGTGTGAAGGCATCAAGCTCAAAAAGTGTATGGTAAAACAATACCACATGTTGAAAGCACAATAGGAGTAAGTCCATTTTGGCACAGTGTCCCACATGAAATCCCCTTTAATTTCAGTGACGTCACAGTCCCGGTCTCAGGGAACCTACAGCAATATATTCTGTGCCATAAATAAATCCACTTGGGGACTAATAAACTAAACTGTTGCTAATTTGTAATGTGCCACTTTTGCAGCAGTATCCAAAATTCATATGCACTGAGATTCCAGGGCTGGAAAGAATGAGGTGGCTTGTCCCTAACCACTGCTTAACTTTTTAAGTTACACTGGTGAGTCGGGTGCAGTTTGGCTTTTAGTGAGACCCCTGAGGAAGCAAGGCCATCTTAGCCTACAGTCTTAAAAAAGGGCTATTAAAATGAAAGCACACCCATAAATAAAATGCAGGGAAAGGATGTCTTTGTGACTGAAGCAGGAACACTTATGCCATTCAGGGATGACTGTTTCACTTCTGACTATCAGCACTGATAAACACAAGTGACTTTGCCTCGATATAATTTATAGGCACAGGTGGGCCCTCTTGCACTTAAGGTCTATCTGCTTGGTCCATGGAGGCTTTTCTGCTTGGTTGTGAGCAGAGGAAGGGGAGTGTGGCACCTCAGCAGGGCAGGGTGGTGCTTTCTGGAATAGCAGGTAACAGCTGGTTATTGTTCTGATTGCAAGGGTCCCGTATGTGCCTCGGTCTCCCTCTTTCAGGGTGTTGTGTCTACTTGCTGAGACTGGTTTTAGATTAGGCAGAATTTTTTCCAGGGTAAAAGTAATGATCCAGGAAACAAAGCAATACTTCTTGTCCAGGGCAGATCTGTGTGAGAGCTGTCAGGAGACTGTTTTGAATTTTCCCCTTTTTGTTGCCACCCGAGAAAGTGATGTTCTCTGTTTTGTCACACTTGGGAGTTGAAAATTTTGCTATTTCAACTTTTTGGGCTCATATCAACATGAAAGCAAGTGTCATAGGACTGGGATTTCTCTCAGGACGCAACACCTTTTTTTCTGACAGCTCTTTGGGTGGTTCTTGACTAAGAAGGTGTTCAAAGCAACCTCAGACAGCTGAGTACCCTGCTGCTATCACAGAAGCATCAAGCCCCTGCATAGCTTTGCCTCCTCCTTGAAAACCCTTTCTGCCAAGGACTGGCCTCATCCTCCCATTCTGTAGGTTATATGCAGCACCTCTCCCAGTGAAGTGGTGGTCTCTCCCAGGATGAAGCTGCTGGATCCTCCTTCACAAGAAAAAACAACAGTAAATGAATAATCAGATACATTGGGACTGTAGTTTGCTGTACCATGAAATTAAAGATTTGCCAGTTCTGTCCTGGAGGAGCTGCCTTGGACTTCCTGTGTGGTTCTGGGTAAATGGGTTAAAGCGTGTCCCTATTCTCTGAGAAGGGACCCCAAATCATCTTTTCAGCCTGACATTGTCACTGTAAGGGTGGAGGGGACAGCTGAAGTTTACACACGGCAATGGGCTCGTTCTTGCAGGCCGTAATTAGTGCACTGAGCATGGCCAGCAAAGCCCCTCAGGGTCTTCCAGCAGTGTCAGCAAGGCACTGAGAGAAACACTGATAGTGAAGGTCATGTAGCCACCACAGACAAACAGTGCCTGACAACCTGAGCTTCTGCAGTGTTGAGTTTGTTCTGTATCTTCACTAGATAAGAGCTTGTGTCCTATTCCCCTTTCCTTGGTGCTGTATGTCAGCCCTGAGATTCTGCTGCACCGTTTGTACAGGGAGGGCATTGCAGCCCTCCCCAAAGGCTGCAGGAGATCTCCAGGTGGGACAGTTCCCCAGTTTTAGAAGTTTCTCCAACCTGCTGTCTGTAAGTGAATAATTGTCATCGATCTGGAAAACCTTCTTGTATCTTCTATCATTATCAAATTTGATCTTCTCACTCAGAGAGGACCCACCAAATATGGTTCAGCAGATAAACCAGTATAAGTTTAAGTCCTAATAGGAAGAAATATTGTTGAGTGTTTACTGCAGGGTCAGGATCTCTCATATTAATCTTTCCCTTCGGCACTGGCAACCCACCCAAAAGTAACATCTAGGAGTTCAGGTATATGGGACCTTTGGGAGCTCAAGTTCCTGTCTGCCTGCAGAGCTCCCTAACAGGCTGCTTGAGTGCTCTTAAATGATGATTAAGTCAACCTATTACATCCCTGTGCCGTTGTGGCAGGCTAAGGGTTGGCATGTGGACAGCGATTTACATTTTATCTGACACTCTAACTTTCTGCATCACAGTAACTCCAACTGTGGTTTTCATGCTTAGCACGAGACTTCTACCCCATCTCTCCCTAAAATGCCTATAAACAATAGTGGGACTTAACCTAGTCCCAGCATGAAAATAAATTTGAAGGTGGCCACATCAGCGTTTAGTTTGGATTAGGAGCTTGCTTTTGAAATATATCCCTCAGTGTTACCCCTGTTGCACCTTGGTGCTTATTGTGGATTCAACAGACATTCAGTCCATGGGACCAGCATCGTACTAAGCCAAAATAAACCTCCTGAAATGTATGTACTGTTTATGTCAGGCCCTATTTCTCCCCTGATCCATTCCTGTTGGGCCACACTACTTGCCAATTTAGCCATTTCAGACTTTGATTTTTTTAACAGCTTTCCCCAGCGCCTCCTGCATCTCACACATTACAAGAAACCCTTTTCACTCGGTTTCGCTGTAGTCCGTGTGAATTGGTGCAACTCACTTGATTAGAAGCTGTGAAGTATGGAAAATTGTCATTTTTGAGTCCTTTCACTGTTGTTAGCTGACCTAGGCTGACTTGTACCAGCTAAGTCTGTTGTTACTTCGTTAACTGTGTTTTTGTGCTCACTCCTATTTATCTATATTTCGTGCTAACAGCATTATTGCAAGGCCAGAGGATTATATTATCCAGGCTGTCTGAGCTCATCACGTCTTGCAATGCTTTTAATTCCTTCCTCATTAGTAAAGGATCCTGAGTTATGAGCTAGTATTTGATAGCCGTGGCCAAAGTCAGAGTTCTTTCCCTGACATTATTCAATACACTGAGTTGTGGTAGAACTTTTTCCTTTTCCCTTCTTCATTTTCCCCTTCTTCCTTTTTTCGCTTTTCCTTCTTCCTTCTTTCTTTTTCCTTTTCCTCTCCCCTCCCCTCACCCCCGCCTGTTTTCCTCCTCTTCTTTTCCCTCCCTCCTTTTCCCTTTTCTTACTTTCCCCTTCATCCCTTTTCTTACTTTCCCCTTCTCCCTTTTCTTTCCTCCCTCCCACCCCTCAGCCCTGCTGCCTGATCCTTGCCGGGCTGAAAAGTCACAGAAGCAGTTTTCTGTCAATTTGTTGATATCTTCCTCCCCTCCTAGCCTGGCACAGAATCTGCTTTTGTTAGCTTTCCTTTCAGGAATACATGTGCACTTCAGCATGAGGTCTGACAACCTTGACCCGCCAGGCATGACTAATTCCCATTTACAAGGCCACTACAAAATCCATCAGATCAAAAGTGTCAGGGAGTCAGGAAAAGCCCGGTGTGCAGGGCAGGCTGGGGCTGGTCTCCCTGTGCTGTGTGACAGCGTGTCCCCGGTCGGCCGAGCTCGGCTGTGATGAGGTCAAGGAGAAGTGGTGCTTGGAAGGAGCGGGAGGTGGAGGGAGGGAAGGAGGGTTTTGCAGGCAGCCGGTGATGTATTGTTTAATTGCGTGCTGTTTGTAGCCAGACACTGTCTCTAGTAAACAGCCAAGGTTAACACAATGTTATAACTTGAAACTAAGAAGTTCGAGATGTCTTGTGGCGTTTGAAGGGAGTCCTGTGGGGTTGAGTTTGAAAGCAGGAAAACAGCAGCACAAGGCTGCTAACAAGTTTGTGAGAAGTTGCCTTCGAAATTTTATCTTTATACTGTTTGGGAGTGGTGGTAGTGATAATCCCAACTGGTTGTGGGGTTTATGTGGGTTGGGGTTTTCAATAGTGCCTTTTATACAAGCGTGTCTTAGAACTGAGAAACAGGATGAGTAGAGTGTCCCAAAGATATCTCTGATGATCTTATCCAAGCAGATTCCTCTCAACCAAACTCTGGATCACTTCAGCTCTCAGTGAGGCCAGCTCTCAGCACTCCTCAAAAATCCCACCCAAAGAGACAGAAACCAGTGTGGCACAGGCAGCCTGTGGGTCAGTCTCTCTACATGTTCAGTCATAGCCCACAAAGCCAGCACAGAAGAGGAATAAAAAACTTACACAGAAGTGAGGTCTGAAAGAATGAGAGCTCTCCAAGAATGAAGCCTCGGGAGGTAGGAGGTGTCCCTGTGTCACAAAAATGAGGTTTGTATTTAGTTGCCCAAAGGGAACTGGAAAAAAAATAGTGAGAGAGAAAAACAATGTCTAAGGGGAACAAACCCTGGAGAGGGGGGCAATATTGAAAATAAATGAAGGATCTCAGTTTCTGTTGTGGGCTGTAGCAAATAGAGTTTGGTTTTAGGGACATGACTCTTATACAAATCCAGTCTGTAGCATAAGGAGAGCTGATTCAGCAGCTTTGCTGGCTTTTTCACTTGGAATTGTTCAAGCCCCTTTTCATTTTCCCCTTTGGACTTCAGGAGGGGAATTTCAACATTGTTTGAAACCTTCTCAATCACGTTTCTGAAATCAAAACCTGGAATGAACTCTGGGAAGGTGTTTTTGTAGAGCTTCCGTTCTAACCTGGAAAATGCTGAATTCTGTGTGGGCCTGATCCAAGACCCATAGAAATCAATCTTGGGGTTGCCATACACTTTAAAAGAAATTGGATCAAAATGCAGAAGTTTCCTATTGCTCTGGCCCATTTATGTGGATTTTTGCCCACTCAATTTAAAAGAACAATTTATATCAAGAGGAACAAACCACTTTTGTTGTGTTTTTCTGTTTGGATTTTTTTGCCTAATGTTCTTTCCTTACTGTTACTGATGGAGAAATGATGGCTGTGACTTTTTCTTATTGTTTTAATCTGTCAAGAGGAGGAAAAGTGATTCAAATATTTGCTAAAGGGAGTTTTCTCATTCATCTTGAAAGTGGAAAAGTTGGTGTGAAGGTTGCTCCACTTGAGTACTTGGAAGGAGTGAAATGTCCACCATTTGAAGACCCATTACTGTGAAGTGTCTGAGACTTTAGCCTGGAAAGCAGCAATGCTGTGGCAGAAAATTCCATGCTAATTGAAGACAGCTCCTCTCTATGACTGGCTCTTCCCATCTCCATGCATCACACTCCTTTGGGACATGGGTTCATGAGGCTTTACCAAGTGACTCATCTCTATCTTCCTGTCACTCCTTCAAAGAAGGAAACCCATTGTGTCTCACTCTCCTCTTACCAAAGGGGATTTATCCAAACCCACATCAGGAAAGCAAACCCACATCTTCTAAGCACAAGTCAGTGTCTTCACCACTGAGCACAAACTTTCTTTCTTTCTAACTCCACTGCAAGTCACTACTGAGACATGTTGGCAGAGCTCTCATATGAATTAGGGCTGGAACAGCACAACAATTTTGTGGGTGGTTGTGATAGAAACTTGCCTGACCACACTTCTAATTCAGTCCCAGCTGAAGCCCAAACACCTTGTCTGTGCAGGGGAGAGCAAGGGGAAGCATTGTCTCTCCAGGGTTTGCATCTCTAGGATCGAGCCCTGCATGGATTCCTTGGGGGCTACATTTACTGCTCATCTTTCCCTTCACATCATCTCTGGCTCATCAGCTTTTTTCACAGGACTTGTAGTAACATAATGGCTTGGAGACCTGTACCCTGTCCATCACCTGTTGTAAGAACAGACAATAAATTCAGTAGCCTTGAACAAGAAGGTTGCAAAACTAACATGGGAAGAAGTGCGTTCTCATCCCTTCAGGCTTCCACTGCCTTATACACTTAATTTTCAAGGGTGAAGAAATATAATGGAAATCATCCACTTACTGCCTGAAGGATAAATGCCCACTGATGGAAGTGAGAGGGATCCTTTATATCTCCTGTACATATGGGAACAGTAGCCCAAGACCTTCCTGCTCAGCATTTTACTGAGATGCAAGTGTTGTTTCTTGTTTTGGGGTTTCAGGTTTGCATTTTATTTTCCATCTTAATGTAGTTAACTCAAAAGTAATAAATATTTTAGAACAAAGTTGTGGAGTGTCTCATTTATGGTTAGGTCTGACCGTAAGCATGTGATGAATGAACTTCAATTTAAATGCCAGTGGTTGGGATAGCGGCAGGCGGTGGCTGCCACTCGAATCCTACACCATCAACATGTTCCAACCACAGGGAACCTCATTTTATGGAACAAATTTAGTAGGGATTTAGCTTGGCCTCAGGGATTTCTGAAGCTGCATTTAAGAACCCCCACCAAGGAGAAAGAAAAGATGTCTAAATAAATATGTCTCTCTGAAGGAAATGTCTCCATTGCCAATAAGAAACTGTTAAACTTGGTCCTTCTCAATTTGTCCCTTCAGTGGATTTTTGTAATGTATCGGCAAAGAAAGTAGGAGTCCCTCGCTTCATGGAGTAAACGATGGAGTGGTGTAGCTTGGTGCAAACACATCAGCTTGAAAGAGTTACTGCTAGATTACAGCAGTGAGAACCTCAGAAAATATCACCTGTAAATAACTGCTGTAAAGGCAAATATTTGAAAAACTCAAGGTTGCTGAACTCTGATTTACACAGCCCAATTTCAGCCAAGCCAGTATTGGACTGAGTTTTATTGACAGGAAGCCGCTCCAGTGAAGCAGACTTTTACTCTCCTTGCTGACAGTCAAGCAAAGATGTGTCTCTGAGTGGTGGGCTCTGCTGAAGTGTAGGTGGTGGCACCTCTAACTTGAGCCTTTTCAAGGAGATGCTCCTGGGTTTTATGGGCCAGGGCCTTACAAAGCTCATTTGATGTTCAGGTTTGTCATAATCTTCCTTTAAAAGGGTTGGGCTGTGCTGCACCACTGACCTGAGAGGGTACAGGATTGTGTCCTGGCTGAGTGTCTAGTTCTGAATATGAATTGCCAAGCCTACTATTATGAATCTATCATTATTATGAGTTAGCATGATATTAATCAAGAAAGTGATGATGCTGGGCAACAAATTATCTAGAATGTAATAATCAGTGATTTAATGCTTGTTAAACTGACTGTTGGAGGAAGATGAGCGCTTCCTGAGCCTGGCCTTGCCATTTTCCATTGAGTAAACACATTTCCTAGTGTTAGCCTTTTTAAAATGAAAGCCATATAAGTCTTTTGGGAGGTAGTGAGGAGTCCAACAACTGTAGATCTTTTAGAGAAAAATAGACTCTGTCAACTGTTACAGCATTGTCACATTGGTTTCCATTTACAACTGGAAAAAGAAAGAGGCTAAAGACAGTTTATTCCTATTATTTTCCCTTGATTTGTTTCTTTTTTACTTGCATCTGTGGGTGGGTTGTTAAGGTTTTTGTCTTGCTTTGTTTTGCAACTTTTTATGGCCCACATTCTGATGTGCTGCAGCTCATTTGCAGGCTGCAAGGCTGGAGCACACGAGGGTGGGCAGGGTTTTAATTTCTGCTTGTCACTCAAACGGGTAGTCAGTGGGTAGGTTATAGTTTAGGGAGTAGGTGGAAGACAGTAAAACTGTATGTTTGGGAAATTTTCAAAGCGTCCAATGGCCACAGTTCCTATGTAGGAGGAGATGCCCTTCTCCTCATCCTGTTCCTGAATGGTTTTGCAGAGCTGCTACGACTCAGGCTTCCCTAAACTGAAAGTGCCACAGCCTGGGATGATAATCAAAAAAGATGCCTGTTGTTATAAACACTCAATTATTTTCCTTCTTTCTTGTAGAGTTGTTATTAAGCCGAGAGGTTCAGAAGTTCAAAAATATAAAGGAATAATTTGTACAAGAAAAGAAAGGAGTCTATTTCACAGGCTATTGATGCTTCCACTGGGAATTAGCAGTAGCTGTTAGAGTAGCCGGGGTCATACAGAGCAGCCATGCATTCTGCTCACACTTAGGAAACCCCTAATTTTTAACTTTTTCACAGCCACAAGCTTATGTTTCTGCCAATGAAAAGTGGAGGGAATGTTTGAGGAGCTCTTATTAAAAAAATAAACTTCAGATGATGATTGACTCCCCTTTTATGTCTCTAGAATGGGTCCCATAAATCTCAACAGTTTTCTCTTCAATGGCTACTTGTTCTTTTTGATTGGTGACAACTTTTATTTTAAGCAAGCTCAGTTCTTAAATTAACCCTTGTGTTGACTCAAGCCTCCTTGTTTGTCTTTGCTTTGCCTCCCACGGATGGTGAAATGCTCAATGTATGGTAACAGATCCATTCCCATTTCATGCGTGACATGAAATGTGAGCATCAGTGTGTCGCTGGAAGAGGGAGGAACCAGCCTTCGGGAGATCTGCTTCCAAAGAAAGCACTGAGCTCACAGTTACTGAGGGTCCCCTTGCAGTCCTTGACACTAGACTGCTGGCAGAGCCCTGAAGGTTTAACTTACTTGAGCCCAAATATTGAAATTCACATGTGGGCATTCAGACTTCCAGTCCCATCCACTATTGGATGGGTTCTGGCATTCCCTCTTTATCATTCTTTTAATAGAGGCTGTAGGGACACAGCTGTCCAGCGGTCCCTGGATTTTTCCTGTGTTTAGAATGAAACCCAACCTTTGAAACCTGGCAAGGAAACAGCTAATACAAGCCCCATAAAAATCTCAAGCAGCATCAGCCACTGAACCTACCAGAAGACACAACTGAAAAAGTGTTTGACGAGGGCTGTGCCCATGGGTGTCCCTCAGCTATTGGGTGTCCTTCACAGGTATGCAGGCTCTGGGAGCCAGCAACACGCCCACTCCAGTGCCTGCCTGTGTGTGGCCAGCCAAATTTGGAAGCTCTATCTTATATCTTTCTGTCAGTGACCTGTTATACAGTCCTGGGGCCTAATGCTTGTGTCAACAGGAGGTTAGGTTTCATGGCATCCTGAGCAGAGCAGGAATGTCCTGGCTTATATTTGTCTCCCCAGGAGAGGGAGAGGGTGGGAGAGAAGCATTCAGCAGCTACTGGGCAATCTTCTGCCATCTCTTGACAGGTAGTGATATAAATCAGAGCCTTGAGTGGGATAGGAAGGCAAGACCTCATTGCTCTGCTTAGATCCCTATCAGCCGTGATTAATTCAGTGCTATAGGTGGAAGGATAAATGCAGCTTCCTGTAATCTTAATTGTTTCCACCAGCCTTTGAACTGATGCATCCATCTGGTAACATTTAGTTGAGAATACAAAGGGTCAAACTCTGCCCAAGATTGCATGGTAGGCAGGAGGACCAGTTCTGAGGAATGCCAGTGCCAGCTGGGAGTTGGTCTCTTGGTCATGCAGTGTAACAGAGGCAAGGGGACTCGAGCTAGTCCTGAATAGGTGGCTTGCAGTATCATCTGGAAACCTTTATGTGCCAGAGCTTCTGAATTTATTAGAGAAGAGGCTGGCAAAAGTGCTAGGGATGGGCTGAAGCCTTCATGGGATGCTACAGGGACATCTGCTCTGCCATTCCCAATGCTCTTATGAAAAGTCCAAAGAGAAGACAATGGGGCTTGCTTTTCTTGAGCAACTCCCATTGTAATTGAAAGGGATTTTGTGGATCTGTCGCACAACTAGTGTCTTCTTGCATCAGGAGTCCTTCCCCTACTCTCAGGACTCTCTTTAATGACTCTAGTCTGCAATCTTTGCAAGTCACTGGCTCCTACACTCATCCCTCTACCTTCAGAGCTATGCATGGGGCTTGACTTCACTCTGACATTCCTCTGTACAAAGCATTCCCAAGATAATAGCTTGAAAAATACCATGATATTTTTGCTCTCTCTTTAACATCACCATGTACCTGTGGGAAATTCTGAAAAGGGCAACAATCTTGATATATTTGGTGGAGGAGGAGTGTTTTGAAAGCAGAAAGACCTTTGGCAAATGCAGCCTGCAAGGACAGAACCAGCTTATTTCAGCTGACAGCCTTGGCAAAAACCAGCCTTGCTAAGTTTCAAATTAGTGTGGGTAGACACTAATAAGAAAATTTAGGGCTTACAGTTCAGAGGGAATAGTTTATTGCTTTTTGGTTAATCTCTTTTCAGTTTCTATCAGCATAGAAAGAGCAGAGCTTTTTCTCTCAGTCATTTGTGCCCAAAGCAAAATGTGATGAAAACAGGCAAACTAAAATGTAATTTAGTTTCCTAAAAGCAAAGAGGAGAGGTCACCCCATCAGGAAAAAGAGAGTCAGGATTAGCAATTTAAACAAGACTCCATGAAGTCTTTGTTTTAGTAATGTTTGTATCCTAATGACTTGAATCCAGTAACTTCTAGTTACCAGAACTCAGTAAAGTATTTTTCCTGAGCAACTTCTTTTGCAATCTATTCAATTTTTCCCTCTCTATATAAACTCTCTGACATTTTTCTCAGATGTGTTTATTGCTTGTGCCTTCAATGAATAATTCCAGAGCTTCACCTTGTTTCTAAGTGGTCCTGAGCATTTGCTACTCAAAATCCGAGCTAAGTTTCTTAGAATTCTATAATTATATCTCAAAATTTGAGGAACAATTAAATGGCAAGCGTAACTGCTCTTGAGCGAAATATAAACTCAGGGCAAAATTCCCTGCTGGGTGAGTTAGCAAAGCGTGGTTGGGACGCGTTAAGCTGATCAACTCCCATCTGCAAAGAAAGTGGCCTATAAAGCCACCTGAACCTACTCCCCATCTCACCTACTTTATGGAAGGTAGAAAGATCATGAGCAGGGAAGAAATGCAGAACAGATGTTGTCTCCAGAGTGAGCTGATCCCCCACAGGTTTGTGGAGGATGTCATTTCCTACCCCCTGCATCATCCCCGTCTCCTCCTCCGGGGTGTGCAGGCAGGATTTCAGCGCGTGTCAATCATCAGGACGATGCTAAATTACACCAGATGAGACTGGCTCTGAAACTCCTTGTGCTCCTAGGAGTCAGGCTTAGGAAGTGAAGTCAAACCTGGAAGCAATCCTCTCTGCTCTGCTTAGTACCCACACCCCTGCTTTGGGATTCCTCCCTGGATGTCTTCCCTGCCGTCCTGTGGTAGAACAGTGGGCTGAAGCCTCTCAGCTCCAGCCCCAGAGTCATGATTGTGCAAAAGGCTGCTATTCATCCCCATTATTCCAGGGCAACAGCAAAGTGATTTGCTTTCAGGAGTTGCTTTTTCTCCCCTTGGGGTCTTTAGGGCTTGTCTGAGCTGTGTCCTCATGTGCAATGTCCTTAGTGGCTGTAGGATTTCTGGGAATCTTCCCGGTGAAGCACAGCTGGGGAGGGAAAAACCTGCTGGGCATTTATGGTGTGCTTCAGGGGATAGCAGTGTGTGATTGCTTAGCCATGGGTGTATTTACAGAGCCAAGTTAACAGGCAAGGAAAAAGAGGAAAGGGGGAAAGAGTTTGTTTGGCTCAACTTCTGGAACTGCATCTAAGGACGGAGGAGATATGGCTAAAGGGGCAAAAGGCAGATCTCTTTCAGGTATTTTTGCTGCTGTTTGTGTGTGTGGACCAAAATAATGCCTGCAAACAGTATTAATTACTCTTTTTATTATTATTATTTATTTATGTGAGGAAATATCCCACATATGGGAGGAATATTTGAAGCCGTGAAGTGAATATTCTTCTAGATCCTTTCTTCTTAGAAGAAAAAAGAAAACAGAAGTGTTACTTAAATGAAGGGCTTTTTTCAGAAGGTGCCAGTTTATCTAAATGTTTTACAGCAATATCTGATTCTTGGCTCTACCCAAGAGAGCAAAAATCTGAGAACTCTCTTCTTGATTCCTTAGCAGCATATCCTCACTGGTAGCTGATTTCATAGGCATTCTCTGACTGGAGTGGAGACTGTTTAGCCTAGGCTTAAAAAAGCTTCAAGAAATAAGATCTTTTAGTTTCAGTGATAATGAAAATATAACAGTTATAGCCATCTCTTGAAAGATAACCTCCCATAATTCAGAAACAGTAGAATTAGATTGAGGGAGCTTAATATATAGTAGAAAATAAAGTGACTGAATTTATTATTCTGACCTTGAAAGCTAACAGAGAAGCTGGCTACAAATAATTATTTTTATAAATATCTTCTGTCTTGGCAACTTGACTGTGAATAGATTACAGTTTCCTTGAAGCTGTTTGTTGGCTGAATTTATTTGCCAAATAATTGATGTAAATATCTCAGTGAATAATAAGTAATTATTCTTGGCCTCTGTTTAATTTGAAGGCAAGTGCTTGGCTACAAGTAGATATTAGAAATTTGAGCTGCTGTGATTTGATGGGTAGGTCACCTTCTTTCCCTGGCTAACTGAATTTTGAATAATTGTCATGTAACTTGCTCCTTCCAGGCAAAAATCCTGTACACTGTGTCAGGGCTGTAATATGCACTCCCCATAAGGGATTGGTTGCTTCCCCTCTTCCCCATGTGCCCTGAGCTCCAAAATGAGACTTTTTTTTTTTTTTTTTTTGTCTTGGGCATCTCTGTCTGTACATTGTCCCTTTGCTACATCTCCCTCAGAAAGGCCCCTGGAGCAGGAATTGTTGGATTTATTTCTTGTTAAATTCCTGGCTCCATCTGTAGCTTTCCCTCCCTGTCCTCTTCAACAGAGACCTGGAAATGAGGTTGGTGGTGGCAGCTCCTCCAGTGCAGCACGGGCTGGCTCTGGGGCTTGTGGGGAGGGTGGCAGCTCCATGTACCAGCCACAGCATGTGGATCCATCAGAATGTTTTAAGGGGTCATATTCAACCCAGGCTTCCCCACAGAGGGACCCAACAGGCTGCCTCTGAGGAGTACACTGGTGCAGCTCCAGCTGTACCCTCCCAAAAAGTGCCTGCTTGCCTTCCCAGTGAATTATGATTGATCACCTTTGATGCCCCTTCCCAGGCTTTGATAAAGAAATGCCTCTGAGCAGTTGTTTGTAGTGTCTTTGTGGCCATCTGTTGTTGCCCAGGGCTGTAATGTCACTGTCTATTAGTACTGCCTTTCTGCTGGAAGAGGAGGTGGCCTAAGGCATGGGCTGCTGACTCACAGGCTGCCTCTGCACCCCAAAACTCTCTGGCTGTCAGTGGGAGGATCAGAATGTAATTTGGGGAGCACCAGCAGTGGCTCCAGCCCTTTGTGCTTTGATGGAGCAGCTCTGGGAGAGGGAGCCTGCACATAGTGCACCGCCCATCACAGGTGCTTTACAAGGTCTGTGTTATAACCCTGAGGCTGATCCTGAGGATAGAATGCTGAATTTCCAGGGGGAAAGAGGCTCTGTCCTGGTGAGGCCACCTGGGGATCGCTGTGCCCTGTAACAGCTGGTACAGATAGGGTTCCACCATCTGTCCTGGCTGATGAAGGGGTTTTCTCTGGGTGAGGAAGACCTGAAGAGAGCAGGCTGCCAGATTAGCACCCATGCTTGGCTACTGTTTCCCACAATGGCAAAAACATCTTGCATAATAAAATTAATTCAAACTTGAGATAATGCTAAGCTGAAAGAAAAACCAACAATCCACAATTGCTTATCCCTTATGAGTTCAGCTCCCTGCTTTCTCTTGAAGGCTTCCTTTTCTCACGTTGTTCCAAATCTTGACTTTTTGATTTTTTTTTTCCCATTTCCCTGCTGACCTCATGAGGACGCAGTTCCCTTCAGGCTTAGGAAACATTCCCTTTTCTACAGCTGTCAACTCAGTTGCACTCACATGGAGACTGGAAAACTGAGACAGTTGCTGCCCCAAAGTGTTTGTCCTTGGCCAGAAGTTGCAGCTCCACCTGGCTCACTGGAAATTACTCCCCTTCCCCATGGGCTGTGATTTACTCTCCAGCATGCTGACACATATTGAAATTGGCACCTGCTTGTGCTGATACCCCGGGCTGGGGACACAAAGATATATGTCCCCTTCAGCCGTTCTTGCTTCAGGAGCAGCAGTCTGGAAAGGGACTGCGCTGGCATCGCGAGGTGTTAAGCTGGGATGTCTGAAGGAGTTAATCTGCTGCCTCACTGTAATATAATAGAAAGAAAAACATGCCTGTGGGGCTAGTCCATTTTACTATGTAGCTTCAGCTGGTAATTAAAAAGCAACAGTTCAAAATTAAGCAGTAATATGAATAAACCCTAAATTAAATACACCCAGGACAGGTTGCACTTTTCAATGGGTGGATGCTTAGCATATCATGAAACCAGACTTCTTAAAAAATATCTCAGGCTGGATGCCTAAAGCCAGGAGTTCCCCAAACCGCCCCCAGAGCTGTGCTTTTTTCCATGAGGGTGCCCCTTTCATTGCTGCTCACTCGTCACCGGGGCCGACCGGTACGCTCAGCTCGGGGCACGTTCCCACATTCCTTCTGTTACGGTGCACACAAAAAAGAAAAACTGAAACCCCAGAAGGGCCCAGTAACAATTTTACTCATGAGTCAAGAGCACAAATGTAGTTTCAGGTTCTTGGGAAAGATTTCATGTGCCCCCTTTGAAGGTGAAGATCCCGAAAGCAGGGACAATGTGCCCATTTAAGGTGGAGAAAAGTGATCGTGGGCACTGCCCTTTGGGCGTTGTGCCAGGCATCCATTTGGGGAATGCCACTGCTGAGCAAAGTAGCAGGCTGTGAGCTCCTCTGTGCACACATCAGGCTGCTCTTCAATAGAATGGTGCAACCAAGCACAGGGATAATTTTGAGGTGGAGGCATGGGGAGCAGGGAGGTGGGTGGGAAGGAGTGATAGCAGAAGAGGTATTTTCATCCACAACCTCCCCCAACTGGCAGATTTCCAAAAGATGGGAAGTGTTGTCTGAGAAAAGTTCACCCTCTGCTCACCTCATTTCTTACATGCTTTCCCAAAGTATCTGTTACCAGATGCTTTTGGGGGTGTTGGACTTATCTGGGATGACTGTTGTTTCAAAGACACCTTTGAGCAACGTGCTGCAGCCCCCATGGCACCGCTCCCGGAGCACTGCTCTTCTCCAGAAACCTCCTCACAAACTTCCAGTGCCCACAGAGCTCTTGTGCTACATGGGAGGGGTGTCGGGGAGTGAGTTTCCCCGACATTGAGGCAGCATTTGGGTTTTGGAATATAGAGGTTTTCTCTTGACTAGCAAGTGGTGAGATACCCCCAGGATGGGAATGACTAAGTGGAACTGAAGGCCAAGCTGGGCTTGCTGGGGTGGTGGCACAGGAAGAAACACAGTGGGGACCCAGAGGTATGGAGGAGCCAGGCTGGTAGCCAAGCCCACGGCATCACCAAACAGGCAGCAGGGCCATGTCCAAGTGAACCTTTTTGTTGGCAAGATCTAAGACTGCAGTCCAGAAGTCTAACCAGTGTCACTTGGACCTCCAAGCCATCACTGCCAGGCAGGGGTGTTGGTTGCTGGAAACTGGTTGCACTTCATTGAAAAAACACTTGCAGAATTAAACTGCTCAGAGTGTAACTCATTTGGGGAAAATATTTAGCCTTTCAGACAGGTTTACTCATCAAAGTTAATCTACTGAGCTCAGTACAGCTGAGAAACTAGACAGATGCAAAAGTACTGGATGTGAGTAAATCCTACATACAAAATCTACACAAGCCCTACATTTAGAATGCAAATTTAACAGAAGTAATTCTGTCTCTTCCAGTGTTTCAGTTTTGATTAAGTTGTAGATCCATCCTCCTGTTATTTATTAATTTGTTTCCCTAAGGTTGCATTTGGACATTGACCAAAGCAGAGAGTTATCCTACAGAGTCGCTGCTCACTTACACCCTGACTGGTTGGACATCAAGCTGAGTTACTGGCAAAAGAGACTATGCTGATGATGTGGTGAGGGCATTGAAACTAAAACATCCTTCCACCACAGTGTGGTGATTCACAAAAGAGGAAAGGATGGAAATTCCATATCAAAGCTCTTTTCCCCCCTCTCTTTCTTCTACATTCATATGGACTCTGAGTGCCTTTAGAAAGTAACAGAGTTCACTACTTTCAGAAGAAAAGTTTTCAGATCTTGTCCTCCTTCCAATATTGTCTTTGCTACAGCTGCTGCTGACTTCAGTTTATATATTTAAGACTTTATTTTGGGGTTTTTTTGACCTATTTAAGGTGGGTGTGGTGTTTATGGTGGGTGTGTGGTTGTATACATAGAGAGAGAGTATATGTTTTTAGAGTGTTTTCAAGGCAGAAATTAATTCCGTGGTCTTTGTTTGTTGTCTTAATGACCTTGTGCAAGAGAAGACTCGCATCTAAGACCACAAACTAGCTATCTGGCCTGTTCTGTCAGGTAACCCACCAAAACCCTAAACAGCTGCTCTCCAGGCTCTGTCTGAACCATTTGCCCGTCCCAGCCCTGCAGAAGTCTGGAACTTGGTGCAGAAGCAATAGTGTAGTAGGGTCAGCCCAGGGAATGTGTGACAGCTGCCATGGACCAGGAGAGTCCTTCTCTGGTTTTGGGGTCTAGGGGCTGAGGGAATGGGGGTGACATGCACACTGCAGTGTTTTCTGTTTAGAAATTTCATATTGTTTTTAAATGCCTTGATTCAGTCAAAATACAGTGAAAATAAAATTTAAAAAAAAATTACTTTTGCATGTGCAAGTTCATAATGGGAACTCTGCATAAAGAGAGGAGTCAGAAGGCTGAAGTCAGGTGGTTGGAAATCAACTTCAGCAGGAGCTTTGGGCATGTAGGGCTGAAGGCTGGAGTCCCAGTCTCCCTGCAGCTTTCCCAGAACCAAGAAAACCAGTCTTAGTTCCCAGGACTGCACATCAGTAGCGTGACTGCTCTGCCCTGGGCCATGTCCGTGTGTCACCGTCAGGGATAAGCCGTAGGATGGGTGGTGGCTCGGGGTTTCTCCAAGCACCTTGGGCAGATTCAAACTGTTTTATTAAGCTGGGTAATTGGCAGTTTGAAAGGGAGGGGGGAAAAGCGAGGTCCTTAGGTCTCCCTGGTCAGTGCCAAGCCGCAGACTGTTAACTACTCCTGCCTTTCAGAAGCAATAACTGCGGGTTTGGGGAACATATGGAACTAACTAGCTGAAAGGCTTTTATGAGCAGCTTTAACAGGGGGCACGGTTTGTGAGTAGAAATTCCAGTGGATGAGTTAATAGTTTCACTTTCCTTAGCTGTCCCTTTATAGGGAAAACAACAACAAAGTCGGGCGCGTTCCTCTCACAGCCCCGGCTGTACAATGTGCCGATGCATCCAGGATTTCTTTTGGACACTGGGGGAGTCCTTTAGTAGTTCCCCCAGGACCTGTTTTTCCAAAGCTATTTCCTGATGCTGACCTCATTAGGTGAGTTTCACAGCTCACCAATTCCTAGCAACAGCACAGGAGATTCAAGGAAAGGGGAAACCCGTCTTCTGGAAACCAATGGAACTGAACAGATTTGGGCAAGCACTTTTATTGCATTTCATTAATCTGGAAAATCAGGGACTTGCATTTTTGGTTGTTTCTCTTTTTTTTTTTCCAAGTCACTATTTTGACCTGAAACTGTATATTTGATTTTCTATTTGATTACAGATTAGGATAACTACAAAAGCAGAACCCCTGCAGAACTGTATATCTCAATATTTATATTGCAGTTTGTTTTGAAGAGTAGGAGAGGAGGCATTTCTTTTCCAGAATTGCAATTTGGGCAGTGACAGGATATAGTCACTCAAACACTTCCAGTAATGCTTATTTAGTATTTGCATTGTGGTGGCATGTGTCCAAAAGAGAGAGTAAAGGAAAACAATACATTGCCTGCTCAAGAGTTGACATCATAGCATGGAATTTAAGTGCTTGTTTTTGTGGTATTGTTATTAATCATGGGTCTGTGCAGGGGTCATCCTGTAACTCCAGCTACTGGAGTCCTGTGGATGCTAAGTTTGGCCTGAGAGTTTTCCTAGGGTTGCCTTTCATCCTCAAGTCTCCTGTATAGCAGACACACCAGAAAAACACAGGTCCAATTTGTCTTAAGCTTAACAAAAAACTTATTTCTTCTGTTTTAATTCCTGAATTTCTTATCTGTTTTATTAGCAATATATTTCATAGGAAGGTTTGGGACTGCTTAAGAACTTTATCTGCTAGAAACGTTTCCTTATCTTAATTTAATGTGGCCTATTAAGTGCTCCCACAAAGCTGTTTTCCCCTTGTGCCACTATTTGGGACTTTGGTCAGACAAAAGAGGTGGACCTGGCAACCTTTCCTCTTGGTTCCACAGGTAGGCAGGTCCACCTGCCCGCAGCTGATATAAAAAGGAATGGTGCTGTATTTGATGAGTGTGGAGAGGGAAAATACTATTTGAGTGTCAAGGTAATCAGTACAGCTGTTAAGCTAAGGTCTCAACAGTCCAGCCCCTTGTGCTTGTCGTGGCCACAGACTGTGCAAAATAACTCCTGAAGCGTCTGGGCCAGTGGTTCCTGGTGCTGTGTAGGACTGGTGGGACCTGCTCTCACTGTCAGTGAAGCAGGACCCTTAGGTCTGCCCTAAGGGCTGAGCTGGTGTCTGCAAACACCCAAATAAAATCTGTGTTTTGGGTGAATGGCACCACTCAGATAAAAAGGTTGATCAGCCAAAAACAGTGGGGGCCAGAGGCAGACGTGCAAAAACATCTTCAAAGCAAACCAGGGTGAGGACCATAAATTGTGTGAATAAAAATGCACTTTCCCAGAGCCAAAGTCATAACTTCCCATCGCTTCCCAGAACAAATCCTGTCTGCTCTGTTTATTAGGTGGGACTGTGTATAGGCAGTCACTCTTAAATGTGTTTATTTTGAAGTCATCACTTGTTCAGTAATCTCAGGCACCTCTGGGAGATTTAACTCAGATAGGGGTTTAGGCTGGAGGTCGTGGGGTCATTGATATTAAGATAGAGAGAAGGAAAGGAAACAGTGTTGTTTTTGTGGCATTATCTGAACAGTAAGGAAAAATAAATTCAGGTTTTAAGATGGCTTTAACCTGACTCTGAAGGAAGTGGTCTACAAATCCAGCCAACAAGCAGTGTCTGTGACGAGACCCCACTTCTCTTTAAATTTGGTTAGAGCTGTCCAACCTAAACCCGTGGTGGTTATGGCTTGATTAAGCAAGACTTCTCTATAAATCTGTTAAGTCTTACAGTTTTCCTTTAGCATAATCAAGTGTTTGAATTTCTGATTTTAACTTTCCTCCTGAAATAAAACCTCTTGAGCTGTTTTTGGGGCAGTGGGTTGAACCCAGTGGTGGGCTCTCCCCCGGTGGCAGCAACGTGCTGGATCACAGAATCACAGAATGTGCTGAGCTGGAAGGGACCCACAAGAATCATAGAGTCCCACTCCTGACCCTGCACAGGACCGTCCCCAAGATGGTGTCCAGCATCACATCTAGGTCCCAAAGCTGCTCTGAGGCAGAGAGCAGAGGCATGAACATCCTGGCACTAATGAAATGTTGGGACCAGGTCATGGGGATCCATCTGCTGTTGTAAACTCCAAAGAACTCACTCTCTCTCATGTGGAGTCTTTGGTGTCTTATAAGGAGTGAACTTGTACTGTGGGCTTTTCTGCAGTCTGGCACTGATTTTTAAGGAACACACAGACAATTTTCTTTAAGAAAACCCTGTGGAAATGTGACCAAAATCAACTAACAGGTTCCAAACTTATTAGGAGGAGACAGGCAGACCAAGAACATTAATGCACAGGACTGCTTTCCGCAGGAAGCCAAAATAACAGATAAAAAAATAAAAAAGGGAAAAAAAGGCATTGGGAGTAAAGTAAGAATTTGTTTATTGCCATCTTGATATTTTATCATAAAACACACTGTCTTGCCCTCAGGATTTGCTGGTGGTTTGTATATGTGTGTGTGCCTGTGTGTATACATATTTTCATATATAAAAATCCAGCAACATCCATTGTTTAAAAAATCAAAAATGAGAAGGATTTTGCTAAAAGCATTTTGGGAAAACCTCTGCTCTCATTTTTCCTGTCAATGTTTTTCTAAGCTTTTATTTTTATTAGTCAAAATGTTTAGAATCCCCAGGAAATCCTGGGATGAACCATTTCCTCTTCGAGCTGTAGCCCTTAGGGGAAAAAGAAGAAAACTCAGATCCTTTCAAAGGTTAGAAATTTTTCAAACTGTATTTTTTGCATATTTTTTAAATTAGGGAAAAACCAAGTTAGGAAGATGCTTAACTTCAGGCTGTGGTCCTGGTTTATCTCTTTGTAGAAAAGCCTAAAGAGACCCTTAGATCTGGGCAAGGAAATCTTTTAGGCTTGGATCTTAATGGGGAACCGATTGCTGAATTGAGGTAGAACAGGTTCAGTTGAAAAACCATCTTTTTTTTTTTTTTTTTAAATAAATTAAAAAATAACATTTGCTTTTCCTCAACCAGTTTTTGTATATTAGCTAGCATTTAACAGCTTTGTATTGAAGATGTTAGTGCCCTGAAGATACTTTATGATTAGTAATATTATTAACATGATTATTAATAATAATGTTAATTATTTGTTATATATGTGAGGCATATACAGTCCAATTGACTGTTTACTTCACCTTCAGATAAAATTCAATGGGAGTCATAGTTTTAAACTAATAAGAACTTCCATCCTGCAAATAAAAACGTGCATTGTTAATTTTTGACTCCTCTGGGGTTTACTCTTTGAAGTGGGAAAGTTGCTAAACTTTAGGAAGGTAAGTAAAGATATGTGTCACAGACTGCAGCCTTGCTGGGCCAGCTGGAGCTCAGCATGGCTTACTTTACCCAGATTTGGAAAAGATGGTTATTCTTTAAGAAGGACACTGCTGTTATAAATGATAAAAGCTAAAAAAATGGTAAAATGTGAGACTGAGGGATGCAGAAGTCTTTTCATGATAAATGACACATCAATATAATTTGCCAGAAATCTGAATTTACTGTCACCACATATAATTTTATTTTAGGAAAAGTGTGTTTATTTATATAATTTGTGACAAACCATCTTAACTGCTGTTCTTCTGATTTATTCATCTATTTTTTATCAAGTTTTCTTGGGAGCTTCTTGGAAAGCTGAACATGAAAACCCAGACTTGGTGGTTCAGTAAATGGTATAAATTATTCCTACAGTCTGTCACAAAACTAAAAAGATTTGTGTTAATTCATGTGAAATTTAGTAGGGGTTTTTTGTTTGTTTGTTTTTTGGGGGGGATGAGTGTGGTGTTGTTGGGTTTTTTTGGGGGGTGTTTTTTTGGTTGATGCAAGGGGGGAACAAAAGCTAATCTTTAAGGATATTTATTTCTTTGGTTACCCAAATTTACACAGTAAAGAGTGCTTCTGGTTTTTTGGTATTTTCAAATTTGGGATGGGGACATGGGACTAGTCTGCTGGGGCAGTGTTATAAATCTGTATCTCTACTCGCTTTGCAGATGGGTGGGTGAAGGGGGAAGACTAAAGGAGGGAGGCTAGTAATAAATTTCCTGAAGTTTCTGCTAGTCCAAGAATACACAAAATCCCAATACAACACCTGTGACTTCAGAAGTTCAGAAGATTTTGATTTTTATCAAAAACCTTTAAACTGAGTTTGGGCTTTGGATTTAAGCTAAGAGACAGGAAGCAGTCAGAGGCAATAGAAGTTTCCTCATTTAGGGGCTTTTTCATTCCAATTTCTGTCATGTAGCCAATGAACCAGCCCAGAAAGCCCAAGAATTCCCAGCAATATATATGTATTGTGAAGTTATACTCTATATGGAATATCAAGGGGTCTATAATATGGTCTTTTGCTATTAGGGGGCCTTGCATCTGAATGCTTTTCCATTTGGGAATGCCTGAAGACCAGCCCTTGTTACTGTGGACCAGAATGGATCAAGTGAATAGACCTCAGGTGCAGGAGAGTTTTTCAAAGTTTGGTCCTTTAGGCTTTGCTGTTTTGATTCCTACTATCTTTAACATGTTCTCTCCCTTTCTGTCTGCGTTTCTGCAGGTGCTGTTTGCTCTGAACCAAACTCTGCTCCAGCATGAAAGCCTTCGAGCAGGTAGTTTGCAGGCCCCATATACCACTGAAGATCTCATCAAGCACTACAACTGTGGAGACCTGAATGCTGTGATATTCAACCATGACACTTCTCAGGTGAGCAGAATTGTTCCAGATGGGCCAGATGATTGAAAACAAATCAGCTGGTTTTTTAGCAATATCCCAGCCAGCACTTTATACTCTGTCTCCTCTTCCCCCTCTTCCTTTTTGATGCCCTGTGTTTTCTTTCCACATGTGCCTCATTTGCTTGGTGACAGTGGAATTTCCATGGTTTTTCTTGGGCTCTGGGCAATCATAGAATGGTTTAGGTTCAAAAAGACCCCCAAGATCATCGAGACCAACCATTAACCCAGCACTACCAATCCCACCACTGAACCATGTGCCCAAGTGCCACATCTACATGTCTTTTAAATACCTTCAGGGAGGGTGACTCCAACATAGCCCTGGGCAGCCTGTTCCAGTGCTTGACAACCCTTTTGGTGAACAAATTTTTCCTGCTATCCAATCTAAACCTCCCCTGGCACAACTTGAGGCTGTTTCCTCTTGTCCTGTTGCTTATTACTTGGAACAAGGAATATACTGCCTGGAAGACTTCCCCAGGAATGTGCCTGCAAAAAAGGTAATTATGGATGTTTGGGGGCTGTTGAATGTAGACCCCTCATTAAGCAGGGGAGTGGGGAATCTTTGTAATATTCGAGCTTATATATGAAGAGGAAGTGGACCTTACATTAATACTCTATAAAGTAAATAACTTCTCAAACATGTCATAATTCAATAATTTTGTATGTGTCTCAGGCAGCCCTTCAGTCTCCATTTATCTTAGTTATCCAAAGCTATTAAAAACTCTCAATGGAGCAGAAATCTGCTTTCCAGACCAGTTTGATACTTCATGGCAAACTCTGAGATTCTCATTTAATACATAGATTCTTCTTTCTCCTTTCCTGTTAGTTCTGTGGTTGTAACTATTCCTGCAGTGTTGAGGCACAGCACAAATGATAAACACGGAATAAACAAGCAAGATGTGGTGTTATATTTGCCATGGATGCAATGAAAGGAATACTTGTAGGCAAACCCATGAAGACTGTCCTGGTGTGGGAATGTCCTGTGTTACCTTTTAATCTCTACCAGTGTAATTTCTCCAGTGAGAAAGCCTTTGTCCCTGAGATTAACTGTGGCCATTCACACCCGTTGCATGGACTCACAGACATCTGTGGTTTATTTTCACATTGTCCTATATCAGACCCATGGGTTCAACTTGAGAGGAACAGCTTGCTTATCCCTCCAAATTATTGGATCAAATGTGGGTTTCAAAACAGTGTTAAAGACAGAAGAAGGAAGCCAACAACCAGTCAGAGTTCAAGCAATGGTGTTAGTCATGGTCCCAGAGTGCACGCAGTTGATAGAGATTATAACACAAGCCATGGAAAATTAAAATCCCTCTATGTATACTGGTCCCTGCAGAACTCTAAATGTTGTGCAGTACTGTTGGGTACAGGGTTTTTGTGCTTGGTAGTGTTTTTATAAACCAGCTTTATACCATTTATTTTAACTGCGAGCAGAACAAAATAGAAAATTAAAACTTAAAATAAACTCCCTATTCAGGCCAAGTTTTGCCAGTTGGGGTGATTCCAAAGTTTGTTCTGCGTGTTTTTTTGCAAGGATGAAAGACTCTGTCTGCCATGGAGAGTTCTTGCCATTTGGTTACCAAATTAGATTAGCCTGGCTTAAATATTACACGTGAAGCATCCCCCCTGGGATCTCTCTCTGGAGACATTAAATGTAGGCAGAGGAATTTATCATGTGCTGAGTCTATTGCAGGTCTCATGAGGTGACAACGAACGATTGGCCTACAAATGCAGAAAAACTATAAATATCCCAAGTGAGATGTATTGCCACTTAAAGTTCAGGGCAGGTACCCCTGCCAATCTTGTGAGACAGGAGTGCCACAGTATTTTTAGAAGATGTGTCCGTTCTTTCGTGATATCAAGGTGCCGCCCCAATTTTTTAGAGGTCTGAGAAGACCTTTGTTTTAATTAAGAGCAGTGAAAGGGAAACACCTCTGCTTTCCTGTGGTTATATTACATTCCTCATTCCTTTCCTTCTCTCTTTTTTTTTAATTTTTTTTGTCCAGGCACCATTTTTCCCAATGTATAAATCCTTATTTAAACTTAGTAAAACTTTAAGGGGCTGAGCTTACTAAGTTAGACTATGACCCCAAAGTGGAGTAGGAAACATCTCTCTCTCTTCTACAGCTTTCCTCAAACACTTGATTCTCTTGTGACTTTTGTAATCCAGATGCTTATGTTGGAGTTTCTGGGCAGAGAGTCAAAATGATACCGAAGAGAAAGTATTCTAAGCTAAAGATAGGATAGGAGTATTTTCTGCTCTTTCTCCAGAGTTTTTTCCCCTCAAAGAAGTAAATTTCTTTCTCTGCTTTTGAAAAAAGTACCCTACAAGCAAAAATGTGTTGGATTAGATCAGTAGCTGTAACTTCTGTATTCTGTCTGATGCTCTCACAAGGGAATTAAGGTCTGTATGTCCAGAAACATTAAAATACAAAAAATCTGTTAGTGCAAAATTAGAAAATTATCTGTCTCCACATGATATTTTTTTCTTACCTGAGACAGATGAAAAACTGCTTAATGATCTGAAGCCTTGGTGAAGAAAAAGTAGGGTACAGAACAATTTATTGTGTGTTTTGTTCCCTAGATCTGATATAAAAGTCTTTATTCAAACATAAACATTTGTGTTTTGGTTTTAAGGATACCTTGAATCAGTTACTTCCTATGGTTGGTTTTGAGCTGTTCAGTTTTTAAGGACAGCATTGAATTAACTGCTTCTGTGTTCTTTTGTATTCCTTTATTAAGAGGAAATTTGAAGATCCAAGGCCAAGATTTTTCTCCTTCAGCCTTTCTATCTGTGGTTTCTGGCTATTGTTTCTTGTCTTCTGTTCTCAGCCATTCTCCTGACCTGAGGAGAGGCTCCTGTCCCAGGAGAAGATGGTTTCTCCTCTCTCATCGCTGATCTGGCGTGTCAGAGACCTGTAGCTCCACTTCTAACTTTATACACAGTTTTCTTCAAGCCAGTTTCTACTGGCTCAACTATCCAGGTTTCATACTTGTTATTTGCCTGTCCCATTTAGGATCAACAGCACAATCCAAGAGTCATACCTGACACTTCCAAAGCGTCTCTCATCTACAGAGCCTCACGGTTTGTGTTAGACTGTAGTGAGAGCCCACTGAAGTAATGGAGAATATTTTCATGCCTTCAGCAGGCTTTGTATCCATTCCAGTGGGCCCAGACATCTTTGGTTATCAAAATGAATAAATCAAGTTAAGCCAGTGACTAACCCAGTTTACAGGCCTTATGCTCACCTCAGAATAACAATCTTCTCATCGCCAGGAGACATAAGGTCTTGGCTTATGCAGTGGAATTGCTTAGTGTTCACCACAGCCTGCAGACAGATCTCAACCCCCTTCAGATGCTCAGGCATTGCTGTGCCTCCTTCTTCAAGCTGTGTCCATCAGAAACAACCAAGCTTTTTCTATACCTTACTTGTCACCCGTATCTCAAGTTCCCTCTGCAGTTCAAAATGCCATGGATTCATGTGGGCATACAGCCTTTAGATAGCGGGTGTTGCCTTCTGAAAAGCATATGATGATCTTGATAACATGACATTAGAAATCTATACACTAACCCCATGCCAGTATCGGCCTCCCTAAACTAAAGAAGAAAATGTTCAGTGCCTCACTTTGCAAGGTACTTGCTGTTTATAAATCTCCAGGTTGTGTTATGCAGCCCTTTAAAACTGTTATCATCCTGCATTTAAACATGTCCTTTAAGATTTAAGGTTCCTGATAATTCTAATTACATCATTAACTTGCCCTGTTGTCATTTTGGATAAAATACGACTGGATTTCTGGCTCGCTTCTCAAATCAATGAAAACTATCTGTGGAATGCTCCAGCTTCAGTAACTGCAGAAACACACAGCTGAGACCATTAGGTAGAGTGTTGAATGACAAGCAGACCTAATTTGTCCAAGGAATGGAGTTTTATCTGGCGCAAAGGAAGATAAATCCATAAGCTGAAGGCACAGCTATTGTAACGCAGCGCTTTGGAAGCATCTTATCATTTTCAGCTGTAACAAAGTGCAGGCGAACTGGCACAGCCTCTCCTTCTTCCAGGGAAAATGATTATGAGCTTTCCAGTGAAGCAAGTGTGAGCTTGTCCCAGGCATCAAGGGAGCCAGTCCCAGGAGTTTGCCGTTCTGGGTCCAGGGGAAGGGTCAGTCACGCTCCCAGGAGTGTTTGTTCCAAGGACACTGCTGGCAGTGCTGACGCTGACCGGGTGTTTGGTGACACTGTGCTCAGTGCTGCTTGTGCCCCGACAGTGAGCAGATCCTGTCTCCCACCTTCTCCTCTCTGGGCTGTAGCACAGGATGCTGCTGCAGAGGTGTTGCTTTCCCATAGTTCAGAACAGCTCCTGGTCTGCTGTGGTGGGATCGTACTTTCTTTCCACTTGCACCTGAGTTACAGCTTCGTGTCTTGGTATATGCTGGGAGCGTTTGGAAGTGAAAAAACAGAAGTGCAGCCAAAATTTTCGGAGTCTAATTTTCATATTATGTCAGAACAAGATTCCAGATTGGAGCAATATTATATTTTGGCTTATGTGTTTCAGAAAATTGGTTACAGATCCAGACTGAGAGTTAAGTCTACTTGTTGATGTCAGTGCTGGGGAAAACACTGCAGAGATTATTTTTTTATTAATAATCTGGAACATGCCCAGATAATTTTCATGCTACGGGTTTTGAAAATAGGTTCTTCCTTGAAAAAATTTCATTACGTGTTTGCATGTGGAGTTGTCTTACCTTGGAAGTTTTTTCCTTCCTCTTTCCAGTTTCCATGAAAAAAGCAATGGGAGAGGAGAGAGAATCAGAGAGAAATTGGAACAAGACATTTAAAGGCAAAGATTTTTCTTTCAGACTGCTGCATTATTAGAAAAGGAACATATTTACCTACAGAAAAGAGCTGATTTACATTAGAAACAGTTAAGGATTGTTGACTACCTGTATTTATTAGTAAGGGAATAAACTATAAATGAGTATAAAAGAGTGATTGGTAAAACCATTTGGAGTTCAAGGTAGTAGCATGCTGCTTTCTGTGGGATGCTGTATGTTTGCTGTAAGGCATTTACTTTCCCTTCTTTTTAAAGAGCTGGTTTATGAAGTGTTTCTTGGAAAGACTTGTTCAAGAGAAATGAAAAAGACTTGTTAGTTTTTTAAACAGTATCTTGTGAGTTGAATGTACAAAATGTTTTTTGTTTCTTAGTGTTTTATGTAAAAGATGAAGTTACTCCTCATTATGACAGGGAGGGGGAAAATGTGGGACAAGGGGGCACTTTGGTTGTCCTGGCTGATTTGGCAGGATTAGCATTAGAGATTATTGAAAAGACTGTGTTCTTGGGTACTGCTGGACACAACATTTCTTGGTCTGCACTGTTGTTGTGCATTACTGAGTAGGGAATGCCATAGATCAGGTATCTCCAGTGTAAACTGGTTGTGCTCTCTGGTGGTGACTTCAGACGGGGATCTTCACTCCTCTGGGAGAGCTGATGGCTGATAAACCCAAAGTCAAGGCTTATAGAGTTCCACCAGGTTAGATGCAAAGAAATTAGTTTCAAGGACAATTTGTCTCAACTTCACTGACTTAATCTGAATTATTCCTTAGTTTTCTCCTTACTGGCTCTTGTTTCATTTCTAAATGCTTTCTTGAAGCTGTCCTCCATCTTTATGTCCAACACTAGACCTCTCAAACAACCCTACATTAAAAAAAAATTAAAATTAGTTTTAAAGTCATCATCCAATTTGTTTTTCAGATGTGAGCATAACTAGAAAGCTTCAGCTGGTTGGACCAGGAGTAGTCTAGGACCAAACAGGAGGACATGGCAACCTTTGCACCACAAACCTTGTAGTGTCAGCTCCTGAGATCTCATGTCCAGACCAGCTGCTGTTGTGTTAATAACCAGATTTTTGCTCCCTGCAAAGTTACGTGATATTTTGCAAATCGTGTATTTTGGATCAGACTTGCCTTGAGTTAAAAGAATATTGCAAGCTTCACATATACATTCAGGCTTTTCCTAGAATCTTACTAAACAGGGATGGGAAGAAACTCACTGAAGAGCCCTGAACAATATATATCCAAGACAACCAAACCTGAGTTTGTGCCCGCTACTGGCCAGCTGTTCTCCCACTGTGTAACAGAAGACAAAATGAAAAATACCTTTGGAAAAAGAATTGCAATTTTTTAATAAACCAGCCCCAAACCCAAACCTTCTGGCCCTGGTTTGTTTTTTTTTTTTTTCTTCACTTTATTGCCCTGCTTTGCCCTTTGATCAGTATCTTGACTTGGGTGTCATGGCAATATAATAGGTGATGGTTTTAGTGTCAGAACAGAAAAAAAGTATTCTTTGTCAAAGGAAACAAAGCATTTGGAAGGGAAATAGAAAATCTTGAACTTTTCCATATGTTTGCAAGCTCATGAAAGCTGGCCTCAAAACAATCCCAGCGATGAAGGGGCTTTAAATGCAGCAGGAGTATCATTAGGTAGTTAAGATTTACCCTCCCCTCCGAAACCCAAGCCTTTATTTGCATACACTACAGGCTTGTCATCGTTACTCGATTAATGAGCAGGTCCCTGTAATCTGGTCCTAAATATACACTGCATAGTTGGTGAGGCTTGCAGAAAGGGGGCCGGGATCATTGTTCTGACTGTGTTTTGTTAAGGCTTCTTTAATCAAAACATTCATTCAGATAGAGAGGCCGGCTGCATATTTTGGCATCGCGACCAAGGGGAGCAGGGACAGGGTTGGGATGGAGAGGGAGGCCTTGTAGGAGGGGTTGGTGTTGCTTGCTTCTTCTTTTTTCTTTTTCTTTCCTAAGTGCTTGGAAAACAACTGTTTAACTGGTGTGGAAAAACAAATAGAAAACATACATGGAGGTCATGACTTCCCAGGGATTTGTTGAAAGTCTTCTCTAACAGGGATAGAAGTCTCACCCCCCAGTGAGACTGTGTGTGAGATGCACAGCCCATCCCTATGGCCTTTCTGCCTTTTTAAATTTCTTTTTAAAACATGTTTTTCTTCAGCCCAAATGGACAGAGAAGGCAGAACTAGGCAGGACACTCAGCTGTTGTTTAGCCATGTGCCACCAGGCAGTGGCAGGATGGGTTTGGTGATCCCAGGGAGGGTCTCCACACAGGTGTGGTGGGAGCTGAAGCTGCAGGTACAGAAGTGTCCAAGGGCTGCAGCCTACCCTGCCTGCAGGCAATATTACACTCAGTCCAGCAATGACTCCTACAGCTTTTGTGTCACCTGCAGAGCTGTTTTCTAGAAGTATCATGCACTATCCATAGGGACTTCACTGGCATTCAGCCTGCTTTCCCCCTCCATGTCTTCTCCTATTTGTAATTTTTCTCTGTTTACAAGTTTAGATACTCCAGTGGCTCATAGACCTGAGCTAGCCAGTTTGAAACTCAGTTTCAAAGACCTCTATTTTCACACTCAAGTTGCCATGCTGTGCTGAGGGGTACTCTGCCAGCTTTAAATGAGAGAGGCCAATTGCAGAAAGCTCACTGACATGAACTGCAATGTATCTGCAGTGTACAGGGACCCTGAACAGTGATGTAGGTGGGCAGGGATTAGCTCACAGCCAGAAATGGCTGCCCAGAGCTGGTCCCAAGAAATGTGCTTGCTCTTACTCTGGCTTTCCTTGTGCTCTTGAACTTCCTTTCTTCTCTCACTTCCCTTCAAGTGAAAAGTATTTTTGCCTTTTTTCTCCTCCAGCCCAGGGAAAGGAGTGATGGAACTGACTTTACTCTGAAGATGAAAGACTCCTTTTACAGTCAACTCAGGCTTCTAGTATATTACTTTAAATTTTGGTGCTTAAAAGAAAGCAATAATGGGTTAATCACATGCTCAAACTGGATACTGCTCCTTCCTGGTTTCCCTTTTCCTTAACAAGTTAGAAGCTTATCTTCTTGGCAGCTGCCAACTTTGGGCTTTGGGCTAAATCAGTTTAACCAGACAACCCCTCCTTGGCCATTGCTGGTCTCCATCACGATGGAAACTCAAGAGTGCTGGAGGAAAACCAGTTGAGTTGGCAGCATTACTCATTTCTGCAGCAGCCTTGTGGAGATGTTTGTTCTCACAGCCCATTCACTTTGCACTATTTGAATCCTTCTATCAGAGGCTGCAGTAAATGGATATTGCTCTCCCAGATGCCAGAAAGATCCATAAATCAGAGGAAAACAGGTGTCTTCCAAGTCCAGAGCAGTACATTTTGCAGCACTTCAGTAAAAGCCACAATGCCTTGTCAGGGCTGGTTAACAGGAGGGTATCCTCCCTTCATAAAGGAATGATAACTCGAGCTCAGATGTCAGCCTCTGACCCAAGAAGGGCTGGTGTGAATTTAGGGCTGGAGGAGCCAGCGGGTTTTGGGATGCTGCTTTGGCTCCTTGGCAGCCCCCATAAGCTGAGCTGTCAGCTCTTCAGATCCTTATCTTGCATAGTGCTGTCAACTGGATGAAAGTTCCTGACCTGAATGATGCAGGGAAAATCCTTCAAAGCGCGATCCATTACTTGTCTTCTGGCCTCTGCCCACGTAAAGCTCATAAACCAAAAGACTAATAAAGAGAACCCAATCTTTAGCATGTTTAAAAAAAATTAATGTAGTTGTCGTGATCTGGGAACAACTCTCTGCTTACAACTGGAGATAAGGATTACTAGCATGGAAGTGGAGCCCTCCTGTCAGGGAAAGAGTGATGGGGTTTGGATTGAGGTGCTGGACTGGAATTCTGGAAGCTGATGGCCAGCTCTCTGGCTTGCCATGGGTGACCCTGGGTGTGGCTCCTCCTATTATCTCTATTTAGCCAGTGAATGCTGGGGAGAGAAGGAAATAAAGAAATAAGGCATTTTTATTATTAATATATTCTCCTGCAACAGTTAGGGATGGTGCTGTACTTGCAGCATCTGGAGTTTGGATACTTCACAGGAGGTGAGGCTGGAAAACCTCGAATCATCTGTTGATTGGGAGACAGTGGGAGAGAGGAGTCTCAGAAGCCAACAGGCTTGACCAAGATATAGGAAGATAACAGTTGGAAAGGTTTTAGGGTCACTGTGTTTTCCATGGCAGCAGTTGGCTTCCCTTTTCCCTGACTCAGCTTCCTCTTCTCCATCTGCAGGTAGAATTATAGTTGAAGAGCACCTTGAAGGCAAGGAAGGGCACCCAGCCCTCTGTCCCAGTGTTGGTAGTATTGGTTTTTCATTGACATAAACTTACAGTTGGAATGAACATTCCAGAAATACTCTATCATTACTGGAACAGAACGAGGCTAAGGAAGGTTATCAGAGGATTGGGAACTGTGGTGTATAGGAGTAGGAACGATAACACTGTTAGTCCACATCTGATTGTGATTTGATACTGGACTGAGTCTAGAGCAGTTCCACTGTAGCCAACAAATCCAAAGCAGGGGGAAAAAAATGCTAATCATAGTTGATGGTGCTTATATGTGTCCAAAAAAATTATTTGCAGATAGATATTCACAAGTCTGGCATTGTGCCTCTGTCCAGAATATTTGTCTAAATATTAAAAAATAGTAAATTAGAAAATATACTTAAATGTCATCCCATGTCCATGCATTTTCAGCTGAACTTTGGCAGTAAGCCCTAAATGTGATAAAAGACTCTACACCAATATATTTTGCTTTTCTCTTCTTTTTTTTTTCCTTTTCTTTCTCTCTGTCTCCCTAGACAAAACTGACAGCATAGCATAGATCTTGAGTTATGGCTGATGCATTTTTCTAAGCTAAAGTATGTTGTTAGCTCTTATGCTAATGATTGCAGCAGAATTCCAGCCTCTTTGGGAATTTATGGGAAGAGAGGTTACCACTGAGCATCGTCTTGGACTTTGGATCTTCCTTTGAGTCCTTCCACAGCTAGAGTCAGCCAGTGCTTTGTGAGTAACATCAAGGTAGAAAGTCTTGCTGTCCCCATTTTACAGATGGACTTTTGAGAGACAGGAGGAATAAAGCCAAATGCTTCAAGGATACTTAGTGGAGGTTAAGTGCCAAGTTTCCTTTGAAGGTTTAAACCCAAATGACACGCCTGTGATCATGCAAGAGATTTGTATCGCCCATGGGAGCAGAATCATTTTTTCAGGGTAGTGTCATAACCACTCCACAATCCTTCCTCTTTCTTCTTCCTAAAGCTCTCACTGACTTCAAAGGTGAAGAATTATGGCCCGCATCCCACAGTACTGTGAGCTCAGATGTGTGTGCAGAGCTCTACCCACACATATATTCCATCAGGGATACTGCTCAACTAAAATTATACAGGCAGTAGGGAGGGTAAAAAATGTCTGCAAGGCTGGGGCTTCTTTTTTATTCTCATATTGCCTTTCTTTAACCTCAAAATTTTAACTAAGAAAGGCAGAGTATACCAAATGACTGAGTTTGGGGTCTACTATGCTGTCCATAGAAGAGTCGTAACCCAAAGAAAATAGGAATAGAAAAAAAGGGGGAGTACTAACTTATTCAGTAAAACAAAATATTCCATATTTTGAATGCCTCAATTAAATACATTATTGAATTTCTGTGAGAAATAAATACATATATGAGCTGGTTGGATTCTCAGAAAGCTTGCAGAGACTGGACATAAAGAATCAATTTATCTCCTGTCACATGTAGCCACTACAAAGTGAGCACACCCCAGGTGATGTGTTTTTCTGCTGATCCAACTATTACTCTCCTAGATGAACAGCAAAATTAGAAGTTAGGATTTTCACCCGCTCACATCATCCACTCCACTGTACATTTAAATACTGGTAGCAGTGTTCAGCTATTGTTGGGAGGTCACTCCCTCACCCAATGGCACAGCAAATGTCTCACCCATTCCCTCTCAGTTCAAAACCAACAAATACATATAATTAAAATGTTAAAATTATTTTTTTTTTCACTGAATGGAAACAAAGTAAAAGTGGAAGAGGGTAGGTGCATCCTTTTGGTGCACATTTAAAACAAGAGATTTTCTTTTTTCCCTCCAGAAAAAAAACCACAAACAAACAAACCACTTAAACTCTGGCTCTAGTTAATAGTTTCCTAATTGCGTGTGACTGTTTCTTGACTTCCTGATCCCTGTCTGGTGGTTAAGAATCCAAAGGGTTTATTAAATCAACAGGAGCAGCTGCCTCCTTGAAGCCAGGCATGGTGTATGTCACCAACTGTGGAAAGGAGCTGCGATTCAGGGAGGAGCAGAGGTGATTGATGGGGCCAGTGTCATAGCTCAGAGTGTGGTTGCACTACTGTGTATGGGCATACTTACTGCAACCATTTGTCTTCTGTCCTCTGCCACACACACACAGGAACATACGTGCATGTTTTATTTTTGCCAGGCATTAGAAATACAGGAATGCTCAAGGTGCAGCGGGACCTGTAGCTGATAATGTGCCTCTCGAGGTGATGCCTTCCTTTGGCTTGTTCCTTGGACAAGCACCAGAAACACTGACAAAACGCAGTCCTTGTTTTTAAGTTTATCTCTCTGCCATTGGCAAACTCTTTCCCACAGAAGAGAAGGAAAGAAAGGGAGGGAAGGAAGGGCAAGTAAATGGATCTGTTTTGTGTACTGTATTTTAGGTTAGATAAAGGGGAGGAAAAAACTGTAGGTTGAATGTGGATGTAGGATTGCAAGTGATGGAGTTGAACAAGGTGATGAAAGGTACTTCCTTTCTTGGCAAAGCTCTTCTTGGTCAAGGTCTAAATGGAACTTCTGTTCTTGGGCTATCTAGACCTCCAGCATCAGAGCTGTCCCCTGGCAGGAGTGGGATGCACAAAGCTGCTTGGTCCCCCAGCATTGCTGCTCCTGCTTTGTGCAGGAGAAGGTTGTCCTCACAGTACTTTGTTTTCCCTAAAGCATCTCAGGTCATTCCAGATCAGGTCCCATCAGTTCCCAGCCTTCACTTCCCTTCAGCCAAAACCAGAGAAGAAGAGACTTCTCTTATGTGGGTGTTGAGCTTTCAGATGCTTCCAAAAAATTTCACCTTCCATTTCCATGTCTAAAGGCTTCCCTGACTCCTCCCTGAGCTACATCAACCCGTTAAGCACAGAGCCTCAGTACAGAGGAGATGCAAAGGCTTGTGATACCTGCATGGACCACCTGATTTACAGCTTTGTGTTACAGAGGTTATTGCAAGTGTAAAATGGCTACTCGTTCCTCAGACTTTATTCCTACAATATAAATTTATCCCTGCTTTTCACCGGGAATGGAAGCCACTACATCCTGTGCTGCTGTAGCCAGCAGCATTTTACCTCTTTGACACCATCAGGCTACTTCTGCATCCCTTTGAGACAAGTGCATGTTCTTACCAGACATGGAGGCAGCTTCCTTCCAGGAAACTGGTGTCTCCGATAGGTCTGGCTTAATGGGACTTATTATTTGTTGAGTGCTGCCAAAGGGCTCAACTGAGAACAAGGTGCAAAGTATTTGCATGCTCTGAGGAGTTCACAAGATGCACTGGTGATTCCAAGCCACGCTGGAAAGCCCAAAGGAATGATGCAGGGTAATGCAATTGAACCCTTAAGGAAGGACATGCTGTGAGGATCACTCTGATTTTGGCAAAGCAGGTTGAGAAGTCATTTGGAAAAGGAAAGGTCCAGCTGGTCTGTAAGACCCAACAAGCTGGGGCAGGGTCTCTGTCAGCATCAGTGTTAGCTCCATCCACTTGGGAGCCCCTGGCTCAGGAGATGTGGTCCCCATTTCTGCCTCACTCAACTGGGTACAGCCTTTGGTGGGAATCCAGAGTGAGGTGTAGACTCACCCTGCATAATGCATGGTGAGAAATCTCTGCTGCTTGGTCCCCCACACTGAGTGATGCAAATGGGGCTGCAACAAAAAAGCTTTAAAAGAGAGTCACTAGGAAGTTGGAAGTCTCCCTAAGACTTGCTGAAAACTTTTGGAGAGGCAGTATGAATGAAGAGGGTGGGAAAAGACAAAAATTGTTGTGATAAAACCGTGTGGCCAAGTGGGAGGGTAAGATGTGGTCTGCAAAACATATATGAAGGCAAGTTTTAGAAAATGAGTACAGGAATTTGGTATAGTAGAAAACCAGAGGAAGAATAACCCGAGTAACAGAATCACTGCATCAAATATTTCAGCACAGCGAGTGAGGGATGTTCCCCTCATGGGCTGTGCCTCCAATGTCATTACCACTAGCTCAGATTAACACTGGAAATCCTGGCAGCTTTACATGTACCTGGGGACTCAGAAAGCTGGATCTAGGTTTTGCAGATTAAGCTGCTTTCCAGTGGTGAGGCACAGAAAACCTTCAGAATGTGCCTGGGTCCCGTTAGCAGTCTTCAGACACTGCCCACTTACAGCACTTCCCACCATGGGGCACTTGGGCCCCCAAACTCTCGTGGTAGACCTTGGACCTTTACCGTGTCAAAATAAGTTGTTATCTTAATAATCTTTTGACTTGTCTGTCCATTACAGCTTGGATCTTGGCTCATTCCTGGGTCTGCCTCTGGTCCTTGGGGTTTCAGCCTTTCTTCTGTGTCTATGAACGTCTCTTCTCACAAAAGCAGGGACTGAGGGAGCAGTTCTTATGAAAATCTCTTCCTCAGAAATATCAGGAACGTTCCAGGGATTTATGTGTTGTAATGCATTGACCTCTCTGGTGAGATCTAAAAGCATCTAAAGCTGCAAGAAGGATGAGAGGGTTTACCCGGTGTACATCTTCCTGTGTCTGGTTTCGCTGTCCTTGCCTGCTTTAGAACTGTCAAGTTATTAAAAAGGCCCAGATACAACCCAAATCTTACAGTCCTTACTCAAGTTCATGGTGACCTTGGCTGGGAACAGATCACAAGATTTTGGTGTTAAATAACCAACGAACTGTTTTGAGCAAGAAGAGAATAAAGGTCCTAGTAACTCACCCAAATGTAACACCTGAAACTACATTTTGCTGAAGGAACAGAGGAAAGTCAAAATGAACTAAAGTTTTATTTAGAAAATACTAGTTTCACTTTGAAAAAAAAAGTATATTCATTGATTATTTTTTTTTTTTTTGAGTTCCTAACAACCTCCCAAGCTCTGATCCACCTAATGGTTTTGGTTTTTTTTTTAAATGATAGTGGTGCTCAGGTGGCTTACGTAAGACTGGATGGAGTGTTTTGGTGATTCCTGAACCAGTGCCACCTGAGCTATAGCTTCTCTCTCCATTTCAGGTCCCTAACTTCATCAACACAACACTCCCACCCCACGAGCAGGTGACGGCTCAGGAGATAGACAGCTACTTCAGACAGGAACTCATCTACAAGAGGAATGAGAGGATGGGGAAGAGAGTGATGTCACTTTTAAGGGAGAACAGAGACAAGAGCTTCTTCTTTGCCTTTGGAGCAGGTATGGCATGAATTTTTCTGTTTTACTCAGTTGTTGTGATTGGAAGTAAAGTGTTTTGAATGCTTCAGGATTTTGTCTCTGAGCAGAAGCAGAAAGGTTTTTGTTTGTCTAGACCTGCTTCTAAAATGCAGTTGTTGAAGGAGGTGAGTCTGGGTCCAGCCTGGCTGCAGACAGGCTGCACTCCTTTGTTTTCCATCCAGCTGTAGAAATGTGAAGTTGAGTGCTCTTCATGCTGCTGTCTTTGTTCCCTCCCCAGACTGACTTGTGGGCTGCTTGGATTGTGTTCACACAATGGTTTGTAGCCACAAGTGTAGCAGAAAGTTGAAGTTTGAATTTGCAAGCCCAGGTGCTGATGGCACACGAACCCTTTGGTGGCACAGGCACACGTGTGGCACATGGTGCTGGCCCAGATTTTCAAACCTCTTGGGGTTGCTGTAATTAAGACTTCCTCAATGGGTAACTTAACTGCTCTGGTCGTGTTTCTGTACAGATTTGCTGGTTTTGGGCTTTGCACAAGTGCATGAGTTGTGTGTGTAGCTAAATACCAGCATTTTGAACCATTAAGTAAAAATCCAGTATGTCCCTCTGCCTGTTTAAATGTTCTCCCTAAAGTCTGCAGAACAGAAACATCTGCAGTACTTCTGTGAGTCTGCAACAGTACGTGCCACTGTCCTTTTTTTTATTTCTTTTCCTTTTTCCAGTGGAATTCACATTTCTGTGTGATAAGAGTATAAATAATAACTGTTCAGGCCCCAGCTCAGCTGAATCCTGAGCACCAGCTTAAGTGTCTCTTTGAGCTCCCTCAACTTCAAGGCAGCCTGAGACTGCTGTGCTGAGAACCAATCTACTCCTCCTGCTCCCTCTCCTTGGCAATTTCTCATTTTTGACAGAATTTTGCTCCTCATCCCATGGCTCTTGCTGTGAACTTTGGCAACAACTCACCTTTCGCTACTCACTTCAGTGGGAATTTTGATTAAAGACTGTGGGTTTTAGTGGAGACACATGCATTTTGATGTATGTATTTTTTGAGTGTATCCGGACTGAATTTTCCCAAGCTTATTTAATCTCAGGCTTGCCTGATGTTTCTGGCCAAGGAGTTTTGCTTAACTGTTTTTACAGTAGGAAAATATATCATGATGGTTCATAACTGGACAGGGATTCATAAAAACCAGGTTGTCTAACCTGAGGAGAGAGGTTTATCAGAGATTATCGAATATGATAGCTTTGGCGTAGTCTCCAGTTTTGGAAATCCCTTAACCAATACATATTGGAGCTGAGAGGATAAACTCATATTGGGCATCACTGCCCACTTGCCCTGCTCTCCACGCTTTTCCAGGGCATCAGTTACAGACCAGGATCTTGAACTATGTGGGTCATGGATCCAATCCAATCCGTGCTGATAACAGAAGTGAAATTAAGCAAATGGATACTAATTACACACTGCATTCTATAGAAAGGCACGTTTAACTTCTGGGAGGTTTGAGCTTTCATTTCCTGTCCCCATCAGACAGCACCTACCTGAAACTCCCTAGCAGCATCCCTTGGGAAAGCTGGCTTATGGAGAGCAAGTCTCATTTTGTCTTTTGCACCCGTTTTTGGCCATGTTGAAAACTGCCTTTGTTGCTGGGTTGTTTTGTTTTCCCAGCACTGACTGTGGCTGGACAGAAAAAACACATGCAGCTGGATTTATTGAGAGCTGGGATGCGGGAGATGCCAAGGAAAGCTTTTTCTTTTGGGTTCTTTGTTCCAGCATCCCTTTGGCCTTTCTCACCAAAGTGGGCCATCCCTGCAGGCCATCCCTACTTTAGTACAATTAATTCCTTCTTGCTTCTCTGTTTTTTTCCTTCGTGCAGTAAGTTCTGAGAAAATTATTAATTTTCCAATGCCAAAATTATTATGTGACTGAAGCGCAAGCAAGTTCATTTTCTCTTATGATTCAAGTGCAGTTTTTTCTCTTGAAGAATTTTTTGGGGGGTTTCTTTCCTTTTTATTTCCCCCATGCACTGAATTATGAGTGGTGTTTGTTGATACATCTTGTGTTTTTCATTCTTATATTTAATTCATGAATTTTAATGGTTTCTTTGGTATGTGGTTGGGTTGTGAATTCAAATAGTTTTCTAAAACTTTGAGCATTTGTTTTTGCCTTTTATAAAAGTGAATGGTGGGTGTTTTTGATGAAAGTTGAGGCTTTCACATATTCCCATGAATTCTGAAGTGTAAAATTTTAGGAATGCAGTTTTGGTTAGGACAGGCATGATAGAGTCTGCAGGAGCTCATTTGCTCCCAGAACAGTGCAAAAGTTATTTCACTTTATTTAAGATTCTGCATCTTTAAGACTAACGTGATGAAAGGGAAATAATTTGAAAAAAGTGTTCTGGACAATGTACTCCAAATTATGCTAAGCGTGATTCCTGCATCAATCCCTTTATTTTGAGGGTATTGGAACTAATGGATGAATAGTAATTAAATTATATATGTGTATTGTGAATTGTTTTCCAAATTTCATAATCTCCATCATAGTTTCTGGGGAGAGAAACTGTACTGCCAAATCAAATTAGGAAAACAAGTGTTTCCTAAATAAGAAAATAAGCCTGTTACGAGAAAAGCACCTTGGAAAAACTTCCCCAAATGCAATTTTGTGGACAAGGGCTGCTGTAGGAGGGAGTGTCAAGCCCCACACGATGATTCACATGGACTCAGTGGCATCCTGTAACTCACAGGTATAGCTGGAGCCAAGGGGCTTGGAGATGGGGAAAACAGCCCTCCTGAGGTAGAGCCCTGCCTGGTTCCTCCAGTGGCCTCCCTGCAGCAGCTGTACCCTATGAATACTGCCCTAGTGAAGGTTTACTTGGCTTTTGCACAGCTGTGTGTAGCAATTGAGGCTCTGCTGCTCCCTCAGGGCACCATCCTCAGCTTGGTCTAAGATCCCAGTGCCACGGGTGGGTACTTCTGTAGTGTCTAGTAATGAATTTGTATAACAAGTTTGACTAAGCCAGAAGGCACCACACAGTTGTATTTGCAAATTACATCTGGTTTGGCTCAGTGAGTCCTGCTCCATGACTGTAGAACCAAAAATACCCATCAAAAACCCCAAAGAAACCCAATGACTGGCTTCATCTGAAAAGCAAGATGATGATTTCCTGGCAACCTGGTGCAGGAGCCTGGTGCTACTGAGCTGGAGGATGCAGGTGTCTGTCAGCAAAAAGTATGTGGTCAGTGTTGCAGAAATCTTGCAGAAAATCCCTTCTCAGCTGAAGCTTGGTAGAGTGTAAAGCCCTGTCCCCATAACAAAATGTGCACTTCACCATCAGGAAAAAACCACAGCTCATCCAGTGTAAGCTGAATTCCCAGCTGGCTGGATGAAAATGTGTGGCTGAAAATGGCAGGCAGAGGGAGATGTGGCATCTCCTCTCATCAGATCTAAATAACCTTCACGTAGGGACAGATCCCACACCCTGGTCCTGGCAGGTCTAGCAGGTCAGGTCATCCCTGGAAACACCTGTTCTGCCTTCACATGGAAGATGAGGCCATTGAAGTGATTGAGACATAGCAGGCAATTAATTCTGTTGCCTGTGCAACTCTGCATGTTTATGGGCTGGTTATTAACTGTTTTACATGTAGAATTTCTACCTTCTTCATCCTGCCTCTCTTTTAAAAGAAGGCTGATCAAAATCTTTCGGCTGATAGTTTTTTTGGTAGAAAATTGGACATTTGGGGAAAACAGAATTTTTCTGCCTGCTTCTGAAAAGCAAGTCCACTTGAAGGTGTTGATCAAAATCCCGAGTGCCTGAGTGTCTGTTCTCCTGTAAACTGGGATTCCCAGTTAAACTTTTACTGTGTTCTGTTTAGAGCTGTGGTGCATCATAGGAGAGGTGGCTCAGAATCTGGTCTGCAAGAGCATGAGGGCTGTGAAACACTAAACAGACAAGTCCTAGGAACGAAGGAGTGGGAAGGGGACAGGCCTTTGAATATCCAAGCACACTGAGATAAAACAGTTTTTCATAAAGCGAAGCAAAGCATTTTTATGGTGTTGAAAGATGTTTTTTTCTTGTTCCAGTCAGAAGTATTAAAACAAAAAAAAAAATTACTCAGTTCTGAATAGAGCTTTTCAGTTTTCTGTCATTCTTAAAAATAAAAAGTAGACTTTTCAATGGATTTCCCCCTTTCCCGTCTTCCATGGAATTACTCACAATTTAAATGTGTTGGAGTAATTCAGACTCTTAATTTATTCCTTTATAAAACACGTAGAAGTGAAAATGGTCATTTATTCTTTCTACTTTCATTTCTTTCTCCTCTCCAAGAAAAATACAGGCTTTGGGTAAAAGGGGACCCAGCTTGTACCCAGTTCTATAGACTTCGTTCTTCTCCTGCCAGGGTTTACCATATTCAGGCTTAATGTGAAAATATCACCCTACCTGTATTCACAGTAATTATACTCTAGTAATGAAACAGCAGTTATTGTTTGTACAGTTAAATGATATTTTTCAGTTATGGGCATGGCAATGTTTCCCTTTGAATGACTAAGGGTTGCTAAATAGAGTACTTTCAAGTAAAATTTGGGTATTTACTTGGGTTTTGTGTTTTGAAAATTCATCTTGGATTGCTAGGAATTATTGATCTGTAATAACAGCCTTAGACCTCATATATACAGACAATTTATAAAGGGCCATTTACAGTCAAGAAAGACACACAGCCAAGAGCACACAGGCTGTTAAAAAGAGTTAATATTTTGGCAACTAAAACTATACATATGAAGTCAATGTTTAAGAAAAAATCACTCTGGTTTATTTCATTTTTATGGGCAAATAATTTTCAAGTAACACTTATGATAACAAATGGATAAATTTATGTCTGCAGTTAATTTGAACGATAATTTCCTTAGGATGTTTTACTTACTTGCATTTTTTTTCTTTCTTTCTTTTATGAGAGCTGTCAGTTTTGTAGCTGAGAGCTGAATTTACTGCTTCAGAAATTCGGATGCTGCTCCAGTTCATGATGTTTATTAGCAGCCAAATCAGTAGGATTTAAGGCAGTGAGTTTGGTTAGTTAAAATAATAAATGTATCATGGAGAATTTTCTTTAAGTGCTGAGACAGAGCTGAAATGCAAGTACCATGGCATCTCCCACAGTAAGAGGGGAATCAAACTGTCTCTGGACCACGGTCCTGTGGTGGAGGAAAGAAAACGTTAAACCACCTCAGCAGCCTCCTGCATCTGAGATGTCAGAGAGAACCCAAGCTGTTGTCCATGGTGTGGTGGAAGCTGGAGTGGGCTGGTGACCACAGCTCCAGATGCAGCTGGTGATAACAGGGATCTGTGTATGTGAAAGTACGAGCGCTCTTGCTCAGCTGTAGGCTGAGGTGGCTGAGATTAGGTACCTATTGGTTGATGGATTAGGTTTGAATTTCTGAGATGCTCTACAAGAAAATAAATACGGTTGTAGATGTCTGTGTGTTCCCATGAAAGCAGAGGAATTCATCCCGGAGTAGGAACAGCAGAAGTAGAATTTGATAATTTCTATGCTCAGAATGGGTGAATTCCCTCCCCATCCTGCAGAGTTCTCTCAGCCAGCATTGGGCAGGCAGCATCATCAGTACTGATTCTGATCATCATAAATCAGACTGTTAACAATAATCATAGATAATTTGGGTTGAAAGAAACCTTTAAAGGTCATTTAGTCCAGGGTCTCAAACTTATTTCCAAAGTAAATGTTATCTGATAATTCTTTATAGTGGGACTCAGAAGTGGGTTTTCTGTAGGGAAAGAGAGAATTTTGCAACTTTTCTGAAGGATGGGGCTAGTGTGAGAGCACAGCAAGAATATAAAATCTCCTTCTCATAGTCCTCAGCTCCAGCTCTTTTCCTTTTGTCCTCTCTGCAGAGGATTCCCAAAGGGAATTTCAGCACACGTCATTTTATATACTTGAGGTACCAAAGACAGAAACAGGCTCACCCTTCACCTTCTGGAATGAGTAGGAGTGACAGACATCTCCAGGGTGACTCAGGTCTTGAATGGTCTTGATCACCACTGAAGTGTTCTTATTTTCCTCCAAAAGCTAAAGAGCCCCTGGGGAGATATCCAGATGATGTAGCTGTCTTGAACATGCTTCATCGACGGTTAAAAAGGTGACCACAACTGAGCTGGAACGTGATGGATGTTGAACTGGGGCGGGTAGAGGTGGGATTTTGTTGTTACTGGAAACCATATTTCTACTCCGCAGTTTGGGAAAAGAAAGGATGTGATGGATACTGTGCGCAACTTAAACTCAGGTAATTAAAACCCTGAGAGTTTTTGTGAAAGCCATTAGCACCTGCCACCAGATCTGGCACCGAGGTTCACATGTGTTACTTGAAAGTGCTTTTTTTCAGAAGGGAAATGCCTTCAGGCCTCCATTCAACTGCACACTGAGGGATGGGGATTTACAGATGTCGAATATGCAAATAGCTGTTTTGCACTCCCGACTGATGCAGCGTTGCCTGCAAATCAGGCTCGGAGTTGCAGAGTTGGTTCCACTGGGAACTAAATCATCGGAATTCCGGTCCTCTGGCTACCAGTGTTGTGTGGCTCTTTACCGTTTCCATTCTTCATCTTGGATCCTCTGTAGAACACAAAAGGGGGGAAAAAAGGAGGGGGGGGGGGGAGAAAAAAAGAAAGCACTTGCAGTCTGGAGTATAAAGAGACTTTATCCCCCAGGTCAGGCATCCTGATCCAGCGCTGATTAGTGGTGCTACTGACATCACTAGCACAGTTCATCAGCGGGTTGTCTCAGTGGAGCAAGAAGTTGGCGACCAGGAGATTGAACTTGGCGAGCCTACAAAAGAGAAGAAAAGGGTGAATTAACAGTTTGCAGATGGTAGAATTCCCTCTGCTCATGTTTATTTGGGCATCCAGATGCTTATAGTGAGGTCAACCTATTTTTGTGTGTGGACTTCTTTTACTATTAGTTTTTAAGGCAAAGTATCACCTTGCTTTTAGAAAGAGACCTGCATGCTAATTTTGACCAAAATCATGTAACTGATTCATTTAAAAGTCTTCATTAAACAGGCAGTGCCTGATTCTTTTTTCAGACTCTCTGTTGTAAATCAGGAGATACTCCACTGGGGAAAAGCTTGTTCCAAGTGCAAATCCAGCTTGCAACCTTTTAAAATAAAAATAAAAAAATCAAGGGAACTTTTTTTTTTATGTACATTGATCTTGTATAATATGAAGGTTTGGAAGTCCCCGAATATTTGCTTTTCACCTGAAGCTTAAATCAGCAAGCAGAAAGTGCCTGAGTCAGGGAGGCCAAAATAAACCTGCCTGCACCACCCTATTGTGAAAAGGGAACTTCTTGATTCCAGTAATTCCGATTTAAGAAAAATCCTTCTTTTATAACAAGATATTAATCGTAGAAACATAGTATAGAGTATGCAATGATGAGGAGGATCTTGAGGCTGCTGCCACCTGTACCAGCCAAGGAAGGAAAGAGACACAGCAGGTAAAAGAATAGATTCCTGTATTTAGGCTGGCATTCTGTTCTTTCTCCTGGTGTTGAGGGAAGCTGGGCAAGCCCTGGGCTGTCTTTGGTGGTCAGGTGGAGAATTCATCATCCTCACTGGGGAGTCCTGCCTGGCCACTGCTCACCTTCGCTTTCATCATTGCTCCACCGAAGGTGCAGCCTCAAGTCCAGGTCTTTATGTTTGTGGCTGCAGGTATTCAGCTAAATGTTAAAAGCAGCCAAATGTTAAAATAGGCCTTGCAAACCGCAGCGTGTTTCACCATCTCTGGTGTAATTCTTCCCATGATGAATGGGAAATGATGCCTGCACGCAGTAGGATTTTGGTTTAAAGAAACCCATACATTAATGTCAGCTCCTCTGGGTCTCTGACATTTTCATATCATATTTATTATTATGCCTGTGCCAAGTTCTACTGTATAAGTCTAATTCTGCCTGCCTGTTTTCAAAGAAAAGAAAACTATATTGTCCCCTCCTGTCCTATAATATAGAAATTTTGGCTATGCCCTTACTGTATTTCTCTTCAACATTTGAGATGTAAAAAATATAGACATAATTCAGGAAATTTTCTCTTTTCAGAACTGCAAAGAATCATGAGAGGCTTAAGCACTCTGCTGAACAGGAATGGGCTTAAACATGGGATGAAATACTTTTTCACCCACACACGCACACACAAGAGCTTGCTGTGTATCCACAGGCCACCCTGTAAGCTCTCAGGAGACCAGGCAGAGCCCCCATATAACTCTAGATTTCATAATGGGAGTGTTGAAATCAATATATGGATGCCAGACAATTCATCACTTCCCATCCCAAAACTGTCTCATCTGAAAGTTCCCATCCAACTTTAACAGTGCTGTTGGGAATATTTTAAAGAAGCAGAGTGGAGAACCCAAAGACTGGCAACCTTCCTCTAACACTGACTGCAAAGGATCCAAGGATCTTGTCTCAGCTGGGATACCTTTGTGGGCTACCTGCAGTGATTAAGATGTCTCTGCATCCAAGCGTACTTCTCATCATCCTTCTGCATGATGTTGTCCCAGACCAGAGGGAAATCTGGCTACTCAGTTTCCTTGAATTCAGAGCCTGGTATGCAAGCAAAGATCCTTCACATTAATGCAAGTTGATGGCCTTGACCTGAGTTCATGTTCCTTTCTGCTACCCCTCCTGCCTGGGTGTGTATTCCGGAGGAGGAGCATGGATATCCCAAGGCATCCTGGACCACCATAGCTGTATCCCCTGCAGATCCACTCTTGGAACCTCAGGCTATTAAAGCAAAAGCTGGAAAGGGAATTTAGTAAAGCCAGGAATTTAGGAACTGGTTTGTACTGCTTGTGGTGTTGGTCTCTTAGAGGTTCAAGCCATTTCTGACCGGTTTTAGAGCCAAGTTGCAGGAGGATTGCATGTGGAGAGGAACTGGTGGTCATCCTGATGCCCTGGAAAGACAGGGCATGGCTGCTGGCTGGAGTTAGTTGTTTTGCAAAAGTAGATGTGAAGCTGAAAGCTTTAAAAAACCTGACTGTAATTTATGTGGATTTCTTGAGGATTTTTACTGGTATGGAAACTGGGACTGGAAATCTCATTAAACTGGGCGTTCTTGTGAGAGTTTCAGGTTTTCTTAGTCATGGTTGTGCCAGGAATATCATCAGAGCAAACTTACTGAGAAAGGATTTATGGATTTGGGATCAGATCCTATTCTCTCTGAATTAATGGTAGTCCTGCAACTGACATCAAGGTGACTGGCATGAGCACCTGGATGAGGCAAAATTTATTTATCACTCTGATTGTTTAATCTAGGCTGCTACTTTCACATCAATAACTTCTTCATAAGCCTATTAAATCCCAGTTCCATTGTTATTTTCTCTGGTAGATCAGAAGAGAAGTGTCAAGGAAAAGAAAATGTATGCGAAATATCCCTCTGCCCAAAACTAATATTTAAACATCAGAAATGTAAAGTGAAGGTAGAATTACTTAGAGGGGCAGAGGGGAAATAATTAAAGCTCCAGCCGGCAAGACGAGATGTCGTAAACTTTAGTTATTCCCCTCTCTTAGACATTGAAAACACAAACTCTGCCACCGTTCAGCTGTTTTATAGAGGCCTGCGGAAAGCAACAGAGGTCTGTTGGACAAAATTGCTCCGGTGGCAACTGAAGCTGGGCTCAAACCCAAGTCCAACAGCCGAGCTGCCATCTGAAATTGGACAAAATTTGGGCTCATGTCTGAATCTCAGCTCCCTTTCTGCTCTGTGCAGTAGACCTAATGAAACCCTGAGTCTGGACTGGACTGATGGGGAGTGAGAAGCAACTTCAGTTCATGCAAAAACATTGCTATTTCAAATTGGTTTAAAAAAAACCACCCTGCTAACAACATTTGAAAATATGGTAATTCTTGGCAAAAATGGACTGGTTACCTCTTGGTAGACAGGTTTGCTAAAGAGTTGTGAAATCAAACATGGCAAAATATCATTTCAGAACCAGTAGGCTTTTCTCCCATCAACTTCCAGGGAAAGAAGAGGCAGGTGAATAAGCGAAAGGCCAGATGAATCTGCCTTGAAACTTCTAGTTTTCAAGAGCTAGTCAGTGAGACCTACCAAATGCTTAGATTTCAATAAACTGTTGCTCATCAACTGAAAATTATTCTACCAGAGAACTTCCAAACACCTTTTTAGTCTAAACACGTTTTGGTGGTGTTGAGCTTTGGAACTCTCCCTGGCAGAAAAGTGAAATCTCCATCATTTTCCTGGAATAATGTTTCAGGACTGAAACCTATGACTTGTATTTAAATTAATAACTTAAGTCTTTTTTAGTATTTTTCTGTACTTTATAATGGGAAATACCTTAAATACTGAGGTTTGAAAACTTTTTAAAATAGTATTTATACACTGAAGTTAAATGGAGAGAAAAATCAAATGCCAGCACTGGGTTAACTTGGTATGAAATTCGGCACCAGTTTTCAGTATTTATACAGAATTCACATTCACTTTGTGTTTTTCCTTGAGGTGTTTGAGGTACAGTGAAACTGCTGTGAGGTTCTTATCACTTAGAGATCTGGTCTGGTTCCAGTTGAAAATTTTGCAGTACCTCTCACTGGGAGGATTGGTTTAAAAAGGAACAGAGATCTGCCAAAGAAATAAAGACTTCATTATTGACATCAATGCTATTTTTAATCTGGTTTCCTAAGGAAATGAGGCTTAAGCAATGGCAGTGTTTGTGAGTATGTGTGTGTGTACATAGGTGTGTATGACTATGTCTTTGGTCCTCGTAAATTCTTCATCTGTTGGGTGATTATAACCAAACCTGACAGATGGCTGGAGTCTCCAGGATAATATGTTCTTCAGTGCTTCATGAAAATAAGTGGTTGGATGGAAGAAAAAGACATTCGTAGTGTGCATCCACTGAAAAGGCACAGCATGAGCTCAACTTTTATTAAATTTCAGAAAATCCCAACGGGAGAAGGAGGTGAGACACATCCCCATAGACAACTGCTCTGTACTGATTCCTCTACACGTGAGAGGATGTGGTGTGTACTACATAGATCATGATTTGAATGTAACAATGATGTTTACAGTAAATAGTTACTATCTAGAGTGTCCCAGGAGACACATGTTACCTCTGGGCTGCTCTCTAATGAGGTGTTCGTTCTCAAGGCCAGAGCAATAGCAGGGAGCAGGTTAATAAATGTGACCAAGGCATGGCTCCAGGACTCACTATAAACCTAATGAGTCGTGGGCACTCAAACTGTGCAACCTCACTACTGCTAATTGGTCAAGTGTGCCATCAACCGTGCCCAAAAATGTTCTTAAGTAGCCAAGGGGTGAAAAAGAGCATCAGAAACTCCTACAAGTCCAGGAGGCAGCCTGGGGCAGCATTCCTGTGTGCAGAGTTCAGGAACACTTTCCCCAGAACCAAGGTCATTCCCCTGTGAGTTGAAGCAGCTCACCAGCAGTGGGGAATATAATTCAGAAACAAAGGAGAGAATAAAGCATGACCTGGAGAAAAGCACATTTACAACATTAGCTTATCAAACAAGGGGATGGTTGTCACTTAGCAGTTGGAGAAGATGCTCAGAAAACATTGTGGTGGGGAGAGTACTTGAAACCTTTCCAAAGAAAAATACAGATGGGGGTCACCAAAGCCAAGTCAGAGTTAGTGCTTAGTTTTATTCTTTTTTGCTTGAGATTGAAAATTATGTATCTAGTATCTTGGGGTGGGACTCTCCCTCTTGAACTGTAGTGTCTGAAATTTCAGTGCATCTTCTGTGTAAGGTCATCAGGTTCCTTTGAAATCCTCAGAGGACAAATCCTCCCACTTATCTCAGATGCATATTTTAAAATGGAAGGAATTGCCCTCAGGAAACATCTTTCCACTGACCACAGAGGAAGCCTAGAAAACTGGCCGCCAACACATGCCTTTCAGATGAATGGGATTAATTGAACCCTGAAAGAATTCAGGGTGTTCTGTCCTTACCTCTACCTGACCTTGAGCAAGCAACTCAGTGTACCAAGAGCTCCCTGAGCAATGTTTTGCATTACTGCCAATGGCAGAACCTTATTAGTCCTGAGGCAAGTTTGCAAGCAAAAGACTGACACAGGATTGCTTTCCATCATACCTTGGAGAGCATCCTGGCATGAACTCTAGGGGAAAAGAAAGCCCTCTGCCACCAGCTCTGGAAAACTCATCCAACTCTAGGTTTCCTTGTGGCAGGAGAAGGAGCTGTAACCCCTGTGGCAGTGCACAGCTTTCACATCCTCTTGTGTGATGTGATTGGAGCCCCAGGTTGGCCAAATGTTTTATCCACTGTTCAGATCCTCCTGTGAGCCCCCGAGCTCAGAGCAAACTTTCCCTCTTTGTGGTTGCATAGAAGAGGTGGATTTGGACATGCAGAAGTGTAAAGTATTTCCATCTTTCCCTTCGTCTTGACTGGAGGGACCAAAAGCCACTTTGGTGCCAGCACTGTCATTCACAGCCTGATCTGCCTGGAACTGAGCAAAGGACACAGAACTGCTGACAGGAGAGCAGGCTCTCATTTCTGTTCATCAGGCACAGTTATCCCTTTTTCAAGGGAAGAAGGAAACAGTCAAAAACAAAAAAAAGTTTTGACGTACCATGTGTCTAATTTGTTCACTGATCTCTTGCAACCCAAATCTGTGCATGATTTGGGTTGTATGACAGTGAGGAGTGATTTGGACGTGGAGACCCTTTGAAACAGCCTTCTGATACCACTTGTCTTTTTGCACGCAAGATTTAGAGCAAACTAGGAAGGTGTGTGGGTGGGTTTTCGGTTTTGGGGTTTTTTTAGTATTACAGAGAGACTCACCAGACAGTCTCCCCTATGGGGTCACTCACCCAGTCTGTAGTATTTACTCAGCATCTCTCTGAAACACCAGCATCTTAGAAGTTGTCTTCCTGAATTTACATTCCCAGTTCAATCATCTCCCACAAGATAAAAGCCCCAGTGTTGGCTCCCCTTTACCTTCTGCACTGCACAGCGCTCCCGTCAAAAGCGAGCCCTTCGTCGCAGCGCTTTTGTTTTTCTTCGTACCTGCCAATCACCCCGCTTGCCTCTGCCCAAAGTTTGTTGTCTTTGCAGTTGGTCACAGCATGAGCTACCAAAAACCTCGCTGAGCCTGACGGGGTATTCTGTTGGCCTAACCCTAACACGCGATCTTCCACCTCCCCGGCGCACAAAGGGCCTTTTCACCGGCCCACCGCAGCTCCGAGGTTTCATTTCATGTGTTACAATTAATCTGTATTTATTGCCACTTATCTTTAAATGGCTAACAATATCGAGAGTTTAAAAAGTGCTTTTAGTGTCAAACTGGGTCAATTAAAACTCTACTTAAAATATTTGCGAAACTTCTAGCCTGAAAGTTGCCCCCTCAGTCTGCTGTTAACTGAAATGGTTTAAATAAATACGCGCAGCTTGAGGAGACTGACATTAGGTAAAATTCCCCTTGATATTTTAGCAGAATCCAAGATTAACTTGCTTGTTCCTACATTGGCTTGTTTTTTGGTTGGTTTTTTTTTTTTTTTAATAGGAGAAAAATGAGTAATATTTGAGATGGTTGTAAGTATTTGTAAGATTGAAGGAATCAATTAAAAAACCTCAGGAGATAGCCTCGAAACTTTTAATTCCAGAAGAGACCATTAGATTAGTCAGCCTGGTCTCCTGGAATTTCATCCTGTTCTTTTGTGGACTATAATAGCATGTGTTTAACTCTGAACTTCAAACCATGGGCCACAAGGAACCTTTTTTTTTTTTTAACTCTTTCAATATTGAGTGTGGGCAATAAAGCACTAGAACATAAAATATTAATTAAATAATGAAAGAATAGTTTTTACTTGTGTAAGTTGGGTTTTACTGAAGGTTGAAGATGGCTGGAGGAATCCACTTTTTCCCCTTGCAGAAAAGCCCCCATTTTTGCCTTGAACATTTTTTTTTTTTTCAAGCTCAGGTTGCAGGACAGTCTTAATAAATTGTGTGAGGTAAGTGCTGGTGTACTGCCCATGGGGACTCAGAACTGTTGTGCAGCTCACCCAACGTTGCACTGTGTTAGGATGGTGAGAAGTCCCAGGAGGGACCCCCAGGTAGAACTTAGCTGTCTTGGATGCAGTAAATGCACAGATGAAGTGAGATCCCAGGCTGGGGGAATTAACTACCTAAACTAAAGGTTGGTTCACATGGAGCCACTTGGACTTAAAACTCTGATCCTCAAACACTTACTGCTCACAGCAGCAACATTAATGAAGCCTGGTTTCCTATGGATTTAGGTCATTTGCTTGGATTCCCAGCAGTCTAATAAGGTTTAAACTGTAGCTGAGTCATTTCTATTAATTAGGGCATTTGTATTATCTTTATGGGTCTCTGATGTCCCTAAAAAGGCTCACCCTGCAACTTTTCTTTCCACAGGAGAGATTGGTGAGTCTCTATCCAGCCATCTGTATTCATAAAATATATCAGAAAGGACTCTCTTGGAGACAGCTGCTCTTCTGTTTAACAGATTTGAAATTTGCCCATGGGTTCAGAGTATTTCTAGGGAGATCATAAAAACAAAAACATAGACACAAAGGGACAGCAGGATCCTGTAAGCATCATGGGTTTTGGAAGCAAGGTTAAAATGAAATTGTCATATTTATGCAGTGTAAATATTGCACAATTTGAGGACACCAAATGGTTTTGATCATGTCTTTAGTAATTTGTTCTTGTCAAATAGTTAATTAAACAAATCTGACTTTCTCAAATGTTTTGTAAGTCCGTTTTTACGGGATAGGGAAGGAAACACATCTTGAAGAATTGCTTTTGTGTAAAAAACAACATAAAAAATACAGGGTTTTTTTCTCCTTGCCATCCATAAAGACAGTGGGATTATGTCAATTTGGAGGAAAGCAATTGTTCTTCAGTATTAGTGTTCTGATGAATGCAAAGATGCTGGCTTATGGGTGCACTTTGATCGCTCTTTGGTTGCTGTCCTATCTGTCATTCTTTTAGATTTTGTTTTTAATCTTAGTCACTGTATCAACAAGCCAAGTGATGCTGACATCTAAGTGCATCTCAAGAATGGCAAACAGCACAAAGCCAACAGCTTGCAAACAAGTCAGACTGAAATATGTTTGCATAAACTTTTTTTCCTTTTTTTTTTTTTTTTTATGCTCACAAGCAGGAATACTGCAAATTTCCCATTACTGTTTCTCACCCCCAGATTATCGTGTCCCATCATCCTGGTTTCAGTGTGACACACAACCTTGTGTGGCCGGGATTGATTTATGTTCTCCTCTTCAGATGTGACAAAAACACCTCCCTTGGAAAGGTCAGGTTTGAGATCTGCCTGAAGATCGTTGCCTTGGGCAATGTTAACTGAGCCCCCAACAGGCTTTTACTCTGGACAAGGCCTACTGCCTTAGACTGACTTTGTGCTAAAATCTTTAATTTCCCCAAAAAGCCATTCGGGCTGTGTGTTAATATTCGGCGCTTTCTTGCACGGATCTGGATACCAAAGTGTCCTGACCAGCTTCAGGGGAGGTCAGTGGTGACAAGATGGGAAGTGTAACAACGGGGGGGTGAAAGCTCTGAAACTTGGTGGCAGTGTTTAGTAAGGGAGGAAAGTAATTCCAGTTCCCTGTCAGGGGGACTAGCCTAGCTCTACACATCTCTGCTAGGAATGCTGGAACGTGCAGGCTAATTACCCTTGAATTTTGATGGCAGGTGGAAGTTCATGTGGTTATATTCCTATTTGGAAAGAGGTGGCTTTGGCAAGAGGAGGAATTTTCTGGTAGTGTTCCTGTTCAGGAAAAGACTCAGACTCAGTCTTTCCTAGGTATTGGAAGAGGAGCTCGTTCTCCAAACACAGATCTGTAGGAAAACACACTTTGCTGGTTCCACTGATCAGGAAAAAACCTTTCTACTTTAATGCTATTTTCTACTAAAATTAAGTGTTTAGGATTCTTCAGGCTCTCAGCTCCTCATCTGCTTCCATTGGAAACAGAATGAAACAAGAAGGTTTTGCCAAAATTTGGCTGAAACGAAGGAAATACTTGATTGGACCTCACCAAGGGGCTGGCAGAGAGGAGACTGAGTACCAGTTCAGTATGGCACGGACACAGGTCTAGTATTATTGAATGCAAACACAATTGTACTCAAAATCTCTTCCTGCTGGGTGAGAAAGGGAAATGAATACAGGAAAATAAAACTTGAGTCTTAAAAGGGAAGGAGCTGTGCTCAGTTACTAGCTGTGCTAGTTATAGCCTGTAACTGTGGGAAAATGTGATGAGACACTTTACCCAAGCACATTTGCTTTTTTCTTCTTTGTTTTTGGAGGGTTAAATCTGTGCTGTTGTGTATAAGCAGGCAGTGATGGATTGTCCCAGAGTTCTGTGCAGAGCATCGAAGAGCGCTGGATTTAATTGTCCTGCATTTATTGTACAAAAGGAATGAATTATGGGCCACTTTACAGCATCTCCAGTGAAAGTGATTATCAGCACTGCTCCTCGCCAGAGATATAACTCTGTCAAGCAGACTCCCTCCTCTCTTGGGTTCCTTGGAAAAAGCTTGTGAATTTATTGTCTCTTGCCATTAAAAGCTCAGGGTAAAACACAAAACCAAAAGCTGCCAATATATATTCAGTTCAGATGTTGTAGGAATTTCTTGTTCCATTTTTTTCCTTCTTTTCCCCTGAGTGGAAGATCAGTCAGGATTTTTGGAGCGTGCAGCTGAAATAGTGCAGCAGAATGTGTCCTCTGTTGATTGCTCCTTCTGATATTGTAGATGAACTGTGTGGCTGAGAAGAGACCTGGCTGTTGGCTTCAATTAGCTTTGTCCAGGGCTCGTGCACATGCACAGCACAGCTGGTCATGATGCCATGGAAAAAGGCACATTTCACCCCTCTGCACTCAACTGTATCTCACAGCTGTTTTCACACTGCTCCTCCCTGCATTGCACAGATAACCCCAGGAAAAGGTTTAAGCTGAGGAGGATGTATAAAAGGAATGTTACGGGCTCTGCCTCACAGACACTGCACAATAACTCATCTGCAGAAGAGTGGGGAGTTTTGCTCTTTACCTTTTCTGTTGACTTCTGAGGCGTAATAAAGGACAGCAGGATGAATTCCAGGAACTGCAACATTTCCTGTCGGAAAGATATTTGGGGGTGATGCTTCCAAACGTTGCAGAAAAACAGCTGCAGGGGAGGTTTTGTGTTGGGGTTTGTTTAGAGCTGCTGAATCATTTTCAGTGCTTTGGGGAGTTACAGGTCCCCTCTGCTCAGGTTTTCGTGTTGCCATTCAAATGAACACAGGATTCCTGTGTGCTCACAGATATTTTTGTGCCTGAGATAGCCCAGATAAACAAGTGAATCAGCACATGGATGGAGATAACAATGTGTACTCAACTGTGCAAGCTCTTACAAAAGGTGCCTTTCTTCACTCCTCCACGTGAACAGATTTCACATGGTTTTATCAACAGGTTGCCAGGAAGTCTGTTCTTGAGAAGAAGTAGAAAAAGGGAAAAAAAGCTGTAAAAAGCCCTGGACTATAATGGCACTACCAGGTAGCATGTGCAATTCATTTAACTATGAGTCTACAAATGTGTTAGCTCATAGCTGTGGTAACACTCATGGCAGCAGTCCCCGGGCTGAAAACTGTCCTGCTAATTAATAACAGCAAGGAACAGAGGTTGTGCAGAGTGTCACAGCGACAGGTCATGAATTAGGAGAGGATCATGTTATTTTGAAATTATTCCCTGTGTGTGATCATGCATTTTGGATAATCAGTTAATCATCAAACTAGGGATGATTCTATGATTTCTTCCACTGTATTGTTCAACTAATTTATTGGAAATCCTCTGTAAGCTGAATGGGTATCAGCTGCAACAGAGAAAATTTAGGAAAAGGGACTTGAAAGTTTACCTTATACACTGAAAAGTGTGTCTGAACTTGAACAAAGTTGGTGGGAAAATTTGCAGAGTTAAATGGCTGGATGAGCCTTCCACTCCCTGAGTTTGGGAAGTCATGGGTGGCCTCTTGTCCATTAATGAGCCAAAGTCTCCTGGATGACAACCTCGTGACAAGATAGTCCTTCACTCCAGAATGCCAATGGTGGCTTTCTGTAGGAACATAAGGGACAGGTTCCCCAGGGGGAAAAAGAAACACAACACAGTAGGATCAGTATTTTACGCTGTGAGACTTTTCACTTTCCTTTGTTAATAGCTATTTGCCTGGTAGTTGCTAGATTCATTTGGGATGTGGGAAACAGAAGTTCATGTCCATTTCTGATTCCTGAGTTAACACAAGGAATTGACTGTTTGATTTGCTTTTGGATTAATTACTGCAGGAGGACAGTGATGGTTGGAACATCCTCAAAAGTAGCTATTCCAGAAGAGTTCTTGCATAGCAGATAATTGGGCATTATCCATTGCAGCCAATTTAATTGGATGACTTTGCTGTTTTTAGGATTCAGTACATGCAGATCCAAGGGCTACTTTTCCAAGTTCCCCAAATCTTAAGACAGTTTTGCTCTTTGGTCAAATAGAAGTTAAGTTCTCAATAACCAGAGGTTTTGTGGAAGGCTGGATTTTCAAAAAACCTGAGCCCTTAGACAGCAGTTTTGAAAACCTGGCTGAACTTTAGTGCAAGCTTGGCCTTAGAAACCTTTTATATCTTCATTGAGCACAAAGAGACAGTCTGTCTTGTAAGTCCATGCCTTCATTAGGAGGGACTGAATCCTATTGATTTCAACACATATTATGGTGGGATCAGACCTCTTCAGCATCCTTACTTGAAAGCACTGCCATGGCAACAAGGACAGCAACCCCAAGGGCAGGGGGATGGGAAATGGCATGAGGTAGAGAAGGGACATCCTCTTCTCATTGACAGGAGACTTCCCCATAATAGAAAAGGGGGAGGAAAAGCTTGATAAGTCAAGTGGCTTGATTTGTAAGTGAGCTTACTCTAAAGCAAACACAATGCCGTATGTGTCTCATTTGCCAGTGAGATCATCTGTTTCTTTGTTAGGGAAGAAAATGTGTTTCCCTTCCAAGTCCAGGGCCACTCGGGCAATTTACATGAACAAATAAAGATGAGGTTTAGCAGCACTACATAAATGAAATACAGCTCTAAGTGGCCACCAAAGAACCGAGCTGCTCGAATGGAAGAGTGCTGGGACGCGAGCCAGGCGGCTGCTGTTTGCCATGCCTGCTTACGATTCCCCATCCAAGCATTGCTCAGATGCTGCTTGCTGAGGTAACGTTTATGGCTGTAGCAAAACATATACTGGGAGACAAACAAGCTATGCTACAGATGAACAGCAGGGCAGAGAACGTAAAGTAAATGCGTGCCTTAGCCATGGTCTTTACAGAAAGTAGTTGGGCTCTTGCTAGGACAGCATCAATCAAGGCTCACTGGGGCAAGGAATATTCATCTCTTGATAAAAGTGATGCACATCTTGTTTCTGATATCTTTTATACCAGCTGCATCCTTTAGTTGTTCAGATGTATTAAATGGAGTAATTCCTAACTTGAGAGTAATTCCTCTTTGAGATTAGGATCTGGTCACCCTTTATTTCAGTGCTTCTAGCCATGAAGCTAGAAGTAAAATAGCTCACACATGGGGAAAAATCAAAACACTCCGACCCAGAGCTGCATTTCATTGTGGATTCAGCAAACATGTAAAGATTCTAAATGCTGTGGGTTCATTGCTGTTTCCTCGTTACATTTAGAACTGGTGTGAGCAAATATCAGCTCTGTAGCACTCCTTCTTCCATTTCCAGTTCAAACTGCACATCCACAGTCTGGCACAGAACTGGCCAGTGGGGCACTGTGGTATCCCAGGTGTCTTTTGTACAGTTCAGTTTTGGGAGTGAGACTGATGCACTTGGACAAATCTCAACCTTATGTAAAACTGTTACCAGTCAAAATACCTTGTACAAAATACCTTGAACAAATCACTCCATCTCTGCTCATTATGTAGCTTCTCCGTGTAGTTCCAGGGTCGAGGTCTGAGATGGAATTGTGTCCATGGCATTAGTCTGAGCATACAGAGACGGGTCTGTTTGTTCTGTAGTCATGACTTTTGGCAAAAGCTGTGTGATAGCTCCACCCTTACTGTGGGAGGCCTGAGAGCACAGAATGGCTCCTCAAGTTCTGTCAGTGTCAGTGAATGGCTGCAGTGCCATTCAAACTGTCTCAGGACTTCTGACAGTATATTCTTGTCATGACAGAACTGCCATGCAGGCAAGTGTCTCTGGGGCTTCCTTTAGTTCCTTTATATGCTTATTTATTTGCTCAAGGTTCAGGAGGAAGTCTTAGTTTGACAGCCCTATCAAACCTCTATTCGGTTACATACACAATGTTTAAATAACCCATCATTCTCCTCTCTTTCCTTTCCTTACCTTCCCTGCCCTTGTCTCTTTTGTACCCGCACACCCCCAAAAGGTGAATTTAAAGAAAACAAACACTTAGAGCATATGTATAGGATTTGACTGTATACGTAAGCTGGAATGAACCTAAACTGCACCAAAGTGTTTATTGGAAAGTACTATTAAACCAACAAAATCTTTCAAAAGTTGAGTTACTGTAACATAGATGTAACTGATGTGGAAGCTGTGGGCTGGGCAGGGCAAACGTTTGATGAGAGTGTCAATGAGAATGTCGGTGTGATGCTAGAAAGGCCAGTGCTTTGCATTTGGCCTTTGGGTTTCATATCTGTTGTCCTCAAGCACTGCCATGAATGCATAGCTGTGTTATAGTTACCCTGGTTTGTAGTTCAGCAGGTGGGATGTAGTTGTTCAGTGCTCTTATTGGAAGTATTCTTTATATCAGCTCATTTTTTTAAATGCTAAGACCTGGATATCCATGGTAGCTGACTCCAGGTAGTTGAGCAAAGTAATTATTAGGAATTAGGTATTTTAGTTATTCAGACATTATAGGATTTCTCCTGTATATGTCAGGTAGGAAGTAGATATCTCCAGAGAAAGCTACAACTCTCATAAGAGCTTGATCTCACTCTCACAGTGTCTGTCTCTCTGCACTGACTATAATGGACCCTTAGGTAAAGTGCCGTGGTTAAATACCTAAAGTTAGGCAAAATCTGGGCTGGGAATTGGTACATCCCAAGGACCTTCTGAGGGGAACAAACCAGCATAATTCTTCCTAGTTGACAGATAAGAGACTGAGCTAATATACCCAATGCAAACCAGAAAGTCTGTGGCAGATTTAGGAACTGATCGTGGGTGTTCTAAGTCCACTTATGGCATTAACTGTTTGCATGCCATTGCTGCTGCTCACAGCTGATGCTTTATACCCCTCCAAACAAAATACATATTTCTAACATATTGTTAAGATATTTCTGTATGTGTGTATGTCTATATAAAAATTGCTGTCAAGATACACCTGCATTTCCTGATGTCATAGTTACCAGGTGTCATTGACATGTACAATTTCTCTCAAAAAAGGCTGTTAGGTCCAACCCAGTTTTGGCTGATGTTGGATTGGAAATAAATGCACTGAGAATTACTGAATCCAAAGATCTCACCTGGCTCAGGAAGTCCCTGAGCTGCAAAAGGCTGGAGGCTGGGAGGGTAGCAGGGGAAAGGATCCCTACAGAGCTGCCCTGGTGTTTGTGCTCCTCACTGGCCGTTGGCAATGGTGGGATGATGAGTTATGTGGACTTTTAGTGTGATCCAGTACCTCTGCTCTTGGGTCATTTTGGTAGAAAATATTTATTGTCTGGTGGGCTCAGTCTCATCCTGATGGGCCCTTCCCATGTCCCAGAAATCAGCTAAAAGCTGACAACACAACTTAGCCCAGGAAGAGCGAGAAGAGCCTGGGTGGACTCTTGCAGCATATCAAGGAATGTGAACCCAAACTTCTGTTCAACTTTCCACTAAGTGCAGTGCCATGAATGCTCAAGAATCCAACAGGGGCAATCTCGTGGGATGTTGTGATGCTGCTAAATGTAAAAGAATAAGACTATTTTTAGCTTAAACAGTTAACAGAGTCTCACAAATCATGTTCAGAGCATGGTTGTGATTATAGATCTGTAACATGTTTGCTGTGATAAAAAGCAGAGCTGTGTCAGGTGTTCTTGTTAACATAGTGTTTGTACACTCAGAGAATAGGTGCAGCTGTGGCTGAAAAAAGATTTTTTTTTTTTTAAAAATCAGCGGTTCTATTTTACTAGCAATTATTCATTTATAAACTGTAGCAGAGGAGCAGCCAGAATCAGAGGCAAGGCCTGCTAGTCTGGGGGTTGGGAAGGACTGTAAAATGAGAAACACATTCCACTCCCAGGACAGATGTCCTTTCCACTTTGCTGACTCTCCTCAACACCTGTTGCACTTCAGACATGTGCTTACCTTCAACTTACCTTCATTATGACAAAAACATCACTTAAAGTGTAACATGTGCACGTGGGCTTTCCTGGGTAAGATGGATCATGAAATCATAGAATGGTATGGGTTGAAAGAGGGTTGAAGTTCCAACCCCCCTGTCATGGGCAGGGACACCTTCCATTAGACCAGGTTGATCAGAGCCCCATCAAACCTGGCCTTGAACACTTCCAGAGATGGACTTAAGTGTGTGCCTAAAACTTCCCTAAATTGCCCTTCTAAATTGTTTCTTTTGAGACTGGTGAGAGAACTGCTGCTGTCAGACTTGCTCATCTTGGCTTTATAAGGGGCTGAGTGTGCTTGGAGATGCTGGAAATGTAGACCCTTCTCAGCCTGGTCACCCTGCTAAATATTTCACATTTATGATATACTTTATTGGCCAGGGACCAGATTCTTAGCCAGTACATGTGTAGTTGGCTAAACTGGGCAGTTTGGTATGAGCCAGTGTTTGCCCCAGGTCACTGGGCCGTGGGAATGCTCACAGTGTTCACCACAGCCATGGATGATGGGAATCCTTATGGCACTGATTTCCAGTTCAGTTTGTTCTTGGTCCTGTTCACTCCAATCAGGTGTTTCTGCAACTTTAGTGGATGTCTGAGCTAACTAAGAAGATTCTGAGATATTTTGAGTTTGGGAAACATGGGGGAAAATTACATGGAAAAAACCCCATGCTCATTACTTACCTCACCTGCCCAATCCCCAGTAGATTTAAGGATTTACAAGGAGCTCTCCCAGGAATAGACATCCTGTTTTTTATGGGGCTGAGTTCAGCAGTTTGTGAGATCAGAGTGGGAGCACTAAGTCCTGAATTTGTTTCAGGTACTAAATTTAAAGTCTGATGGGGAACTTGGGAGGTTTTGGTTATTTAATTTATTTTTTTTTTGAAAATTTTTTGTTCACAAACTGAAAACAAGACCTGGTGCATAAAATTTCAGGTAATAATTTTCTCTAAGAAAACACCATTTGTTTAAAATTAAAATTATTCATAGGTATAATTTGGCAAAACTGTATTTTGTGAAGGAAGTTCAGTTAGAAGTTTTATATTCCTTTGCTGGGATACCAACATGAGCAGATCTATTTTGTGATTACGTAATGGTCCTTTATCTTAAACTTCAATTTTGTGACATCACATATAAAAAATTAGTTCACAAGTGCTCATGGAAAGCTATTTTTTTATCCTTTTGGGCCTGTGAGATGCCTTTGGCATCTAGACGTCAGTCTGGTTTCTTGGCTCTTCATCATCCACATGGCAGTGTTTAGTCAGCTGCTCCCTCCTGTGATACAACCCTGATAACCTCGAGCCTTGGAGAGGTGAAATGGCATGAATTCCCACCATCTTTGAAATGTAGCAACTTGTTCTTCTAGTCTGGACTTGTCTTGGGTCTGCTGGGCAATGTCCTCAAAGTTCGTGTAAGGAGCTTTTCCCACAAATTCATCTACTGCACTTTGGTCTAAATCACATTGAGAGCTTCCTGGCTCTCCCTCCCTCTGAAAGACTCGTGCATCCCACTTGTGAGCTGTAGGAGGGTGATCTGTACCTTAGCTTGGCTTTCTTTAGCCCACATAATCCTTAAGTTGGACCTGCAAACTTGAGCCCCCTGAAGCTGAGAGAAGTTTGAAGCTGAGATCTAAAGACAACTTCTGTTTTTATCGGTGGTCCTTGAGGGATACAGTGAGTACTTCAGGTTGTAACTTCATTGTATGATGACTCCTTGCCCTGTGAGAAGTGTCTGAAACTGAGGCCCAGGTGTGATTTTGGGGCCATTTGCAGATGCTCATTCAGGTGCAGGTTTTGGGGCTGGTGGGGTTGCTGATACCCTCACAGGCCTGTGACTTCTCATTCAGTAAGCATGCTGCACCCTCCAACTGCTGTGCTTGCTGTCTTCTCTGCTTCCCCTGTCATTAGCCTCAAGGGATGCCCTGGAAGCATCTAAAACCCCTTTGGGATGAAGCATGGTAGCTCTACATCCCACACTGCAAGCAGAGGCTGCAAGGCAGCTCCTCCACTCGAGCTGAAGGTGGTGGTGGTCCTCCAATGGCAGCCTGCCTGGCCTTGAAGAGGTCAGTGGTGGGACTTGGAGTGAAAGGAGATGGATGGGACTGGATGGACCAACATCAAAGTGGCCTGGGAAGAGTGAGGGCTCCATGGGGTTGTGATGTTTTGTTCACAAAGCACTGGCCCCCTGCCATCAGGCAGTGGCGCGGCGCCAAGGGGATACAGCACGGGGCCCAGCACCCTGCATCTGCTGAGACAGAACATGAGAATCCACAGCAGAGCCAAGCTCTCCCCCTTCCCAGCTCTTCTTCCAGAAAATGGCTAATGTAAATAAATTGTCTGTTCACATGTGTTTTGGCCTCTGAATGGAAACACTTGTCCGTGTGCCCTCACCAGCCCCGCTCCCTCCCTCCCTTGGCGCTTTTGCTAAATGAGCTTTTCTTGCTCGGTTTCAGCTCAACCCGGAGTTATTCCATTGGTATTTCCCTCTTGGACTGATAACGAGACGAAGGAGCAGGCTGTAAAGCTGGTGACATATACCAGCCCTAATAATGTCCAGGAGCTAAAAGGTCCCCAAGCCCTGGTTTGTGCAGCAGATAAACACTGGGCAGGGACCCAGGGGCTGCCAAAACCTGTGTTAGGCTCTTAACGCACCTTTCCACTTGCCCTGGTCTCTGAGGAGCTCAGACTTGTTAAAAGCTCCTCTCTTGGTGCTAGCAAAAGTATGGCAGTATCCACGGTGTTCCCTGGAGCACCAGACTTGCATGGAAACTCTTGATGTAACTAAACCTTAACATTACTGATAGTAAGTTACTGAAGGGGAAAATATCATACATTTAATACTAGAATTTCATTAAACGATAATACAGGTAGGTTACTGCAGGGGAAAATACTCATGCAAATTCATTTTGACCGGGTCACTCTAACTTCAGATTGTTTTGCACAGACAAGGAGAAGAGAGGTGGAAGGTCACATGTTGCAAAATGCTTCAGATGCTTCCAGTTGGAAAAATAAATATTCAGGCAATTACAATGCCCCTTGTTAAAGGAGGAGATGGAAACATATTGTCATCCTACTCACGATGTGCATTTCCTGTGCTGCAGGTTAATCAGCCGCCGAGACATCCTTAATCTTGTTGGATTATTTGCGGCTGCACCTGCCTGAACTTTTTCTCTCCTGATTAACATTTGATTAAATCCACTTTTAAAATGCCAGTGCGACTGCAGCACCAGGGGGGCGCGTGCGGAGAGTGTTTTGCTCTCCATCCTGATTGCATCTGCATTAATTATGCTAAGTGCAGTGACAGGAACAATATTGATGTAACAGAAGTTTATTAGGTTGATGTGGTCATTCAGACAAGAGGGCTGTAAGCAGCTTCACGAGCTTCGGCTGTGGCCTCCCATGAGGAGAAAATGTCATCTCATTATTATTCAGATTGACCTGATTTGGGTAATTTCTTTCTGGGAGCGAGGTAGTTTTGGAATCTCATTAGCTTACCGACATTTGCATGTGTTAATAGAGTTCTTACTTGTTTTTAATCCTCCATTCCTTCCTTACCATTGCAAATGGGAGTTTGGTGAAAATCGGGGACTTGGGCTGGGGGACTGAAAACTGTCTAGACTTTATTTTGGGCCTGCTGTGCCATCTTCTTTTCATGGACCCTGACCCCACTTGCACGGAATGCAGGAAGGTGTTTCCTCCCCCTGTGGACTGGGGAGCAGGGCTCCTGTGAGGACATAGAGGTGCCACTACCTGCCTCAGCCCTGCCCTGCTGCATGAACTATCACCTTTGCCAGAGGGGAAGAAGTCCCAATTTCATCGTAAGGACATGCAGCGTTGATCACATTTGGGATTTTACCTTCGCTGTACACATGACCAGTGCCTCAAGCCTAGTTTGTCTGCCCTGCTGTGTGAAAATCCAGGAGCAAATCCTGCCAGGAACAAATGTCTTAACTGTACTTGAGCATGGATTATGTCCTTATCTCTGGCAGCAGTTAGTGGGCTCCCTTTTCAGCGGGCTGTGGTGTGACAGAGGGACTAACCACAGCTCTGCCAGGTTCCAACAGCCTGGGGTCAAGGGGGCTTCTTGGGTCGTGTTTGGCAGCTCCTCAGAGAGGGAATTGGAAGCCCTGCAGAGGTCAGCAGCAGCGTGCTCTGGGTTTGGCAGGGTTTCCTAATGTCCATCACCGTGCTGGCAGCTGGATCAGGGACAGGATCACATCCTGAACAGTGATTCCATTTCACATTCTATGATTTACCTACAAAAATCCACCCTTGTGTTATTACCCTTGGTATTGCCCCAGTCACTGGCCCAAACCAGTTAGTCTGCCTTGATGGTCTTTAACAGAGCGTGCTGTGAGAGGCTCCAGCTTCTCACAGTCTAATGTACAATAGATAAGTGCTTGGAAATCTTAGAAAAGAAGAGCTTTAGAGCAGTTTCCTCAGGCCTCATGAACGTCTTTTTGCTGTGGTTGCTTTTGTTTTCTCTACTAACAGGTGTTTCTGCATGGTTTGCTTAAAGAAGTCACTTACCTGCCAGGCAGCCAGTTATGGGAATGTGAGACACTGAGCAGATATATTATCTTGCTCTGGGATACCTGTTTCTGTTCTTCCACATCCTGTGGCCTATTAGTATAAAACCAAAGCTTTATCTGGAAACTATACAGCAGCTTTCCTCTCCTGTCAGTTGATGTTTTGAACCCATAATGTCAGGAAAGGAGAAGAGAAGGTTGCTTTTTTTTTTGTTAAAAAAAAATATAAAATAATTCTTTTCTAGACAAGTAATGAAGAACTCTTTTCCCAAATAATTAAGGTTTTTTTTTCTTCCCACTGCCCTTTCTGAAAACAAAAAGTCCAATAACTCATTAAAACAGAAGCTTGGGGGAAGATTCTCGGGGAAGCTTTCATGTGGGAAAAGGGAATTTTGTTAAAATCTTTTCTAAAAAAATGGCCTACTCTACAACACCTGTGCCTGGAACTAAAAATGAATAATATTTGTTTATTTAAAAAATTCTTGGAAAATTAATTTTCAGTCTAGCTACAGATTAAAGATTGTGGTTTTGGGTTTAGTTGTGTTTTTTTCCTCATAGCCCTGTTGTTTGTTTTCTGTAGACTTATTTGCTTTTCTGCATCTTCTCCCTCATTGCTGCACCACACCAGTTGTGTTCCTCCCAACATCTGCTCCACACTCTGACAAAAGGTCTTGCACTGGGAGCTGCCTGGACCTAATTTTGTAGGGCGATGCCCAGTTTACTCCTGAAAACCTCCACAGTGTCTCTACATGTGTTTCACCTTTTTCCCATGAACCCAGTGAACTCCCTGAACTTTTTTTTTTTCTATAATTTTACATGGGATTTTGACTAGTTTTTTTCAAAGTATTTTCTTGCCTGATTGCTGGAGGCTGAGTGGGTGAACAAAAACATCTGGGCTGAAAAAAAAAAAAGAAAAGAAGTTAACAATAAACCAGATAGGCTTGTTTATTGAGCTTTGAGTCTCTGGCAAATAGCTGACTGTAGCTGTATTAAATAGCTGACTGTAGCTGCAAATATCTAGTCTTCATTTGTAACCCAGCCTTATAATTTGCTCTATTCTGATTCTGCACCAGTTCCCCTTCCACAGTTCCCATTTTGAAACATAGGCATTGTACTGATTTTTTTTTTTCTGTGATGCTATGGCTGATAATAAATTTTATCACCCTTTTACCTCTCAAAGGGGCTATTTGTAAGCAGGTCCTTACTTTTGCTGCATTCACTATAGGTATTTTCCTGCTGCATAATCAAGCAGTGTTTTTGTGCAGTGGGTAGGTTGTTCAGAGAATATTTCTTTCCCACCAGTGATATGAATTATTGAAAAGAGATACAATATAAAGAGAATAAAGGAGGTTACATGTCAAAGCATAATTACTGTGATTGATGCATTTGCAGTATGAAGGGAGCATTACCATAAGAAGTTCTCTTGGAGCTCCTCTAGAGCTTACTTGTCTGGTGGCACTCAGGGTAGCAGCTTTCAGATTCACTCACAGACCCTTCCTTTGCATTTGTAAGACAGCTCTACCACATGATATGGTGGAAGAGCAAGTCATGGCAAATAAAGAAGTTTCTAAGCTCTGTTGCTTGGTTTTCCAGCTTGGATAGTTGCATAGTTTCATCCTCATGTGAATTAAGAGTGATTAAATGCTGCTCCATGTTCATTTACTCTGTACTGTCCCAAGCTCTGAGATAGCCACCGTGCTTTCCTCAGAGGTGAAGAGACCTCGTGATTTAAGTGACTGTCAGCAGGACATGAAGGGAAACTGCTTCTTTGAGAGGCAAAGCCTCATTCTTCTCTATGGTTGGTTTTCACTTTCTGTAGCTGGACCTGTCTGGCAAGACTGCCCATGCTTGAACTCTTCTTCCGTGACTGTGAAGCCTGAGGAATCTCACTTTGAAGCATCTAAGAAGCATCTAACATGTTGCAAAAATTAATTGTGAATAAGCTGAATAAGTCACTACAGTTCCCATGTGCCTGGTGCTGGGATCCCTGTGCCCAGCTGCAGAGGCATGAGCTCAAGGAGATTCTCCTCCATGGAGAGATGGTTTAGTTAATAGGAAAGGTTCTTGTGTCTTAGGCAAACCCCTATGCTGCTCCTCCTTTCAGAAGGGCTGAAATATTTTCTTTCTGCCTTGACTTTGGGATATGAACATGAATTTATAGTGTAATCCAAAGCCTTATGTTGAGGTTCAAGGAATTACAGTGGTGTAGCAGTGTAATAGTAATAATGAAAAGGCTGCAATGTCCTCATGTTATAGATAAAATTCCCAGTACAGGAGATGTGCTGTACCTTAGTAAAGCAGCTGTATTAAAGGACATAAGGCTGCAGGGGTCCATTACTTTGGTGTGTATTCTGGAGGAATCTCTGTGGCTATGGCACCGGATGAGAACTCTCCTGGTGTATGTTTTTTATTTTAAACTCCTTCCAAAACAGTGGTTGAAAATCAGTGGAAATAAATGCTGTTATCATCACCACACACGCGGGATGTTGAAAAGTGGGATTTCTCTTCCAGGAAAAGAAATGTGTTTGTACTCTAAGTTGAATCAAAAAAGCGAAGTTTAAAAGGTTTTGGAACAGAAATTCCAACCGACTCCAAAATGAACCTCAGTGGAAACCTGACTTAGTTTCCCTCTTGAGGATGAGTGAACACTGCCAGGCATTAAAGATAGCAGGTTAACCATCATGCCAACAGTATGATATGTGGAATAATTTTAACACTGATATTAATATTTCAAAATAACATGTCAGTCAAAAGTGAGTGCTATTCAAAAAGTAAATGAGTGCTATTAGAAAGAAATTATGAAAACTCTAACAATGGTATTACAATGTCCAATTGATTGAAATAGAATTTTCCCTTTCAGTAATTTTGTCAAAACTAACATCATCTGCAAAATGTCTTGGAGCTGAGACAACGTTTCCCAGGAGAAAAATATTACTCTAAAAAAATTATTTAATTTGGCAGATTCAATGTGCATTATGAAAATTAATAGCTGTTTAGGTTTGCAAGAGAAAAGCAATGTGAAATTTAATAGCAAAACGTTCTAATGAAGTGCATCTTTTAATCAAGAAATTACTATTATTCTTGTTCACCATCTTTCTCCACCTCCTCTAGCAGCTGAGTACCAGCTGGGCTAGAAATGCTCTCATTGATATAACTGAATGCAGACAGCTAATTTGGGGGTGTTTTAACCTACTTTGTACTTTTTTTATCTTAACTCTCATTTTCATGTGGCTGCCTGCTACAAACCATCCCCTGGACGGTTGGACAGAGAGATCTGATGAACACACTTTCTTTTTGGGTTTATGAGGTTGAGTAGAGAAAGGATTGTTTTCATTACTAACATCCTGGTGTAGTAAAATATCAAATTTAATACATATGATGATTGTTATATTACTTAATCCACTGTTTGCCTTCTAATTTTGTTTGAGTTTGCCTTGTTATTTGGTATGTTGGAGGAAGGCTACAATTTAGCTATTTGGCACACCTTCTGTATCATCAGATGTACTTTAATACTACGTGCTGATGGAGCCTCCAGCTGTAAGACCTCATGGGATAGCAATCCCATCAGCTTGTCCTGGCTGACTTGGGCAGAGGATGCATCTGGTGTCAACTTTGACAGACCTCTCCATCAGTTTGGCAGCTTTTTGTTTGGGGAAATGCAGGTTCACGAGATGCCATGTGCTTCTTTTCCAGGGAATTGGGTGCCTGGACGCAGTGCTGTGCACTTGGGGCACGGAGACCACCAAACGGGTGCCTGTCTTTGGGACCCACCAGTCACATGGGGGTGAGCTGTATCTGTGCTGGTTTTCTGGTTATCCCAGAGGGCAGCTGCTGTGATATCATTGGAGAACCACAGAGCCAAGTGCTGAATCTATATACTGCCTTCCAGGAGCAGTTCCCAGCACAGACCCCCCCTGCCATGCCCTGCTGTCGTATTTGGGGCAGTGTGAAGCAGGGCAGGGGGTGAGCAGGCTCATACCTTGTATGGGTGCTCAGGGTTCTGTGCAGCACTGCTCACATACCCTGTGTGCTGGGGAGGTGGGTGTCTCCCTGAGACACAAGGAAACAAGAGAGCTGCAGCTTTTCTGTGGCTTCAGAGCTTTGTGCAGCCACAAAGGCTCAAAGCTCAGGAAAAGACTGTGTGGTAAAGACCCAGAAGTGCAAGCAGTGTGTGTGGGGGAGTCGGTTTGTGGATCTTCTGTGATTCTTGGGAGACTGCTTTCTATTAAAGTGGTTTTTATTATGCTGCATTGCCAAACCTGAGAGCAATAGAGTCATTTTCCTTTCACACTTTAGAGGGTGTGAGAAAGCAGAGGCAGGCATTGAGCTACTCATTCCAGAAGGGCAAGTCGCATCTCCAGCAGCAGGATATCTAAGTGAGCTGTGCTCTGCATCTCAGAACAAATTGTATGGAAGCCTTCCCCATCCAGACAAGCTCCACAGAAAGATAATTTATCTATAAGTTCCCTCTCAGGGCACTGAGCATCCTCCAGCCCATGCTGAGACAAGCCTGGCTGCTGTTGGGAGAAATTGCCATGGAGTAATCTGGAGTGTTGTAGGACTTTGTGAGGTTGTAGGGGCTTGTGACTTGTCATGAGTTGCTAGAAAGGTTTTGAATGGTGCTGATCCTCTGGTTCTGATCATTTTGGAATCAAATAAATCAGTTGTCTAATTGTAGACAGGCAAATTCTGAATCCATTGAGGGAGATTGAGCTCCTGGGTGCTGTTCTGGCTGCAAACCAACAGTGGAGCACCACTCCAACTCGAATGACATCCAAATCTCTTACATGTGTGTGTTTGGGAAGGGAGTGGTTTTGGGTTTTTTTTATTTGGTTATATAAAGGCATGTTTAGTAAATAGCTGCTGGGATTCAGGATAATATTATGGTGTTTTCTTTGGTTTTTTTTTTTCTGTGGGTTGTTTTGTTGGTTTTTTTTGGTGGACAAGATGATTCCAGTGGCATTTCAGGAAGAAAGTCACATTGCAGAAGTGAAGATAGGATGATTAGACTCCCTTTTATTTTAAGGATAAACAGGATTCAGCCCATCAGAGATGTGATGTTTGCATGTGGCCATTCAGTTTGTGTGCCACACATGTGATCAATTTAACCAGGGGAGGATTTAGGCAGGGTGGGGAGGCCGATGTTTCTTGTGACATGTGGAATGTTAAGCCACAAAAATGCAACCACAAAATCAGCAGATTAGAATTCCCATTTGTAAGGAATAAATAATCATTATGGTGAGACAGTCCATGAGGGATTAACACGACTGCTTCCAATTCTGTTGTTCTGTTGTTCGATCTGCTATGACATTTTTTCCATGCATGTATCTCCCTCTTTTTTTTTTTCCCTGTCCCCACCCCCCCCCTTTTCTTGGTCTCTTTTTCCTGGTTGGTGTTGTAGTTGTCACAGTGATTTATGAGAATGCAACTTTGGGGGGTTTGTCTCTGTACATACCTCTTGTTTTTCTCCTTGCTTGTAATTATGCTGTGCACCTGTTGTTCCCCATCGGGGCCCACGTGCTCGCAGAACTGATGCTCACGTTGCAGTTGGTTTACTTAGTTTTACAACATTTGTGAGTCGCATCTGATAGATCCGTTCTGGCTCTGGGCCGAGGAGCTGCCTGGCAGCATAAATCATTCCTACACTGAAGAGAAGAGCATGGTATCTATTTCAGGTTCCCACCCACCAGAGCCTCATAAATCTACACAAATGTTTCAAGAAACAGGTTTGGTTGTTTAGAATGAGCTAATGCTGCAAAACCCTTCTTAGTCCTGAGCTGAGTCTGGGACTCTGGTTCCCCAGGCTTATAGGGTTAACTTAGATTTATGGGATATGTCTACATCACTCTTAAAAAGCAAGCTTGAGAGCAGTGGAGAGCATGTTGGCTTCTCAGCTCGTCTACACCGAGGTCTCCCCGTGCACATCTTGGTGCTGAGTATCTGATGTCCTGTTAACTGCTCTGTTAACCTGCCTGGCATGCACAGGCATGTATCTGCATCCTCTGTTAGGAAGCCTCCAAACAGGGGTGCTGAAAGCATTCTCCCTGCCTTTTCTCATGTGCATGTATCCTTAGTTTTCCTTTTAGTCCAAACGCTGAGGAGGTGGCATAGGCTGTTTCATTAGACAGGGGAGAAAAATGCACATTTCTGGATGGCTGTAAACGCTCTGTTGCCTTCAGAGGAGCCTCTCTCCTCCACTGGAAGGAGACTGGCTTTCTATTGTAGACCAGTATTAGATGATGCTACCCTTTGCAAGCCTTCATGGCCACATGGGGCCTCTCACCAGAGTGAGAAATCACCAGTGGCAGTTCATAGCTCACAGCTCTTTCATGGGTTTCTGTTCCAAATTAATAGCCTAACTCCATGAGCATGGATTTATCCTTTACCCCACATAGATTCTCTGTAGTTTGTCCTTGAGGTAATCATTTGGGTTTTTTTAGATTTCTGTTCTGTGCAGAGGGAATATTTGGAATATGGCAAAATTCTTTTGGCCTTCAGAAACTTTCCAGTCACCCCTCAATCAAAGATCTGCATGATGCCAGAGTGTCTCTATTCTCAGTATTAAACAAATGGACATTTTTTCTCTTCTAGTGTGGTCAATGAAACTATTACCAAGCGAGTGAGGAAGTCACTCTTCTGTGTATCATGTGTCAGCAGTTTGATAATTGTCTTTTAGCTATTTTTAATTAACTTTACAGGTGACTAGTGCAGGAAGCATGAAAAATGGGGCTAGGGTCTTTAGGTTAAGTAAATCAGCATTTGGCAAAGTCTCTGAGCAGGATCTCAGATGTAATCTATAGGCTACAGTAAGTCTTACTGTGAAGAGAACAATTAAGATCTGCTTGCAGCATTAATGATTTCCCTGATGCTAAAGAAGAGATTGTCTCATTTGCTGTAGAGAGAACAGGTCAGTCCTGTTTTCTCTACTTATGTACCTGTTATGATGAAAACAATTAATATTCAATGTTCCTGAGACTTCTACTCTGCGTTTAAATCTTGGCTGAAGTAATGGAATCACTTGGGGGTCTCTAACAAAAACCAGCAATAATTCTCAAAGCGCTGCTTGGAATCCAAGATAAAATAGGTTAAAAAAAGCCTCAAACCTTGGTAGTTGCGTATCTTTTGTGTTATCTGACTTTCCATGTAATCAGTGAGGACTTGATTCAGCAAAGCTCTTCTTGCCATGTCTGAGTGTGCGAGGAATCCCATTGACTCTGCTGGAACCTGGCTGTTGTGCTTGGCATGGTGTGTGTTGTTGGATGTGTGGCGTGCACAAGTCCAGGAGCTTTGTGTGATTGCAAAGCCTCTCTGCGCATTTGATCCCAAGGGTCAGATGGGGGCTTCAGGGATTTTATATGGGCTTGAATGATTTAACTTTTGTTGTTGACAATCACTTCCAAAACAAGGGAGTGGCTACAGCATTCTTCTATAAACCTCGAGGGTTTTGACATTCACTCTAGACGTGTACTAGTGGACACTGCCTTTGCTCCAGCTGTAAGTGTGCAGACCCATCACAGCCAGGTGCAATGCCAGAGACATCATTCCATTTTGCACTCCAGACTGGTGCATTTTAGTGATGCTAAACCAAGGAGGCTTGGTTGGACCTATGGCATTGTTGAAGGTAATTAGTCTCATGGAGCTGTGAGCCTTTAAATAATGTAGATCCTGCAGCAGAAATGCTGAGACTGAGATATTTATATTTGATAAATACGGACTACAGACTCTGAGTCTGTAGTGTAGTCATTAGGGTTGGACAAGGGGTCACAGGGGATGAAGCATCCTTGGACTTTGCTGTAGTTATGGGACTATGTAGTTTGAAACCGGTTGATCACTCTCCCCCTAAATGTAGGTGACAGAGGGAGCAATTCTAGATCTGGTATCGTGAAACATCTTGAGAAGAAAATAATCTTTGAGAGGAACTTGAAGAGGTTTTAACTCTTATGCTGTTTATGTAAACCTCAGCAAAAGAGGAGAACACGTGGTCACAGACCGTCGCTGCTTTGGGACAGCTGTGTCAAAAAAGGAGGGACCTGGTGAACCATCTTCTGTTATTTCTCTCTTTCTAGTGGTTACACAGAAAGTTTTGACACATACATAGAAGATAAGGTCACCAGTGACTCTTTAAAGTTATGACTGAGGTATAACCTCAGCAATTCCCTAAAACAGGGAGAGTGGAAGGATGTGCTGAGAAATGCTCATCTCTGACAAGCATTTCTTCTGTCTTCTTTCTGCTATTTCTCTAAGCATATATCCTGGGCCAGAGTGGCTGCTGGGGAAAATGGCTTGCTTGTTGATTTTAAAATATAAAATCCTCTGAGTGTAATTTATATCTCAAAATTATATCCCAGAATTGCTGGCTATCCGTGTACCGTAGCCTCTCCCGTTTACAAACAGATATGTTACTGCCTTAAGTCAGAATTTGATCAAAAAAGTCAAAATTAGCCCTGTAAAATTCTCATAACAATTACATGACAGAAAACTGGCCGAGTTACCTCGGCAGTGCTCCCCAGCCTGTGATTTCAGAGGTGATTAAATGAAAATGCGGCCTGGCTTGTTTAAGTGTAGAGGGCTCTTTCCTCTGCATGCAGTCGTTGCTGTGTGAGAGACGCTGTGGCTCTGCCTCTGAGGCCATGAAGCCAATTTTTAGGCTCTCTAGTAAAATACTTCATTGCTTAAATATGCATTGTCTTTGGGGAGTACCTCTCTCCTCGCCCCTCACCCCTCCCTAAAATACTTCATCATAAACTTCTGCAAAAATGTATAAATAAATAAAATATTCCAGGTTCCTTTTTCTTAAACAAGAATTTAATTAAATGGAAGTTAGATCCCTTTGGAATACAGAAAAGTAACTTTAAAGACACTCTAGACATGGGCTTTAAGGATATCCTTTCCTCTTTTTACCTAATAGACTCCAATCCTAGGATTGTATTTCTCTGCTTCAATGCTAAAAGACTTCTTAAAAGGAGCAATATTCAAAGGCCTAACCCAGACATTTTATGGGATGTCATACATTTTCAGCTGTTCATAACATAAAAAATAAAATAAAATACTGCAGGTTACTTTATCAAAGAGAAAGCTGATTTGTAATTCCCAAGGTAGAATTATGAAAATACCTTGAGAGCATTACAGGAACAGACATTTATGAGAAGTAATAAAATTAGCTGACCGCAGTACAAATTTGCTGAATGCTTTTGGAGGAGAAAATATGTTCCTTCCCCCACTGCCCAGAGAAAATCAGACAAAACCTGTCAGTTTGTGAGGCCTTTTCTGCGACAAATCAAAGCCATTCCTTTAGCAGAGTGGTGTTTCTGCAGTGTTACCCTGGAAAAATGATACAGACTTGATCTTCCTCCTGCTGAAACAACAGAAAAAGCTCTAATGGTATCGACAGGAGCAGTACTGAGTATTAGCAGAGCTTTGTGTATGGGAATGGGGATGTTTCCTGGGCTGTTGCTTCACTGGTCAGGTTGTCTTGGGGATGAAGGGGGAAGGAACAGGAAGACTTATCAAGGGGTCAAAGACCAAATCTTAGAGGGTGCTGGGTGCCTTCGGTCCATGGAAGATCCAACTCACCTGTTGAACTACCATGTTCAGAGAGGCATTGTGGACATTGTCCCACCTTCTTTTTTCGAACTTACATGGCACCACCCCTGTCCCAGTCTACAACAAGGAGATCTGTAAGAGTCCCCTGTGGAGTTACATCCTGTGTGAGTCAGTGTAGCCCTAAGGCAAACAGATGTCACAAAAAATGCCAGAACCAGGTGGGGCAGTGTCACCTGCTACAGCTCTGCATATAAGCAGTGATGTGGAGTCCATTAAAATGTATGGCATCTGGAGTCATTTTAAGGACATGAAGGGATCTCTCTCCACTTCCCCTTGTGTTAGCACTTCCGATAGTTTTTACTCTCAACTGTCCAAATAAATAAACAGATGAAGTACCTTCTTTCTGTTTAGCGTGTGTCTCATGTAAATTCTGACTGACTGGGTCGTGCCTTTCTCTGCTGAACTGATGAATCTGTCCACTTCCACAAGTTTTCCGAGCAAAGATGTGTATAACTGCAGTCAGTACCTCTCCATCTCACGCTACATTGACCAAGCTACTTAAATCTCCTACTGTGAGGTCTGTTTCCTGGTCCTTGAATTATCCTGTTGATCTTCTTTCTATTTGTGGTTTCTTAAGAAAACAAAGCTTATGCGGGTAAACTGAAAGTGGATTTATGTGTCTGCCCAGTTGCCTCCTTTCCCCTCCCCATTAACCCTTGACTAATTTCATAAAGGCAGGAAGAACCTTAAACATCTTGAGACTGCACATATTAACTGTAGATACACAGCCAGAAAAGGAGGGAAACCCTTGTAGTGCCCTAACAAAGGAAAAGCTGGAGCAATGTGGGCTCAGGCTATATTAGAATCCAAAAATCCATGCTGGATGGAGCAACCTGCCACAACTAGTTTTCTTGAGTTATGCTGCTCCTGAGGATGTTTCTTTTGAAGGCAGATTGCTGGAGCTGTGCAGATGGTCACAGTTTAGTCTCACTCAGATACCAAAGCAGATATCCAGCCCAGGTGAGCAGTGTGCTGAGAGGAGAGATCTGTGGCCAGCAGTGAGCATCCAGGTTCATCTTCTGAGAGGTCTCCCCTGTATCTCCCATCTGCAAAAGCCTCTCTGGGTGTTGGTGTGTTCCTGCCTGCCTTGTTCCAAGAGGCAAATCTGTTCAGAGGGCTTCATGTCTTCATAATTCACCAGGCTGACAGTCTGTCTCGTGCATGTGGATTTTATTGGCAGCGCTTCGAGAATAATTTCCAAATCATGGATGAAAATGTTGACTAATGTTGGGCTCGTTACCAATCCCTGTAAATTTTGTGCTAGAAAAGTTCCCATCACAGATAGTTCTCCATTTTTACAGCTACTTTTTGACATCTTTCAGTGTAGTCAGTTTTCAGACTGTTTGAGGTGTTTTCTATTAATAATACATATTTTTAGTTCTGTAAGTAGAAACTTAATCTTCTTTGGCTTGCTGCTGTAAATAGCCATTTTATCAATTACTGCTGAATTATCTCAGAAAGAAAAGAATTGGTTTTTTTGACATGACTGTTTTCTCTAATGTCATATTGACTACCACAGATGATCTTACTCCTTTCCTAAGGATCTTCTCTACTCCGTAAGTACACTATTGCATATCCCATTCTTCTTCGAGGATCTATTCCAAACTAGCTCTTTCAAACAAAGTTAACTAAAGTGATATGAAAACTTGAATTGTTCTCTTTGTTTCTCCTTTATTCTGAGCACTCTACAATGTTGTAGGTGGCACTGGGGAAAAAAAAAAGAGGATTTGCAATATCAAGTACTTTAACAGCAGAAGAAAAATGAAACTTAAATTCATTTCCTTTTCTCAGGTCCGGATTTAATCTTCATTTCTGAATCTGTTCCTAATTTATTGCAGAATCTCTCACTTGTTCAATTAATTTTTTTGAGTGTTTAGCAAAATTACTTAAGTGAGTGAACATATGCCTTCAGGATATGTACATGTTTCTTGGGCTAAATGTGATTTCCTTGTCATCCATTGATTAATCATTTTGGTTCTGCCTCTCTCTAAATCTAGTTAATGAACCAACTTTCTGTAATCCCATGTGAAATTTACTGTATGTCCCATCAATAGCATTATTCATAAATCTTGTGTTCCCCTATAGCTAGTAAGAAACAACAGTCCAGGTATCATCCATCATCTCCATGATGGGCTGGAAGTCTAGCAGGAACAGTGGAAGGAGGACAGAGTACTCCATCCCAGCCCCTCCAAGCAGAGTTGTTTATAGATGCTGCTGAGGTTGGAAATGCAGAAGAGCAAACTTCTATCTTCATCTGTCTTCACTCTTTCTCAGAATAACCTTTTCAGCTTCCTGGAGAAGACACACTCCATCTCTGCAGCCCTGCACACGTGCAGCCTGTGCTGCGTGTCCAGTGTTTGTGAAGGGTTCAAACACTTAATCCATGAGCATGTTCTGATGGATAGCAGACTGAAGACCTCGGAGAACACTAATTTTAAAGTTCTCCTCAAGCAAAGAAGACAGGCAGGGAACATCTTTGCTGCAAACGAGAGGATGCTGAAGAGAGCAGAATATTTACCTGAAAGCCAGAAGAAACAAAGGATGTAGATTGGCCGGGAATAAGACAGACCAGATGCTCTTTCAGTATTAGTTGGCTCAGGGGTAAAAGCAGATGCCTCTGGGAGAAGCTCTGGGCAAAATCAAGTGTATATCACCTTAATTATGAAAAATACTTTATAAAGCAATGTCTTTATGGTATAAAACTGGATTTGCTAATCTGAAGGGCCTCTTTCACCTGAAGCATAACCCATTTTTAAAGGTTTTCCTGCTCAGATCACAGTCTGTATAGTATTCTCTAATCTTCATCTAAAGCTTTTCCACCTCTTCTTCAACCTCTTCCCCTGCCTTTGATGCCTATGTATCTCAGAAATAACAGAAAATAGGAGTTGGTTTTCTCTTTTAGTAGTGAAACTTTAGCAAAGGAAAATACATGAAAAATAGCTGTTAAAATTCAAAGATACAGTCTTTACATTGCTTGACCCTTTCTATAAACTGTGGGTGTGTACATACATGTATATAAAATATGGGTGTCTATGCCCATATATAAATTTTTTGTGCAAAATACATATCCATGCAAAACCAGTTGTAGAATTTGCATCTTCCCACATTCATATATTTTGACCTTGTCAGTCATCTCACTCTCAAAAAAAGAAAAAAAATCTCCACAAGAAAGAGTTCTTATTTCCGGCTTTTACTGCTCCTTTGCAAATTTGCTCCTTTTTAAAAGTGTCTGAAGAGCTTTGCTGCTTTTCTCTCAAATGGAAAGCAATAACAAAGCTTTTCTACAGAGCAGCAAAACATAATCCTAAAATTTTCAGGGAACCCTTTTGAAGTTCCTAATGTAATTGTGTACTTGTCCAATTTTCAATATGTTGGGGGTTTTGTTCCATAGTGTCTCTAAATTATTCCCATCAGTTACAGATTTAAGGTGCTCATTATGTTTTATTCTTGATGCACGATGTTGGTTTTTTAGGTAACTTATTTTTTCTCTTTATTCTGGAGAAAATTCCTAAAAGTAACCAGATTCAATCACAATGCTATCCAATTAACATAATTATACTAAAAGTAGAACTAGTTCTCTTGCCTAAGAAACTTGTTTTGCAGTGACAACTACATAGTAACTTGGGTCGAGGTTGGAAAGAATTCATGAAAGCATATTCCTTCTCCAGTGTTTTCTGTATCTCAGAAAACTCAGAGATGTGTTATGATGAGGGACTTTGATTTTTATTATTTTGCAAAAGAAAATTTCTGAATATATTACAAAAGATTATAGAGACCCAAGAACAAAATATTTAATCTAAGATTTGGCTGCTCAAAAATAATTTTGAAAATACATTTTAAAACATTTACCCTGGACAAAAAAACCCCAATGTTTTTCTTCATTTCCTTTTTTTGTTTTTCTCTTTTTTTCTCTTTAAATTTATTTACTGAAATAGTTTGTGAACTAGAAAAAGAAGAATCAGTATCTGTGCACGTCTGTCGAGGTAGTCAATGCACAGTATATTTTTTCATAAAAGAAGCAATTAGGATATGGCAAATGCTTTTTCTTTTTGTCATTTGTCTTTATTATTCTTATTGGTTGACATGAAGGCTAAATTAGTTCCTGGCTCCATTGAACTTGGTGTCATACCATGCTGAATAAGATGTGGATCCTGTGTTGATACGGTTTTGAAAGACTTAAGGCAGAGTGTGTCAGATTTTACAATTCATTTCAGTGAAATAATTGTTTCTTAATCTGTGGTAACGAAGAAAAGCATTTAAGATATACATATAATCATACATATTTCTTGACCTAGAGGCTACAGGAATGAGGCCTTAATGCTGTTTACCATCTTGGGGGACATTAAAATGATGGGAGTGGAAGGGCTGTTTAGGTTACTGCAGTCTAATTATACCCAGAGGAGAGAGTACCACAGCATTTGAAACCAGCTGGTAGGGAAAATTTCCTGTGGGTCCAAATTACATGTTTTTCAGTTAAAGAATCAGCATCTTTCATTAGCTGAGCAGCTAAACTGTGACAGTTTTAAATAGTTCATACCCACTGAAAGTAGGGAGTTTCATATTGGGTGAGTGTGTACAGATTCTTTAGTATCTCAAGAAGGAAACTCCTTGAGTTTATTTATTTTTTTTCTCCTTTTCTGTAGCTGCCAGCAGCACCACAGGTACCAAATTACTCCATCTCAACAGAAGCAGAAAGGTTTTGTGTTGGATCTGTGCAGTGGTGCAAATTTTAAATTGCAGATCACGTTACATGGTACGTCTTAAAATACCCATTCACTGTCTCTCTCCACAAGCAGTTCTTGTTTGTTTCTTCTCAAATTCAGCTGTGGAGACTAGGTGGGAAGTCTGAATGAAAGGTGGGAGTTTGCCATAACTGACTGGTGTTAGATCAGATAGGAGACACCTAAGGCACTGGATATTGTGCTCTACTGAAAATAATAAAATATTCTAGATTTCTGAGGGTAACTAAAATAAAGGAGAAATAATGATTTATCACCTCTAACATGTTTAAAATATTTCTGATTTGCTTCTAAACCTTACAAGACTTCATTTGTAAATCTAAGTAGCCAAACTTAGATTTAGTTTTGTTTTCAAATGCTTGCCAGGCTTTCCTTGGGACAACCACTGTATTTTATTGTGTGTGTTTGTACATGTGCATAGATATAGATACAGATTAAATGTCACCAATACCTAGTTCCCCAGGTCATGGCCTGCTTAACAAAATGACTGTTCAATCTGGGAGTGCTTTCTTTAGGATAGAGTTTCTGCCTGTTTTCAAGGTAAGACAGAACAGTCAAATATTTATGAATGTTACAACATTCCAGATTTCCTCTCGAAGGCTACTTGAGGCCACTTGAAGAAGTAAATCTGTCGTGGTGATGGAGACAAGCTTCATTTGCACGCTTCCTTTCATCTCTCTCCAAACAAACGGCTCATTCACACTTCCTAGGTCAATGGTAGCAACAGTGCTTGGCTTCTCTGTGGAAAGAGCAGGACTGATCGTGGCCATTTACCCAGTGCTGGTCTGGTACTGAGGAAAGGGTTTGCACAATCCAGGCACATGCTATCTTTGCTCTTCTTTTCATGCATTTGATATACTCAAGGGGACTGGCAATCACTGAGACCCTGTGTGTACCTGGGAACCATGCACACTGTAGCTACCTTTCTTGCACAACTGCTCTGCAGATGTTTCTCCATCAGAAATTATTCAGGGCCTTTTCCCTAAGGCAGTCACAACTACAGCAATGACTAATGAATTCTGTATTGCTCTGTATAAGGCCAGATTTGGATCTGTGATTTTGAGTTGAAGGGTGACCTTTTCAGTATCTCTCCAGTCCTCCCACCTCTGTCTTCCGTGCTTACGTCGGTGCTTTCTCTATTCCTGGATGAATCATAGAATTGTAGGATTGTTTAGGTTGGAAAAGACCTTTGAGATCATCAAGTACAGCTGTTAATCAGCACAGCCAAGTCCACTACTAAACCATGTCCCCAAGTGTGACATCTACACATCTTTTAATAATAACCAGGACTGCTGATGGATGATGGAAAGTGGCTCAGTGATCACTTCCAGCAGCTCCCTCAGTACCCTGGGGTGGATCCCATCTGGCCCCATAGCCTTGTGTGTGTTAAAGTGGTGTAGCAGGTCACTGGCCATTCCCTTTGGATTAAGAAGGGTTCTGCTCCCCATCCCAGTCTTCCAGCTCAGGGGTCTAGGTACCTAGAGAACAACTGCTCTTGCTATTAAAGACTGAGGCAAAGCAGGCATTGAATACTTCTACTTTTTCCTTAGTCACTGTGCTTCCCCTCACATCCAGTAAAGGATGGATATTCTCCTTAGCCCTCCTTTCACTCCTAATGTATTTATAGAAAGATTTTTGTGTTGTCTTTTATGGCAGTAACCAGATTAATTTCTAGTTGGGCTTTGGCTCTTCTAATTTTCTCTCTGCGTACCCTCACGATATCTTTGTAGTCCTCCCGAGATGCCTGTCCCTTCTTCCAAAGGTCATAAACTCTTCTTTTTTTCCTGAGTTCCAGCCAAAGCTCTCTCTTCAGCCAGGCTGGTCTTCTTCCTCGCCAGCTCGTTTTTCGAGGGGGAAGATGGAGTGACAACTCAATCTATTTCAGGCATTTTTCTCTTGACCTCCCACAGTGGCTGTCAAGTTCAGTTTGACTTTGCTGCAGATGGGGCTCTGTGCCTAGAAATCTCTTTCTAGCCCTAAAAATTAAGTCCTGCAGCTGCTGCTAAGGAAACTTGGCTGGATGGTGGGAAACTCTATCATAACAGGACTGGATGGAAACCTTTCTCCCAGCTGCAGAGAGAGAGCAGACTGGTCTGTACCTCCCATTTCAGATACTGAGCCCCATCCCCACGTCTCCTGCTACCCAGGATTGCCGACTGGCAAGACCAGCCTCTCGCTGCCGTCCTCCAGACAGTGGGATGCAAGGATCCCTGTGCTGACCTAAAACAAATTGCTTCTGCTCTCAACCAATTGCATCTCAGGTTTTTATGTTCTGGTCAATCATTTGTTCCTGTTTCAGACCAATCCTGTGCAGCCACCCACCCCTGGAGAGTGTGTAATAGACCTAAGTGGAGGCAGATGTGCGTTGGATCTGCTAAACGCGGTGCCAGAATTTCTGTGGGTTTGGGGTCGTGTTTTAATCCCTCCTGATAAGTAGCTGTCAGTGTCCCACGCCGTTGTGCTTAGTGGTTCCTTGTTAGCTTTTCTCAGCAGGGGCTGCTCCCTCCTCGGGGAGCGCAGGAGAGTCTGGAGTGGCTGTTGTTTTTTATCTCCAGCGCTCATCTGGAAGTCACCAGCTGTGCCAGGCCAGGGACAGATGGAAAGTTATGATGTCATTTGGTGAAACCCGGGGTGGAAGGAGGTTGTAGTTGAAGCCATAAGGAAAACTCCTATGAATGTCAATTGTGTGAGCTCCACACCCAACACAGTCATCAGGGAGAAGGTGGCCAACCGTGTGTCCCATCAGCCGTAATGAGAAGTGAGGAGACTGTGCAAAGTCACCTCCTGGCCTGCCCTCAGTGAGATCACATCAGTGAAAACAGTTGAGTCACCTCTCCCTGGAGGTGTCTGATGGATGTTACAGCCAGGACTTGGCACTAAGGAGCGAGCCTGGCCTCGCTGCCCAGTCTGCATCCCCAGCTGAGGCACAAAGTAATGTCTTAGCCAAATGTTCGCTTGAGCACGCCGTAGCTGCTTAGCTTCTCCTGTGCGAAAGAACTTCCTTCCCTTTGGGGTATTCCCTTGATTTTTAAAAAGTCAAGCAAATATTTAAGAGTGGATTAGAGTCTAGCTCAACATATCCATCATTCACCATCAATTATCCAGGTCATTAGTATGATTATGCTCAGCTCGGGACTCCTCTGTGTCTGAATTTACCAAGAGCTGGGAGGAACTAAAGGTGGAAATTTATAGCAAGAACCTTTCCCTCCCCCACCTTATTTAATGGCACACAGGCTTTGACCTGAAGTGTAATTTTCTGCAACATTTAAGGCAGATAAAGTGTCTTTAGCAGCCAAAGGAAAGCTCAAAGGTAACATTATCTAACTAGCAAACAGATGGAGGATTTAACATTCTTGGTAGCTGAAATTTTGGACCCTGGCCAAACCATGCTAATGGATTTTTTAGCAGTCGTTCTTTTCCTATGAAAGTGCAGGACATGGTTTAAAAAAAAAAAAAAAATCCAAGGGAAATATCTAGCAGTACAGGCAGGAGCAAGGAAAGATTCCTGCTTGATCAAGAGCAGTATGGGGAAAAAAATAAAAGATTTGTATCAAACATTGGGGCATGACATGTAGGATTCAGTTAAGGAAATAAGAAAAATCACCTCAGAAGCCCCAAATCTTTGCCTTGATGGAGAAGACAAGCCTGTTGAGTAGTTAGAGGGATTGTAGTTCAACATTAACTTTGCCTTCCTGTGAAAACTGCAGAGAAAGAAGATGTCTTTTGAAGAGCTCTTGTTCCAGTTGAATTGCAGGAAACAAAGCAAAGTCTAAAATCCCTGATCCACAGGCACATCCAGGTCCTTGTATGCTTGCAGCAAGCCCTGGTGCTCTGTTACTCCTCTGATATTTTGCTGTGTGCCAGAGGGCTTTCCAGATGACCACAGCCATAAGCTTTCTTACTCCATCATATGTTCTCTCTGGGTAATAAACATGACAGATTGGGCATTGAAAAAGCTATGTAATGGAGACCACAGAGCTCAGGAGACAAGAGCATGTTTTCCAGGAATTATTGGTGAAAACTGTGGTGTACAGAAGGCATCTGAGGAGTGGGGAGATGGGATACCCTGATGATTTGCTGTAATTTGGATCCACCAAATCCCATCATTTACTGACAGTGAATCTTCAAAAGCCTGTGCACTGCGTGAATTTTTCACAAAATGTCCATATTTCTCAATCATAGCTTTTCTCTCAACACCTGCTGGGTTAAGTTTTGTTGATATGCTCCATTAAAATTTTCAGTCTCTCTAGCAGGGAGCTGGGAAGCATCGTGTGGCTGACCTGATTAATAATCGATATGAATAAGAAATGCTAATTGAGAGGATAGGATTAAACTTCCAGGCACTTCTGCAGATATCTGGAACCACTCGTTCCACAAAGTAAAGAGGCTGACATTGGAACGTTTGGAGCCATATGCTTTGACTGGCCTTGCTCTTTTCCAGGCAGAGGTTTGGGAGCAAATGGTTGACATTAACACCCTACACTGATTACAAAACACTGAATAAATCATACAGAGGTCTAATTCCACCAGATCTCATTACCGCCGGATTGAACTTTTCACTAACTTGCTTGTCTCAAGTGATCTGAGTCAGCACATCAGCTCTGAGCATCCCAGGATTTGGGAATGCTGGAAGCAGCTCTGGTTCCAAACACTGGCACTTGAGAACATTCTTGTAAGTCATTTTCCAGCAGGCAAAACCTAAAATATTACAAAGAGAGAGTTGGAGGCCAGCAGAAACTCCAGCTGAGAGCTCGGAGCTGCTCCAGTGCCAGAGCATCCATCTTTCAAAAGTTTAATGAGATGAGTTTCCATCAGGCGTTTTCACAGCCGGGCCACCAGCAGTGGCCTTGGACGTGGTGTCTCGCTCCCCATGGTGTCTGGACAGCAGGGGCTGTGGTTCAGACCTCAGTGAGAAAGCTGGATGGTGAAAATTTGTGAGAGCTAATTAAACAAGACAAGATTTTGCCTGGCAGGGATTCGTGCCAGATATACTACATCCCGGGAAACCATTTCAGGCTTTGCCATAAAGTACTTGTGGAGACAGAGCAGGATGTCTTGCCAGACTTCACTTCAAAAATAGTACTGCAGCTTTTCCTTTTCTTTTTTGGAATTGGTGTGGTCATAAATTATCTGCTTAGCTCAAGGTTAAACACAGGACAGCGAGAGCTGTGAAGTCTTGTAGATGAAAGGCCCCAGCATAAGTAGGGAAATGGTCAGACATAACGTTATCAGGCCGTGCTACATCTGAGCGTGCAAAGCATACTCTGAGAGCTCCAAACATCACCGTCAGTCTCAGCAGAGCTGTGTTCATATTTCTGCTCTGATACTGGCCACCTGTTGGTCCTGGGCCAAGTTTTTAGCTTCTTTATGCTCTAGGTAAATAAGGATGGTTCAATTCACTCCTCTGCTGTAAAAAAACTCCCATGAATGCCACACTAATGTTTGGAGACTGCATTAAGGAGGGTGGCAGGGAGCTTTGTAGTACTGCTGTCCTCCCATGGAGACCCCTCACCAGCAAGTCCTACCTCTCACCTAGAGGCTGCAAGGTCTTGGGCAATCACCCCAGCAACAACTGGCAGGTAAAGGTCAGTTCATCTCCTCGTTCAGACGCAGCCTCTCATCCTGACCCAAGAAGTGTTTGAAGTAGCATCATCAGTCAAGCACAGGTGAAAGAACAAGCCATTAGCAGGAGTTGGCCTCTGCCCTGACACCCCAGCACACCTGCAGGGCTGGCTTTACGTTACCACAGAGGAAGAACAACTCCCTGATGCCTTTATTGTTAAGTTGAAAAACAGTAGTGGGATGTGAGGAGTAGATGATGTTCCCTCAGAGCTCCTGGGGTACAGAGCAGGCTTTTTCCAAACCTGACCTCTGGGTTGGTGCCTGCAGTCTGGAAGTGGGAAGTGATAGTGTTTGCATTTTAGGTCCATTTTCAATACCTCACCAGATCTGGGACTTAGGGAGGATTCACAAAAGTGATTCCTTGGCTCAAAGCTGAGCAGAGATCTAGCTGATACCGAGGATTGTTTCCATTGTGGTAGACAGTAACTGAGCTTTCCAGATAAATTACACTACTACTAGGAGAGACTCCTAGAGTTAGATACTACTTAAGAAAGATTGGGGCAGTTAGAGATATATTGCTGTTGTACTTGCATCATCTGGATATTGTTTCTATGCAGAACTGTATCACATTCCTCACCTACCTTCAGCCTTCGGAGATCACTGTAGATCTTGTCTTTCTCTGTTGGAGAGTCGAGTTACCTTAATTCCTATTTTGTTAAGTTCATTTGTAATACAGCGTAATTAAAATCAGATCGAAGAAGTGACTCTTCTTAGAGAAAAAAATTTGAATGCTTCTGAGTACTTGAATACTTCTGAACTGTATTTCAGAGGGAGCAGTGAGCAGGTGTTGGGAAAAGAGAGATGAGTTCTGAGAATAAAAAAACAAAGAGCATTGGTCTGGAAGAGAAGTAGCCTACAGATGTGTTTGCTGATTCATTGGAAATTAAAAGCAGATATAGCAGTTTGGGGGAAAAGTTCTGCCTCCATGTACAGACACTTATGGTATTGTTCCCCAGCTCAGGAAGGAGAGGTTTTTGATATTGTATGCTACTCCAGTCTCATCCAGCCCAGAATTTAGTCTCTTGTGGGTAGACATCAGTTGTAAACAGATTGGAAAACTTAGACACTTTTCTTGGAAGGAAGCGTAGGGGTTTTTTTGTTGTGTGGAGTTTTTTTCAATGCACTGCTGATTTCAAAGCTGTGTGGTTTGGGCAATAGCCCAGAATTCTTGGTTCTCTATTCTCCTTGTTCATCTTATAAAGCAAAAATACCATTTTTCCTCTATAGGAAAATATATACGTACTTGTGTATCTGTGTGTATAGTACATCTGCATTTGTGTGGATGTGAAATTGTTAATATTATGAGTTTTCAGGACCCAGGTACTGGATGCTGAATAAAGCAAAGCAGTGTTACGGAAAAGGAGCTTGACAGTGGAAAGCAAAGTGCCCTGTTGTGGCAATGTCCTTACGTCTCACTTCTGCCATTCTAGTTCCATGGACTGGCAAGTGCTCTTTGGTACTGTTCTCAATTGGCACAAGCCACAGATGGAAACAAGCCATGGCAGAGAAAACCAGGTGCTGGGGGAGCTCTTGGCAGCTCAGGAGGAATTCTCTACCTCGTGCATCAGCCCTGGCCGTTCCCCCATGCACTGTCAGGGGACGGTGAGGTTCTTCCTCTCTTCTGTGGTGACTCACAAGCCTTGGCCGGGGGTTGCTGTGACTAATGGTCCAGTAGCACACTTAGCAAAGAGACTCTTTGCTCTGATATCCTGGCCAAATTCTTTCCTGGAGTGTTGGATGAGATGCATTTCCACTGCAATTCCAGATGCACAGAGTACTCCTTGCTGCTCATTGTCATAGGCTGTCAGCTAATCAATGCTGTCTTTTCTGTGATCAGCTAAAGGATTCCTACAGTAATAATGTTCTGAGACAAGAACGAAAAGGAAGCTTAGTTTGCCACTGCACAACTGTACTGTACTCAGGATCTTTTGGTAAAGAAAATGGATTTATTGTATTTATTAATTACTGAAAGATAGTCTCACTCCTATCTTCATCTGCAAAAGAAGCATGCAGCAGAGAGCATATTGCAGTTCCCCAAAAACAGTGAAAAAAATGTGGCATCTGATTTTTCCCGTAAGCGTAGTATTTACAGAAAAGCTCTTCTTTTCAAAAAAAGGAGCAATAAACACACAACTCGTTGACTTTCAGCTGAAAACTGAACTGAAAAAAACCCCCTATCTTTCCTTCTTTGACTGTGTTCTGTGAGGGCTGGAGTTGGGCTTCATCCAAATGGCAGTCAAGTGATCAGAAAGTGGGATCGGTGAGTGATGGGGCAGAGGGTGCCCAAGCATGGGTGTAGCGTAACGCACAAGTGCAATGCAAACACTCTCACCGAGCCCTTGCACTCCGAGGTGGACTTCAGATAACGTGTTGACAGCATCAGTCAAAGAAAAATAAAATTGCCGAGGGGCTGTGAAAGGCCCTCTCTGTTCAAACAAAACGGTGTATATAACCTCTGCTTTCTGCGAGCAGTCGCAGTGACACGTGATGGAAGGGATGCTTGACAGTACCAAAGGAAAATCCCAGCAGCTCTGGTCACAGCAGTAATGATACTGAAAAACAGTAGCTTAAAACGGCTCATTGCTGTAAGGATTTTGCTTCTAAGGGTTTAGTTCAAATTCTGCTCTGTCTGACGAGCAAGTTGCATGGCCTGTTGGTTCAGGCGAGGTTGTGTGCAGCAGAAGTTCTGGTTCAGCTGTTGAGTTGTGGGAACTTTGTCTGCTTACCAAAACATAAGTATGTTGTAGGTTACCTGAAGATCTGGTAAAACGATTATTTGTCAGTTCCAAAGTAACTGTGTTACCGACCAGGAACGGGGTTTTCTTGAATAGGAATGCTCCATGTTTCACTTCAGTACAGCACCAGGAGATATGGTTGGGCTGTGACTTTGAGAAACAAAATATTTTTTTATTCTTTAAATTGTGCAGCTGCGCATTAACCAGACTTTTTTTAAGGAACTCTGCTTATTTCAGTAGGACAGCTTTCTAATTAGCTCACAATTGTTAAGTAAGGGTCACAGTGTTGGACCCGATTTCTGTCCTAAAACTGCTTTGAGATCTTTGGGGGCTGCACATGAAATAATAGTGGGATGTATAATTTACAGGGTGTTGTCAGTTGAAAGCTCCTCTGTGTTTCATGTATCAAGCACTATTAAGGCCAGCTGGCAGTCAGCTCAAGATAATGATACCATGATAGGAAAGATGGTCAGACATTGCCAAAACTATTAGACAGCGCATCTGCCTGCTGTGTGCCAGGATCAGCACCGCACTGCTGGCACCAGGCTCTTGGGTAGAGATGGAAACATCTTCCAGTGTAGTCAGTGTGGGTCACAGCTTTTCAGAGAGACACAAGCAATGCCTTAGGGTGGCATCAGGATGTTTCCACTATGCTTCGTCGTGTTCTGGTTGGTATCACTGGTAACAGCAGTAATATGTGCTAAATGCACCAAAAATGATCAAGACTGTGGCAGACCTGAAATGTAGGTTTATTCTAAAGGGCATTTCCCTCAAAATTTTGATATTTTGATGTGTTCCGTTTGGCTGTTGGCACTGAGAGGAGAGCAAATATAAGGCACTGATTGAGAGCTGGTTTTCAAAGAGAAAAATAGCTGTTTTCTGCTGTTATGCTGATAATATGAATTCCAAGTACTGGTTGTTAGAAAAATACTGCTGGCAGAGTAAGAGAAACGGAGAGACAAGAGGGATCATGTTTCATGGGCCATAAACTGGGGCACACTAAAATAATCCTCTCAGATATGGTCAACTGAATATGAATCCGTGTAATCTTGAACACACTCTACATGAACTCAGAATTAATCATCAGAAAAAATGAACCCAAGAACACAGAGCTAGATGTCAGGAGGAATATTTTGTTCTCATGGTGAAATACTCAAGACCAACTTGTGGCATTGTCCTACAAAGAGTGTCATAAAAACGAACCCAAGAGATGTCATTATGAATTATTTGCCGGGAGCCTGACTATCACTTGCTCAGTATATTATGATGCCATGTGGCATTTATTTTCTAAACAGATTTGGAAGTGCAAAGTCTATCATTAAATAAAGCTCAGCTGGAAAACGTTGATGGGGGTTTTTTCCCCCCGATAGAAGCCTTAGGCCTTTTAAGACTGGTATTTAATAATCCTTTGAATTCATACTTCAAACAACTTGAAAGGTGAGCTTTGGTTCTAATACTGACAGATCTGTGATTCTGGTGTCTACAAGCGTGGAAAAAAGAGGTGTCTGCTGCTCTGCTGAGGCTCCTCATCCTGGATGTGGAGTCAGTGATGAGGATTGTGGTAATGGTGGGAAAGGCAGCAGTCATGGTATCCTGAAGTTCATTCCAAAGTTCATTTGTCATTAGTTTTATCAATATACAGGCATGTAATGGGACAAATATTTCCTCCTGTGAGGAAAGTGGATTATGCTTCTTTTAAAGATGGAGCAGCAGGGGCACAGAAGAGTTACTTTGCAAGGAAACCAAGGGAGTGTTGCTTGAGAGAAGGAGTCCCAATATCTCATCCACAAAAAAACCCCTATCAAATAGAATTTTGATTACTATTGTAAAAAAAAAAAATACAAGAGAAACTTTGGAGCATTACTGTAGGATTCCCCAGCCCTTGGTTCATTGTGCCTTTGAATGTCTGGGACCACTGTACAGATCTCCTGACTCATCATCTACTTTCTGGAGCCCCATGATGTACCTCAGAAAGGAATGAGAGACTGAGGGAAAAGTGAGACTTCTTAATGTGCCTTGGGAATTCATGACAGATCTCAAATGTCTCTAGGAATGTTTTTCTTGTTTCACTCCATTGGGAATTGGCTCTGACATAGTAAAAAACATTTTCAGAACAAGTCCCTTTCATTTTCTTGGCCTCTCTATTGCTCTTGTCACTGACCCAAAGCCTTTTGATTTTTTTTTTCTTTCGACGTTCTTGAGCTAATTGGCCTCAATGAAAAGTGTTTTGTTTCCTGCAGAAATTTGGCTGTGAGAAAAAGTGTGGAGGTTGGGAGAAATCTGGGATAGACCAGTGCCAAAGGGCTTATATAATAGCCCAGAATAGTCAGCCAAAATATAGTGTGAGAGCTCTATAGGTGGAATTTGGTTGAATGAAAATACTGCAGGGTTTGGACACAACAATTCCAATAAAACCAGACGTGAATTTCTTGTTTCAGTCAAGGATTATCTCAGTTTCATCTAGTGAAGATAATTACTGAATTAGATAATTATGGGCTGAATTCCTGCAAGAAGGCATATTCTCTTTGTGCTTTTACTTACTTAACATGGGCTTCTCTTTAGGCAAGAGGATCTTGTCTCCTGTTCAAACTCTGCTTGCCTCTAATTTTGTCTGCTCAGTGCTCTGGAGCTCTGTTGTCTTCAAACCACCTGAAAGTAAAGACAGCAGATTGCACAGGACATGCCTTCTAGTCATTTTTTGTGTATTTCAGTGAGCTTCTGATCAGGTTGCAGACACGGAGAAACTTTTAAGCATTGTAAATAATAAAGAGCTAGACTGGAGAAGAACATAGCACCAGAAGTGAGTTTGAGTGCTTTGAGTTGAAGACTGAAGGAAACACAGTTTTCTCATGTATTTTTCCATAACATAAATGTCTCATCAGCTCCCTTGAATTCAACAGGAATCTCATTACTGACTTTTAGGGAAGGAGATGGGGCTCCATAAAGAGATATTTTGGCTCTGCCAGGCACCCATCCTGGCCCACTTCTCCAGGGTCAGACACGGAGTTGACCTTAAGTGTGAACCTCTTGTCTGTGGATATGTCCTTAACAGCCAGGAAAGGCCCCACCACCAGTGTTCAGGCTTTAAGGTACTGCACATAGATCTTAAGAAAAAGAGAGAGGCTGAGGATCCGGAATCCATCCACATTAACAGAGGCCTGGACTCAGTCTAGAGCAGTGGAAATGATTTATGTCTTGTTTTGTCGGCTGAACCAGATGATTGAAGGAAAAGTTATATTGGGTCAATGCCGAACAAAAACGTTTTCATTTTCTCACCAAAACAAAAGCCTGGAGGAAAATTCAGGCTGTGCAAAATGTTTAATTTAATGTCCATGTTTGTGTTCTTTTTGAAATTAAATGTACGCGTATTCCATTTCAGTAAATTATTGCTGAATGCTTTGAAATAAAACTGTGATTTTTTAAAATTCTTGTTTTGTTTTGGAAACAGCAAAAGACAGTGTTTCAGTACTCTTAAATTTCTCATCAGTATTCCTCAGTTAATGTAATTTGGGAACTATTTTGGCTATCACAAAAATGAATTTTTTGGCAGATAAATTACACAGTCTAAACCATCCCCATCCCATGTATATCCAGATGCCAGCTCCTTCATGAACTCCCTGTTCAGTCTTGAGACCCATTGACTTTTCTGTAGGGCTGCTACTTATACACAGGCACTCAGTCTGAGGGCACAGTCGACAGAGATGAGAGAAAGAGAAGATGGGACTGTTCAGTTTGTCCTTAAGGAAACTTTCTTTTCCAGAAGTAAAGTCTTAGCTGGGGAGGGATTATTTTTCTTTTTCCTTTTTTTTTTTTTTCTCCCCAAATAAAAATTCAGTATTATATCTCCTCTGTTCCTCTAAGTGATTTCTTTGTGATCTGTCTTTTGTAATCTTTGGGCCAGTTGCAATGATGGTTTAAATCAGTGTGACTCAGCTAACACTATTTAGCTTCTAACCCATAATGCTTCAAAACACACGAGCCCTGACTTATCTCAAGCAAATGACTGCTTCCCTGGAGCCGGCTGGGGCTGCTGGTGTTATTAAAGTTAAGCAGGAGTCTCTGTGTTCTGCTGCATTCAGGTTTAAACAGTAAGGTGATGACACTTTTCTTTTGCTTTTGTAATTTCTTGGAGTTGTTCTCCTTCCCTTTGGTATGTGTGGTTTAAAAGCAGTCCATCATGTTGCAGGCTCTATAAACTGTGGGTTGCTTAATTTGTGTGATTCATAACATAAGGAAAAAAAAAAAGAACCATCATCATTCTTGGTATTACATCCAGCTCTGTTACCCAGAGCATTGACCTTGACCAGTTAATGATAGGTATTTAATATATGTGCATGTCTGTATATATAGATATAAATATTCATTATGTGAGGTCTGAGATTGTTAGGGAATGCTGGCAGTGCCAAGTTTTCTTCGATGGTTCAGGCCTCCAGCTGTGCCAAACTCTGGGTTCCCTTAATGTACCATTAAAACAAAACTCAGGCTTTGCTTGAATGTCATCCAGCTTTATTAAGAGAAAGATCAAGGGTAATCTTATTAAGCTTGTCACTCAGAAACCATAAGGGTGCAGCCTTGGTGTGTCTGTTTGGTCCACATGTGAGAACAATTTTGCCTCATGATACTCAAACAGGGGCTGTTATTCTTTAATGAAGGCTGTGAATAACAGAGCTACAAATTGCCATGCAAGCTTGGTGATGTGCTCGCACACTCATGTGTTAACAGAAAGGAGTGAAGGCGTAGATTGTTTGCTTGGATTTTAACATATTCCTCAAGCCTGCTCGAACCCACACAACCACAATGTTTTTCGAAATCTGTTGTGTATATTTTGGGGTTTCTGAACTTCCATAATAACTTACTCAGCTTTTGAATGTGGCCATGTGTCAGAGTGGACAGCTGTGTCATGGAAAACTTAACAGGATCATTGAATCTCCCTCTTTTTGGTTTCTCTAGAAGTCTGCTTCCTGGGCCAATATTATGAGAGAGATGTTTAGATAAATTGTGCTTGCCTTCATTGTTGCTCCTTTTCCCCAGTGTTAACAGCTGGGCAGCGGGAGATAACAGTGAAACCCACTACTGTTTATACCAGTGTAAAACCAGAGTACTGCAGTGGAGATTCAAATCAAATATTTCTGCTTGCTCAAAACGTGGATGTATATAGAAATTCTGTGTATTTATAAGGAAAAAAAACCCCTAAATTTAAATTAGTCAGGATGTTTGGCCTCATGGCTGCAAGTAGGTCTGCGTGGGTGAAACACACAAAAATAACTAGTAATAAGTGGAATGTAGATACACATTTGATAGTCTAGTTGGGAATAAATGTGTAATAAGAAGAACTTCTCCGTAGGCATAGCATTTACGTATTAGTACTTGAGGAACACAGCTTTCCAAGACTCTTGATCAATTAAATTTTACGTATGTAAAGAAGATTTCCTTTGTGTGTGGGGATGTGGAGGCTTGGTACAACTGTTTGCATGCCCGAAGTAACTTACAGATGGAAGTTTTTGCAGGACGAAGCTCGTCACTGTTGAGTTGTGACAGGCAGTGTCCAGGAGAGGTGGCAGCTTGGGAGTGACCACTTTTTGTGTTCATACAGCACCTTTACAGCTGAGAATCTCTAAAAACTGCAGGAATATTTTCTGTTCTTTTCCCTCTACATAGATGGTCTCTTTGACAGATAAGATTTACTGACCCTTCTAGTAGAGCATTTGCCATTGCTGGCTAGAAACCCCCTCTCCTTCTACCACAGGACCTTCAGCCAAAGGACTGTCTGTCCTTTCCAAAGCATTTCTTTCTGCTGTTTTGCTTCTAAAGAAAGAGGAATTAATAAAGACACAGCCAAGGAACCTCCTAATGCTTTAAAAATACTGCAAAGTGTCCCATGGAGATCCTTTTTTAATTTATACGGACATCCTTAAGATCAAAGCTGATCATGCCCAGGCAGAGTTGATCCTGATTTATGACATTTAGATAGACTAAAATGGGTGTTTTCTAGCCCAGATTTCTATTATTCCACAGTCTTGGGCATGCTTTGCATTTTAAAGGAAACAGATCTCCAGATGTGGTGGGGGAAGAGATCTAGAGTACCTACATGTATCTCAGGGTCTTCCAACACCATATTAAGTAGCTTAACAAATGTCTGTAGTCTGTTCCTGCCTTGCCTTTCTCCCCAGGGACAAGGGTTTGTTGTTTTGATATGCCTTGTTTGGAGTGTTTGCTTCCCAGTGTCAGAGCAGGCATGAATCAAGCAGAAAGCCTTGAGCTTGGAGCATAAGGTGGGAAGCAAGTCCCAGTTTGCACCTCCTGGAATGCCACAGCAGCATCCGCACCTGGTGACCTCAATCTGAGAGGGTTTTGTGGACTCCTGAGGTTTATTTCTCCTACTTTCCCTCTGTGGGAAGGGCCTCAGCCTACAGCCTCAAATCAGTCCTTGAAAAAGCCCCTTGCCTGCACTGGTGAGGCTCACCATGATGGTGCAAAGGAATCCCTGGCTGATATAAGGCAGTCATTTAGGGCAGATTTCCTCTGTGTGGTTGAGTGGGTTTGGAGATGCCTGGTGTAATTTCTGAGGTGGCAAATGATCTACGTAGCACAAAGCTGGTTTTGATGGAGATATTATCTCAGACCTTGAAAGTCATGCAGCTACTCTCAGCTGCCTTTCCAGCAGTGCCAGCTAAAACCACAGAGCAACACTACATATAATTGCTTTTAATCCATGATCAAGGGCAAGCTTGGAAACGTGCCTGCTGCAGTGTGCTCTGCTGTGTGGCAGAAGAGAAAGGGTTGAGTCCAAAGTGGAGACCAGGTTGGATGTGCCGTGCAGGCCCAGGGGCTCAGCGGGCACATGTCTCAGCAAAACCAGAGGGCATCTAGCAGGAAGAAGGGACACACACCTGGGCACAGGTGGCTCAGGGTCACAGATGACTTGCTCTCAGCTGCTGATGGAGACCATCAGGAGTGCCATTGAGGGTGCCTTGCCTCCAGATGCCACCAGCAGTGTGCTGGTTAACCTGAAAGAAAAGGCCATTTCCAGGTTGGGGTGACTCACCTCACCTTACTCACAGCCTCATTTGTGAACTTTCTGGGGTGTTTTTCTTCAACAACAGTGACATCCAGTGGCCAGCTAGATTTTTCTGAGAAATGTGTTAACCATCGATGATCTTAACAATGTGAAGGTTTTATACTTACAAAGATCCTGACTAAGGAGGCTCAGTTTTGGTTTCCTTGGAGAGTTTCCTTTTTAAAAATGTCTGATAAAATGGCCTCTGTTTTCCTATGCTAGCTTGAGAGGCAGGCTAGAAAGTACTCTGCTCCAGCAAGGAGTCTGTCCTGTGTCCATAAACTCCAGGGGGCTGGCAATTTGCTGAGGAATCACTATGCTTTGTGCTAAGACATCAACACGTTTTTCACTTATGAGACATCCACAATCCAAATAAACCACCAGAAAGGGGCTCCTGGAACAGATGAAGAAAGCAGTGTAGTCTGTAGAATAATTGACTGAGAGGTTAAAACCAGAAAGAACAAGCAAGGATCCGTGTCCTGTCAACTTAGAGCTTTGATTTTGTGGTTTTCAAACCGCTTTCCAAACAGAAAATGACAGCTTGTCTTGTGGTCTTCTGAAGTAATTTTGACAGGCATTGCCCCCAACTTACTTTCCTGAAATGGTTTAATCTCACACTAGAGCAAGATTACAGTTTTGTTTAATTCAGTTTAGAGCTGTGCTTGTGCAAACTAGAGGAACTGGGAGAAGCAGGTTCAAAATAAACTCAGTAAAGTGCTGTTTCACACCAGGCTTGATTACATGGTGGACGCAATGTATTGTGCAAGCCAAACGCATCCATAAGGCCAAAAAGGAATTGGACAGACTCAACAGTCCAGCTTTAGAAATCACTAAACTTCTGATTCTCTGAGCCAGCAATGATATACCAGGGTCCTGACCCCTAGTTATTTCCTATAACAAACCATCAAGTCCATCCTTATTACCTGCCAGAAGACTTTGCCAAAGGCAAGCAAAGGTGCTGCATTTCACAGTACTGGCTGTGTCCTAAGGCAAGCTGAGGTCCCACACCATCTGGTCTTTGCTGGGCAATGCCTCAGAGGTGCCTTCACAAGCTTAGTGAGATACTCAGCATGCAAAAAGCTGTTTTGTTGGCTGAGGAGCTTTCCAGGGCCCGAAGCTTCCCTGAGCTCAGACTCCACCAAGTCACGGAGATGTTTTAGTAACAAGTTCACCGTTACCTTCTTCGCAAAGAAGGAGTGTGGAGCAGGGAGGTATGGAAGCTTACCCTGACCCTTGCCCAGCTTTGGCAAGCAGGTCCATGTGCATTCCAGGCTAGTTTGGGATGGCTCGGGGGATTTGCAATGGGATATGAAACACTTTGCTCAGCGGTACCTGCCCCGCCCCAGCTGTCACGACCTCAGCGTGGCCGCTGACGTGGGAAGAGCTGATAACTTTGCTTCAGATGGGAGCGTGTTGCCTGCTTCAGCAAGGCTGCAAGCACACTAGTGGGGCACCCTGGGCAAAAAAAGAGACCATTTCCTCACTGATTTCCTCACTGCCTGAGGTGTTGATGACAAATTGCAAACAAAATTGTACTTCGAGACAGTGCGTTTCATACCAGACCATCTGCACTGAGGGGATGTGACAGTCCCAGCTGGTTCGACCAGTCTCAGAGATGCCTCCAGCACCCTGGGAAGATTCTTACAAAAGCCAGGTTTTATCTAGATTTTCCTCAGACTCCTTCTCTTTTGCTGCAGTGCTAGGGATGGGTGAAGTTTCCTAGATTTTGTACATTGACCCTGTCCGTTGGAGAGGATCCCATGAGGGGCACAGAGGCACATTCTCTGGCACACAGCTCTGTGACTGGCACACACCTCCAGTCACACCTTATACCACATCTCTGTGTAGAAAGGTATATTCCAACAGCATGATTCAGTGAGGAGCATGAACCTTAAAAAAACCCAACCAAACAAAAAACCCAAATAAAAAAGAAAATCCTGTGTAGTCATGGCATTCTGCTACAGGGAAAAATGCCAAAAAACGTCCTCCATGCAGTACTTCAGACTGAGCAAGCCCTGCCTTCATTCACAGTAAAACCTGGGGACAAAGTCAAACCTCTCTGTTAGCCCTTGCCCACACCATTTTCCTCCTGCATATTTCATGTCCTGGTAAGTTGTTCCAGCTTATACCAGCAAATACAACAAATGCATTTTACAAAATAAACACTTAAAATCTTGAGGCTTTGTTGTTTGACTCCCAAGGGACCTTTTCCTTAGCACAGTGAGGAAGGGATTGAATTCATTGTATCTCAAACATAAGGGGCTGAGGTAATAGGATATTGTCAATTATCAATCCACTTCCCTCTTGCCTTTAAACTTGGATCCTTGATATTCAATGAGTTACTTCTGGTCAGACTCAATGATTTTAGAGGTCTTTTCCAACCTAAGTGATTCTATGTTTTCTTTAAGAGTATACAGTGAAAGATTCATTCTCATTTGGACCTTCTCTTTGTGGAAAAACTCTTCTAATGGCATGTAAGTGAAGCCAGAATATGAAATGGCCACTTGGCCCCTCCCTTGAAAACTCTGGCATGGCAATAAAGGTGGGGGAGGGGGTAGAAAAGGGAAGGTAGGGAGGAAGGGTGGGCTCTGCACAGTGTTCAGGAACTTCTGGGCAGTGGTAGGGTGGCTTGGTGGGCCATCATGCTGAGGCTAAAGGAGCTGTTTAAGCTCACATGGTCAATGGAAAGAGAATCGCACAGAGGTCTTGTGTTCTTCCCAATCCTGGTATTTGAGATGTTGGAATGAGTTTCTCTGTGGAGGGGCTCATCCTCTCCAATGAGACTGACCAAAGAGACTAGTCACTTAATTTTAAAATGCCTGAAGCAGATTGGAACCCTGCTGTTGAGTTGGTCTGACGCAGCTCAGTTGTTGCAGTGGTCTGACGCAGAGGCCAGAGGAGATGCCTGGGAGATGACCTCACTTCAGCTCTTGCTTGTGTTGTTTTTCTTAACCTAAGTAAAACAGCTAGTTTAGACTTGAAGAAAATTGAGCTTTTTGTTAAAAAAAAAATAAATATTAGTTTATTGTTTTCCTCATCATATGTTTAGGGCAAGTCTGCAAGGAAAGGTGTGCAAAGACTTTGAAGACAGCAGAGAATTGGGTTGCTGAGCTCATATTAAGGCACTGTATTGAGTCTGGAAGTGGAGAGTTATGCCAGTGTGGTTCCAGTCCTAAACTGGTAAATTCAGTCCCGTCTCGTGCTGAGGCTGTTGAGGACTCTGTGCATTGCACTCCAGGCCACTTCTAGAGAAGGACCTCAAGTGTGTGACATTTGAGTGCCTCCAGAATAGCTCCATACCCTCAACATGCAGGGTGCTCAGAGAAGGAGAGCAGAAGGGGAGAGACATGGGGGTAGTTTATCATATTGAGGGGCAGCAAGGAAATAGAAGAAGTCTGTGGGACTCTGTCTATCCTTTAGAGTGAGATGTTCCAAGTATAGAATTGCACTGCAGATCTCAGAGACACCCCAGGGAAACACAAATCTGTACTCTATTAGCCTGGCGTCAATCTGGAATAACCCCCTCAACTTTTGGCCTCTCGTCACTCCATTCTCCCTCTGGCTACAGTTGTGGCCTTTCTCCAGAGCGTGTTCTCTAAGTGCTCACGGGTGAGAGGGGAGAGAGGTGATTACATGCAAGAGAGGAATGAAGGGGAGCCATGGGAGGATTGCTGGACGTTCAAGATGCTGCACGCTTTGGCTTTTTATGTGTTATTGCTCTGATTCCCACGACTGTCCAAAAGTGACTGTGAGTCAGTTCCTCACAACTGCATAGAATAACAACATCAAATGAAAGGGAAAATGATTTCTCCATCTGCCTTGGAGAAGGGGTGGCATGATGTAAGAAGGCTATGATGAAAGCCTGCTTTACAAGACCATTGCACGTTGCTTGTGCAAAGTATTTTTTAAGGCATGCTTTGGGCTTGGATACTCCTGCCAAACAGGGGAGGAGGAAAGCTCATTCCCTGCATCTCCAGCTCTCCTTCACAGCTCTTTGCATAATGCTGCAATTTCCAAGTGCAAAACCGTGTCTTGTAGAAGAGCAAAAGCCAGCAACCTGGGGTGACAGACTCTTCTGAAAGGTGGGGTGCAGAACTCCCGGCTTTGATGAGCACTGAGCGCTCTCCTCTAAGGCAAGAATGCTCTGGGTGTTGTCAACAGATCTAGTGGGGGTGGTCTTTGAGGCTGCCAAGTTTCTGTGGGGTGCCAGTTCACTCACCCGTGAGTTTGTTTCTCATAGCGTCTATTCTCCTTGGTATACGTGTGCTGTTACTAGTCAGGAGTTGATCCAGGGCACTCTCAGTCCTGTGAAAGTCCTTTGAAAGTCACTTTCTCTTCGGAAAGCCCACAGACAGCTCTTGGTTTGAACTTGAATACCAGCCTCTAGGAAGCTTTTGTTACGTCTGGTCTCTCTGAGGTGTGGGTAGGGCTGCATTTGGGATGCTGATGATACACACACTGCATCTCATGCTCTGGTATGGTCTGGCTCACACTGTTCCATGCTAACTGGGGTAGACTGGGGGATGGACGCTGGTCCTTCCAGCCATTTCTAGGAAGTTCCCCCTGTGGGTCCCCACAAGCACAAATTTTGTTTATGTTATCAGTAAAATCAAAATATTCAGGCAGTTCTAACATCATACTAATACCTAGGTGCTGCATATCACCCACCTAATCCATTACGTGGTGTCGTTCCTTGATAAGACATTTTACATTGGAGGCGTACTCAGGCTGAAGGAATCTTACAGATACATCTGGATCCAGCTCGCAAAACAAAGAATTTGTACAAAAATCCAACATTTACTCCTTGTCAAAGTGCATTCAGGATACTGATTCAAGGCAGTCCTTACCACTAGAGTGAGATTTCAAGAAAATAAGTGGTTTATGAAGAAAGAGGAGCAATCGTCTGACAGTGATAGTGGTCTAAACCTGAGTCATCATGAGAAAGGATGAAAGAGCCTCCAGTTCTTGAAGGATGGTATTTATTAGTGGAGAAAGATGCTGGCCAAGGAGTGAAAGGGAATTAAAAATATGGAGGGTTTATCCACAAAACTGATTCCTCATCACAGGTCTGGGACATCTGTCATGGTAAGAAAGAGTAATGTGGGATGTCATACGGTTCCCTCCAGTAAATTCCTGCTGTTACCCAGGGACCGCTGGGTCAGTGGAATGTTACAGTGGAGAAATCAGCACATTCAGATAAAATTAATTCCCTGAAGTGTTTGCTGTAGCTCCTTACTACAGCCTCGTCTTGACAAGTTCATCATTCAGCTTCCAAAACACTCGGTTTGACCATCGTCAGAATTAGAGAAATGGAGATGCAGTTTTGGAGGCAGCAAGCAAAGGAACCAGTAAGTTTTTGCCCCAGCTGTGAACAGGCGGCTTTCAGCCATTTGCAGTTTTTGCCTACACTGACTCTTGTGAAACCTCACTGCCATAAACACCGTGGTGCTGCCAAGAGGCTCGAAAATCATCACCGGGAGAGAAGGAGGAATAGAGGCTGCCACCTCCTGATTGCAGAACGGCCCAAGGTCTAAATGGCAACAAAACGTTATACATAATGTCTGATTCACTGTGTGGAGAATGTAAAGAATTGAGACCTCCCGACACAGTTTACATTGGCCCTTTTTATGACTAATTGTGCAGAAAATAGCTCGGCTTGTAGTGTGCATGGAAACAGTTCAGATTTCTGCTGTGTGTCAGCTAATGGGCTAGCAAGGCTTTTTTAGCACAACTTCAAAGGCTCTGGCAATGGAGGTCCTTTGTGAGGGAATTATCTCCTGCTCCTTTGTACCCCTTTATCCTTCTAAGCCACGGGAACAAAGAATTGTGAGACAAATAGACAAAGTAATTTGTAGGAGATCTGTAAACCTAGATAAAGTGTATAACATTTGCTCAAAAACATTTTTTCTGCTTCTGTCATCAAAACATGGTTATATTTTTCTGTGCAGAAACACTCAAGTTCATTTAAGTTCTGAGGGATGCAGCCTTGAGCTTAGGCATGCTATTGATGAGGGTCACCAGGATGTCTGAAGTGGTATAGGAGAGCTTAATTTATGTGGTCAGTTAGAAATTATGTGGCTTTTAAGAGTTGGCTGAGGAGGTCTTTCTCCTCACCTAAAGATATTCCACTGATAAAAGAAGAAAATGCATTTTTTCAGCCGTGTGTGTATGCATGGGCGTACTTTAAGGAAACCATTTATTTTTCACCTTTTAGTAAAAAAACCCCAAAGTAGTTTATTCTTTCTTTCTTCCAGTGAAAAATGAAACCTTGGGGAGATAGGAAACACATTACATGGATCTGCTTTGTGTAGTCCGAAGAACAGCTCTTAATTAAAAATAAAAAAGCAAACCAGGGGTGGAAGGTCTTTGATTAATGTTAGCAACTGTGCTGTCTAATGTGTTCCTCCCGTGTCTCCAGATCCTCTGTCTCAAGAAAACAATAAATGAGTGAAAGGAGAATAATCTTGGCCTCATCAAATTTAATTAAGAAACCCCCTCTAAGTGCAGCGAGCCACACTGGCCACTCCACTGTATTTGTGTTCAAACTATAAAATGACTGCGTTTAGCACTGGGTCTTGTCCTAAAGCAAATCCCATGAGTGTGTCCTTATCCTCAGAGGGTGGAAGGACTGCATCCACACCTTGTTTTTTTTTAATCTTAAACTGTTAATGCTGGTTGCTCTGCATATCTCCATGCCCAAGTGCAGACTTGAGGTCCCCATCTAGAGAATCTTTTATGTCTGCTTTCTCTCCTTTTCCCATACTTCCATGGATTTCCCAAGGCAGTTGATGTTCTGACCTCTTGGATCCAGTTTTCATCAGCTGTCAAGATAAATTTGGTTAATACTCCAGGAATAGTTTATTCAGATTTAGACTGAAGAGGGAATAGTGATGGAAATGCAAGATCATTCCCCTGTCTCTCTAATCTGTCTGATATGTCTCTAGATGAACTAACTTTTCAATAGTTATACTTTCTCGAGGTTTATTCCAGGCCAGGAAGAGAAATTTTTAAAATATTTTAGCAGAAGCACACATACACGCACATGGATGTATATATAAAGCTCATTTATTTTATATCTATAAATAAAAATTAAATCCACTGATGTTATAAAAATATGACAATTATCACATATTATGTTTGCACGTATGGGCAGCTAGAGGCAGGGATTTGATGATTTTAACTGATGCTGAGTTTAATTCTCTCCAATATATGGGTTAAATTTGGTTTCATTACATGCCATATGTTGTCAAAGTATTCTATTGTTGTCAATATCTAGCCTGTGAATGCTTGTCTCAAGTTTTGGGTGACTAAGTAGAGTTATTTTATGTAAAAAATTCCTCACATAGAAAATTTTCCTGGGTTTTAAAACTGGGAAGAATAATTCTGATGGACTTCACAGCAAGAGGCAAGCCAAGACATTTCTTCCAGGAATTCTTTAACCCTGGAAATACAGCAATGACATGAGAGCATTTTCATATTTCATATTTCACCTCTATTGGGTGCACTCAAGTGCCACCTTTTTCCTTAAACCTTCCGCTTCCACATATATCTTCGATCCTGAGGAACTCCTTGCCATGGATCACTGTTGGGAAGGTGTCTGTGTTGGGTGGGAAGGCTGCTGGTCTGATGCATAATTTTGGATTTTCCATCACTAGACGTGACTCCAAATTGCTTGTAGTGTGCATAAGGAGATGCTGATTTGGATACAGCAGCAAAACTGTGATGTCAAACAAAGAGTTGGATACAAAACCAATCTCGATATGTGAATTCTGACTGGACAGAGAAGACAAGTAGAAGTCAGAGCTGGTTCATATAGAAATCTTGCAATCAGGTGTAGAGGATATATTAACAGGGCAAGCTGATAGTGAGATGGGTGGTGATTTACCCAGCTGTACGTGGGGTAATGCAAACAGGAAAATTTTAAGAGGAGTCTAAAGGTAATGCTTTCCAAAGACCTGCTCATGCCATTTCCTAGCAGCTGTTGAAGCTTCAGGCTCTGTTGATACATGTGGAATGGAGAATTATTTGGGGGGCAGCTTTGATTTTGGTTTTGAATTTTTTTTTTTTTAATTTCTTTTCTCTTGGTTGAACTGGGGCATTGAAAATATTGTCGTATGTGTTGAATTGTGGACCTAAAATGAAATAACTATTCACATTGAAATTTGTGATGAAGATTTTAATTTATTCAGGGATTTGAAGTTTGATGAAGTTTTTTTTAGTGGAAGCTAGTATTCCTTCCAGTTAGGAAAGGCAAAATTAAAAGAATAAGCCTTGAGAATGGAGCAGAGGATAAGGCGATTTGTGATATGGAAATTCAGTCCCTGGTCTTGAAAAACGTCCTGAGGACATTCATTCACCACATGGATGAGTTTTACCTTGGTGAGAACTTTCTCTGTTCCCTGTAATTGCAGCCCAGATCTTACACAAACTCCCAGACAGCTGGAGTATGGCTCCCAAGAGAAAGGAGTATGGCAGACAACTGAACAGCTTGGGGTGTCCCACCCTGTGGAAACGCACATCTCACCATACTTACATTTTTTGCTATCATGCACAGCAGATCACCAGTCCAAGGAGCTTTCATCTTTCAGGTCTCCACACAGGGCAGGAGTGGGAAGTCCAGGAAGTGTCACCTTTTGGTCTTCATCCAGCACTTGAAGGTATTTGCAGGCTTTGCTGAGGAGCTGACATTGTTGACAGTGGATGAGGAAGCAGAGCTGTTGCATAGTTACTTTTTCCCCTAGTTTTAAAAGAGTTAAAATTGAGTTCTTTTGTACTGTCATGATGTCAAATATTTGCTGGATTCAGGGCAATCATTTACATTAAGGAATCTTTTGGCATTTAAGACTCTGGTTCAGGGAAGGTAGAGTGCTGTACCATCGACTCAGAAACATCTCTGATACCTTTGACTTAGGTTCCTCAGTGTCACTTGGCCTGTGACAGAATGGGGACCTTCGTTTGCCTTGGCCACTGCATAAAAAAACAGGATATGATCAAATCCAGTTAATCATTCACAAATGTCTCATTTCTTGAATCTCTGAGGGTGTATAACACATTTTTGGGACTGTTCTCTGCTGCTTTGGCTTTTGTTATAAGTAAGCTAGTAAGGAGAAAATCAAATTTTGGGTTTTCTTAAAAGGAAGTGGAGGAATCCTGGAACACACTAGGGCTCTGCAAATGTATGTTTAATCACTTAAAGAAATGTCTTTTGGCTAAAAGCTCTTACCAGCGCTTGCAAGTTGCACTCAAAGCTGTACAGCTACATCATTCCAACAACTGATGTGAGTTAGCGCCCTTGTTGGCAGCGTGAGCAGAGAGATGCAGGCTTAGCAAATCCTGGGGGCTGAATTACTCTCAAATTCATAGTGACTTTGTGCAGCGTGGGCGAAGCGTCCTGGGGGTGACTCTGCTGATGGTTACACTAGCTCCTTACACAGTGGCATGGATGGAGAGACTCAGGCACATCTTGCCTGCCTTGTTTTTTACGGTGCAAAGCATTTGGCTCTGCTGTGGAGCCAGGCAGTTTCAGACATCTCCTGCAAACACTTTGACTGTGCTTCAGGCAAGCATACGCTCTCCAAGTAGCAGCAAACCAGAGGAGTGAGTACTCACACACAGCACATTGTGGAACTCCCTGCTGCAAGATGCCACAGGGCAATAAGTGCATGGAGCATATTCGTGGTGAATTGGCCTATTCAGAGCTGTCAGTGAGATGCACTGACCTGGGTGTAAATGGGGGTTGCCCAGCCCTGCAGAGCTGGGAGCTAATGGGAATAATGGAGGAGGATCGTTCTGTTCTTTCTCAGTGTCAGTTATTATATATGTACATACCATTAACACCCCAGGCTGCAGTTGGAGACAGGTTACTGGGCTATGTGGATTTTAATAAACCTGTTAGTGGACTTCTTGCTTTCTTACTTTAATATCTAACCCATCCTGAAAACAATGTGGGACTTTTTCAATAAGTTGAAAGCTTTAGAGGGATTACACTGCCTTATTGAGTCTGTACCCAAAGCCCTTTGAGGGCTCCCATTGACTCCAGTGGGATTTGGTTCAGACCTCAAGTATATGGGACTCTCTTAAGTAAACTCTTTCAAGGCCTGTACATGCTGCAATACTTATTGGGCTCTTTGTTACTTCTGTGAATAGGAATGTGACCTTTACACTTCTAACAAAGAGCCCTGAATTACAGGACTAAATCTTCATGTTTTGGGAGAGGTAATGTTACCATCCCAGCTCCTCCTAACCCTGCTGAGCAGGTGGCTGAATGGTTGGTGAGGCAGTTCCCCAATCACTGGGGATTTAGTTAGACAAGCACTGAACGTGTAGTACAGCAGCTTCAGAGCTTCTTCATAAGTGGATGTCCATGAACAGTGGTGGTCAGGGTGGACATCTGTTTTTGTACGTTGTTCCATCTCACAAGCCAAAGCCCTGCCACTGCAGGGTCATTCTGATATCCATGTTAGAAGTCTGTTTAATCCATGTGCATACTAAAAATGGCCAGTGTGGAAGACAAGGCTAGTAAGCCATCTAGGTTTTCTATTATCCACCCAGTCCCTTGGCCATGTGAGGGGAGGGAGGGAGGGATGAGTAAGATGGAAGAAGAAAGTGTCGGGCCATATGTTCCCTCTTCCTCTGGCCATTGCCAAAGGCTGCAGTGGGGCTACGTGGCAAATAGCTGAGTCTGAATGACAACAAATTCCATATCGTGCCTTTCTTGCTTTTGAAGCTGGTCTAGCTTCTGGTACCCCTGCCTCCCAAACCTGCTGTTCCAACAGGAGAAACTCAAGTGAGTGAGAGGAGCAGTTTGATTGACAGTGCTATTTTCTACCTGTATTTTAGGTCACTTCCTGGGTAACAACACTGTGATTGATGTACTGAGACAAGCAGGATTTGAAGTGGAACACACTCCTCCTGGACAACCAATTGGAAAGTAAGCAGCTGCCCACAGATTATTAATCACTTTCTTTCCTTTTTTCTCTCCCTTTTTCTGTGACTAAGCGATATTATTGCATTAGTATAGGAAGTGGATGAGGAACCTCCCTTTCCCACCCAAGTTCCAGACAAAACGTTCATTGTAAAGCATCCATTGTGTGAGTTTGGAAACATATGGAGCCTCAGAGGCTGGGGGTTTTTGTAATTTTTTTTGTTGGGGTTTTTTTTCACTTGGGGACACTGTTTATAATCACAGCTACTTCATTATACCAGCTCAGAAGTGCCATAGTTTCTTTCCAGAAACCATCTCATTCAGCTCATTTTGCCCCATAGCTGTTTTTCATTTTTCTCTCCATGGGGTTTTAGTTGCTTCTTTAGTTGCAGACCCCTCTGTCCGGCTGCTGCTCTTCAGTTGGCATTTCACTTTTTCCTGAGGGACCAGATTTAATGGAGCAGATGCACCTTGTGTTGGGTAGGTAGAGAGCAATTCAATATTCCCTGAGCTTCTCCATCTATCTGGTCAAGTAAAGCAGGCAGGAAGGGACTGATCACCAGTCTCTTGGAAATGTTCATTATTATAAGATAAAATATGGCATGAAATTGTCCTTAGTTGGTGAAACAAACTTCCTTCATCCTGTAGAATTTTTTCTTTCCTTCAGATGAGGTCTCTTCCAAAGAAATTGTAGACAGTAAAACCATGAGGGATGGTTAGAGACCATCTAGCTTTTCCCTAGAAAATTAGCCTTTCCCTTACATTCTGCAGATAAAATTTGGCCAGGATTACTCTGTCATAGGATTGTTATCCTCATTAAGAGAAAGTGTCAGCAGCATGCTCCTGTCCCTGGTGGGCAGACATGACATGGTCCAAATATGAGGTGAGTGTCAATATGGAGGATTAATCGCAGAGGTAGTAGACCATGTCTGAAAAAACTATGTGTAATATAGTTGGAAAATCTGGCTGATCTAACCTTGTTTGTGAAACATCCGCAGTGATTCATATAGAATATCATATGGCTCAACTGTACATAAGTGTCTTTGACAGAGCATTTATCCTGAATGCTTCTTGGAATCTGTTGAGCAATAAAAGCATCGTCGCAAATAAGAAGGGGGGAAAGAGGAATAAAAAGCTATCAAACACCAGGAAGAGCATATATTCATAGGAGGTTTAAGACGCACTTTGGCAGAGGGAGGAAAGTCAACGTGGCACAAGGAAGAGCAGTAAACACTGTAACGGGCTAGAGCTGGAAATTTTGACTAAAATTAACAAAAAAAAAATACAGTAAAACAGAAAACCAAACTATAGCAAAACAGCTGAGGTGTACTGTTCCTAGGTTTCTGACAAGGAAACTTTCCGCTCAGGGAAGCAGACACTTTCTTCAGCAATTTTCATTTAGCTGAAAGTATCATCTTCCATGAAAAGTGTTTCAACTGGAAATTGTGAAACTAATAATTTATTGGCTGTTGCAAGCCCTTGAGAAGAACAAAAGATACAGTAGTGTGAGAGAAGTCCAAGAACAGTTGCTGCTCTTTATGGTCTTGGGATATGTCTTTACACATCATCACAGAGTTGAAATAAAGGATAGGGCAGGAAACTTGAATCAAAGCCAGCTCTTAATGTTGACTTTTTTTGCAGAATGGGGCACTTCTGTGTGTGTGCATTTCTCTACCTTGGCAGCAGTGTCTCCTGTTCATGATGTCTTCGCTAAAGTTGTAGTCCCTGGGGAGAACATTCCTGAAAGCAAGTGGACTTGAACTGCTGCCTAGACCAATGCACATGTCCTCAGCTGAATTGTCCCACACTTGGAAACTTCTGTTCCCAGCTCCAGACCATAGTGTTGGGCAGGTTGGTCCCTTTGTCTGGGCTAGTACCCTAATTCCAGTGAGGTCTGCTCTGAACACTGAACATACAAAACTTTTATTAAAGGGTATACTCTTGTGCAGGAGTACTGGACCGAGTCAAGCGAGAGCATATTGTTGCACCTCATAAAGATTAGATGCCCTGTGTGTTTTCCTGTGGTCTGATGATGAGGCAGATGTGCCAGTCCTAGATGAGAATGTAGAAAAAAAATAAATTACATGGTAAAGAAGTCCAAAGTTGCCACTAGACTGCATTACTCAAGGTGCAGAAACAGCAGAAGACTACAGAAATTGTGGATAAGGAGAACTTAAATATGTTCACAGGAAACAGCTTGCTGCCTTTAGAAAAAAAGAGGCTCTCAGACATGCACATCAGGGGATGTTGTCCTACAGCTGGGGCTGTAGCCATCAGAAGTGCTTGGGGCTCCCCCTCAGAAATGAGGAGGCTGCTGCAAACCATTTGTCTCCTTTTTTTAGAATAGCTTGTATTTTATGATTTCTGGGCAAGATGCAAGACAGTCTAGCCAAACACAGTTGTGACAAAAATTGACAGCATGTTCAGAAGTACAGCAAGTTGGTTGTTGTGTTGCTGTAATTGAGACTCTTAAGGAACTTTGCATTTTTGTCCAGCCTTCTATTTTTACTCTTCTACTTTTTAAAAGATGAAATAAAAACATTTGAAGACAATTAGAAAGGCTCAGAAGAGGAACCATTTTGTGATACTGGCTATACTAACAAAATGTATACGTAGAATAAATAAATAGAAGCTCAACAAAATTTGGGCTGCTTGCAGAGCAGAAATTGTTTTATGGGTTACAGAGATGCAGGTGTTTTCACCTTGATTCTTCTGAAGCCATACATGAAATAAGAGGTATTTCTCTCCTTTGCTGAAACCCAAAAGAGATGTATCTGCTTTACTTCCAAATAAGCTGTATAAGGGAGTCAAGCCCACTGCATTGCATTCTAGCATTGACAATTGAAAAACTGGATAGTGTTCAGGGAAGATCAGCTGGACTCTAATGTAGAGATTGGAGGGGGTGGACAGCACGTGGAAAAAATGCAAGGGTTGGAAAAAAACTGAAGCAGCTGCACGCTTATGTTTTGGCCAAGGGAATTAAAAAAAACAGTACTGTGGACAAATTCTATGCAGGAGAATGGAGAGGAACAATTTGAGCTGGCACATAGAAACATTTGGAGGTATTATCAGGTTGAAATTGAGATTGGTTTTGGATGAATATCAGTGATTTCTTTACAGTGATTTGCAGTACAGTCTTGCTCAGGTTAAGTAAGAAGCCCTATTATATGAAAGTAATTTTAGCAAAACATGTATTCTATATCCTGCTTACTACCCATGCTGCCTTGCCAAAAAAGCAAATACTATTTTTCTTTATTATAACTGTTCCTAGAACATTATTATTATTATTATTATTGTTGTTGTTGTTGTTGTTGTTATTATTGTTATTATTATTATTATTATTGGCATTATTAGTGGTCTGATCTTTATAATCAATAATAATTAAGTAGTGTTACCATAAATAGGTGGAGTATAGTCTGGTATAATTTAAACCGCATTTCGGTTTCAGAAAGGGCAAAGAATACCTTGTTAGAAAATAACTAGTTCCTGTGTATGAAAAAAGAAAAGCCTTGGGAAGAGTGAAACAGGACAAAGACCAAAGCTGTTTGTGCTTTCAGTTACATACAGGCTGGGTAAAACCAGAAGATTGTTGGCTTCCTCTATCCAAAAAGCTAAGCATGGGTTGTGAAATGACTGGTCTTTAAGCCAACCAAACCAAATACCTAGAGTCTCACATTTCTGTTGTCTAGTGACAAGCATGAATTTCAGCCAAATTCTCCCTTTCTTAAGGTATTGGGGAAAAATAAAGTGAGATCTTGTCAGGTTAGAAGAGATAGCCAAGACATGGAGGGGTTTGATGTCTCCAGAATCAGTGAACTGGCAAAGGAAATTTTATATAAAGTACATTTATCTGGTGTGGAGCTGTTTGAGAACTCTCACTGACTGGATTTCTGAAATCTCCTGGCTCTTCCTGTCGATCTGCCTTAGTGGCCCAGTGTTGACCTTCCTGAGCCTCTTCTAGAATCCTACCAGGTGACTATTGAAAACACCTCCTTTACAGCTTGATCCCTTTCTGTAAAAAAAAAGCCCCTGTTGTACTCATCATGCAGAGCAATGCCATAAACACTTGAGAACTTATCCTCACATTGCTTTCATTTGTTTATTTTGTTGCCTGAGGGAAAGCGTACCAAATCTGTTTGCATGACAACCTTCAACAGCATTCATATTTGCTTCTTATTTTACTGGCTGTCCTCCTTGTCCCCAGATGAAGGCATTGGAAAATTAGTGTATCTCATTGCTTTGCCCTGAGATAAGAAAGGCAACTTTTTTTTTTTTTCTGGTGGAGTTCTGCCAACTGGCTGTCCCTGCTCCTCTCTGTCTTCAGACAGCAGAGCTGCGTGCTTGGGGTTGGGAGAGAGGAGGAGATGGGAGAAAATTTCCCCTCAGATGGATTCCAGTGACTTGAGCAGATAAAGGGCCACAGCTGCTTCACATTTAGTTGGAAACAGCCAAACTGCAAGATCAATCCAGGAAGCACCTGTGTCCGTGATGACTCTATTGTTGCTGGGTTCTCAGAACCGGCGCTGACCTTCTGCCACTCACCAAGCCCTGATGTGCTGCACGCTGTTCTCTCAAGCAGAAAAGTGTGCAGCAGTGCTTATTTCCATCAGACTCCTCTTTCCAAGGTTGTGCTCAATGCTACCTTCTTTCAGAACGGGAGAATTCAGTACAAGCTTTTGTATCTGCCCTTTTGAGAATTTATTGTACACTCGCAGAGCTCTGCTGGAGAAATTAATTACTCTTGCTCCTTATGTTTGAACTTCCTGGCCCAGGTGAAGCAACGTCTCTTTGCTGTTTGACTTACTCCTTTCCTTCTTTCTGAAGCAAAGAGCTTCCTCCTTCACCTTCTCCTGTAGCATCCTACAGTTGTGACCCTGGTCTCCTACTCAGTGTTGGCTCAGGGTGGAAGTCTTTGCTCCCCTAGGAATGCTCTATTCCTCCCCATGGAATAAAAGCACACTTACTTCCCACAGTGATGCAGCCATTTCACTCCATCAGGATCCCTAAGCTTCCCGAGGTGATATAAAGAAATGGGAAAATGTTTGACCTAGCATTCCCCACAGCTCCAAATTGGTAAACATGCCAATCCAATAAATTGGTAAACATGCCAATTACACCCCAGAAAATTATGGATTCCATCAGAGCTCTCAGGTGTCTCCCAGTAGTTGCCAAGTTCCTTGGGATGCCCAGGAAGCTTTAGCTTTCTGGTGCCAGCCTGGCAGGGTTACTCTGCTCTGCTTAGCAGTTAATTTTTGGGATGTGTCAGGGAGAATGTTAAAGTTGTAGTGAAATAAGTAAAAAATAAGTATTTATGAGATCTGTGACACTTTCATCAGAAACAACTGAGTTAATTGAGAAAAAAGGTAGAACTGAGAAGGAGAGATTCAGGATCCTTTCTCTTCTGAGACAGGGAAAAATGCACACTTTTTTCTTTTGTGTAGGTGTAATAACCTCCCTGTAGGGATGCTGCAGTTCTTAATCCTATTGTAAACCTTTGGATCTTTCACTTGATCTGAGTCTGAGTATCATACTCCCTTCACTAGCTTCCTTCCCTCAGAAAAAAAGCAAAACCATTATTTAGAGTGTTCTCTGACAGCATAATTTACAGTAAGAGGTGTATAGGGATGAAATGGGGTTCATCTGCATGCACTGGCAAATTTATTGCCTCATCTAACATTGGAGAATATGACTACTCGATGCTTAAAATATTTAGTTATGAAAATATGCACATTACATTTTCATGTTCCCATGTGCCTTTAAAATATCCTCCTTTGCAATTTGATTGTCTTTGTGTCTACTCTACCGCCGCAAAGTCTGAGTCAGTCCAAGTAACTCTGAGGTGTGGGGGGGAAGTTGAATAAAGTCTCTAAAATGTGGTAGAAAAGCAAAGTCAATTTACAAGTTCTAAACCATAGAAACTTAATAATCCTTTAAGCAACACATTACTTAGGGACAGTGTATCTGTGTGTTCTTTAGGCTACATTTAAATGCTGGGCACCTGAAAGAATGGAATTTAGAACTTGCTACAAAAAAAATCTGGGAAAGAACAAGATAATTCATGGTGTTGGAGTATGAATATGGAACAGAACTTCTCAGGAATTTTGGGCTTGACTAGTTCACCCAGTGGGACATTCACTTTTCTCTATAATCAGATTTTGTTCTTGGCAAAATTTCTTTTTTCGTGTGAAAAAATTGTTTCATATTCCATATGATTCTGTTCCTTGGGAACTTGCACACAGGGCCACTGGGGAACGTGGGCTTGCTTCTTTTTGCTCAAGGGCAGCCTGCTCGCAGAGCTGTCCTGAAGCCAGGGCTAAGGTTTCTAAGTTTTTTGCTGCTCTGCAGCCTATCAGTTTTAGGAGATCTGTATCTCATACTCCATAAACTATCTAATAGTAAACTTACAGAGCCTTGGAGACTTCAAAAGTTCAGAGCTCGTTCTTACCTTATTTCCTAGCCAAATTTTGGAGTTCTTGTTTCCACAGGAGAAGCTGATTTTTTTCATCCTCCTTCTACTTCCAGCCAACTCTAATGCAGATATTTTCACCTTAGGTCATTAGTATGAGATGAAAATTTTTGGTTTATAGTTACTAGAGATAAAGCTAATCCAAACTGCACTGAAATCAACAATTTCAATTGTTGGCTTCCATTGGTGCCAGTAGCTTTTAGAGGTCATCATTATTATGAGATAGTTGTTGATTCTCTCCTGTCTTTGTTGGTGAGGAGCCATGAGTAGAATCAGTAGAAAACTAGGAGTATGTTCACACAGTTGTGCAAATGCTCACTATAGTCAGTGTAAAAAGACTGACTCATGGGTGTCTTAGACAATTGGCCCAACTTGCTTGCAGTAGGTATCTGACTAGTTTTAGATGGCTAGTCATTTTGTGAGATTAATTCCCCTCCTATTTGAAGGACTTGGGACATGAATTCAAGTTGGACAGTGTAACTAGACTCACTTAAGCCTTTGGAAAAACTGCACCATCCCCTCTCCAGCGCTGTATTGAAACAGTGAGGTTGTGTGACTTTGTTTGTGTGTTCAGCCTGCACTTGTCCTGTGGATTGATGGCCTCCCTCCCAAGTGATATCAATCTGGGCTGAAGTGGAGCTGCACTTTGTAACAGCTCAAGGGGCACAAAGGTATCAAGTGGTATTGTGTGCTTTGAAAGATGTCGTTTATCTAAGGAAGTTTGTGGTCTGTTTGCTGTCACTCTGTCTTTGCAGAGCCAACTTCTCTTACCTTCACTATCACGTTGTCAGGCAAAGAGACCTCACACGTTAGGACAGATAGCTTTTCAGCTCCCAGAGCTGACTTCTTTTCCTTCAGCAAGTGGGCTGAAGTTGTGGGCTGTGTTGGCAATCAATAGAGCTGCTTGATTCAGCATGAGTGTAATTGCTAGTAATTTTGCTTGCAGGGAGCTCTTTACAAAGCATAAGTTCTTAAAAAGGGAACAAGATTTCTGTCAATTAAGAAGACAATGACTTTTCTCATTGTCACTTTCACTTAAAATTCCTTCAATAATAGTATCTTAGAAAAAACCAGTCAGGGATACAGTTTTCTACATAGGATTTCACTGAGTAGTACGTTTCATCTTTCAGGAGGGATCAGATGTGCATAGGGGCATTCTCTGAAGTTTAAATAGGGTTAGAAACTCCTCCAAAACAGCGTTGTGTGATGGGTGGCGTGACCAAATGACCCCCTGTGGATCTTGTTGTGGCATGCTGTGAACTTTACTGAAACCTTTCTGAACTGCCCCCACAAGTCGAAGGTCACTCTAATGCGCATCTGTGATGTGATCTTCTGTCATTTCTTGTGCAAAATAGTCTCACTTTTAACAACTCATAGTATCTCAGCCAAGCCAGGTGACTTCATGCTGGCCACAACCCAGCTTTGGGTCTGAAATGACTGTGTGGTTGTCCCTTGAGGGGAAGATGGTGAAGGGTCAGGCTGAGATGCGTGTGTATCAGCTGCTCCTCCTAGTTAAGTGCTAGTAGTAGGAGCAGGAATGCCAAAAGGAGTTAAGTTCTTATAACAGGAATAGTAAATTAAGGATGGTGAATTTATGAAGCACTTGTCACAGTAAAGAACTTAGAATGCCAGAATGCATTTTCGTGTCACGATCATTGAATCATTTTTATGAGAAGTCGAAGTAAATTCATATGTAATCTGTAAAGTTTGTAGAGAGTTTAATTCATCCAGGAAATCATGTGTTGGGAATTCTGTACCCAGCTACAGATCAGATATACTTCAGAGAAGCGTTAAGGTTTTAAAATCCTTCCACAAGCCAAACTGATCTCCAGAACCTTTGGAGTTTCACCCTTCTCTGGACCTCATGCCCCATGCAAGTGAACATCATGCCAATATGTTTCCCATTTCCTGGGGATTAAACTGCTGTGTTTGATGACTCAGGACTTTCCAAGAAAACAGCTCAGTCACTCACCCTCTGAAGCGGCCTCAGGTGCCTCAGAGGACATGTTTTCTCTTGCACAGTGATTCATGATTTCAGACCAGAGGATCAACTATCTTTCTTTTTTTTTTCTTCCCACAAAGTTAATTAATAAAACAAATTTCTATTAGTGGGTGTTGAAAGACTTTGGCTTTCCACCTACACTCCCAAATGCTCTGCATTCCAGGGAGAATGAAAAATGGACCTGTGAACAGAAACAGGAGGGAGGAAAAATGGATCAGATGCTGTAGATGGATGTAGACACAGTGGCTGTCAAGTGACACGATGGAAGAACTTCCTGGAAGACAGTTTCTTGCAATTGTGATTGCTAAAAACACACTACTACACTAATCCAATTTTGGAATTCATATATGCAAATTTAGAGAGAAATTTTGGGGCCAGACACAAGGAGTGTCTGGCAAAAACTGAATTCTCTGTTTGTACCTCCCTGTTGACCTCTTGCTCAGGCGGGCGGCCACGTGGAACACAGTTGTTCTGCTTGTGAAAACTGGATCCTTTACCACTCCATTTCGTCAGGAGGAGCACCTGGAGGACTCACCCAGTCGTGGCCACTGTGGACCTGGCTATGCCCGTCTGTCTGCCTCATCTGTAGCCCCACCATAGAACAAAATTTTTCATCAGCATGAAGAATTAAGACAAAATTTACACCCAGCATGATCATAACTTTTGTTGACTTCAGGGAGAAAATGGTTGGTCCCACAGTGGGCCAGAGTTGACAGAAGGTCTAGATGTGGGGTATTTCCCCTTCCCACTGCTACATGGGACATCAGACCAGCTCACAGCTCTGTAGTGCCACCGTCTGCTGATGGCAGCTTGCAGAGGAACAGATCTTATTTGGTGCTCTTATTTGTGAGAAAGAGCACACTGAGGCCTTTCTCCGTTGGCTTCCAGTCAAGTCACGGATACTAAGATTTTCCTGCTAACCCGTAGCATCTCAGCAGCAAAGTCATGGACAGGCTCCAAGTGCTTTGGTACCCAGTGCCCTAGATTTGCATCTCCTGTCGTATGAGCCCAGCTTCACATTTCTGAATCTCTCTAGCAAAAATAAAGGCAGTCACGGAAATATCTCTGTCGGGTCAGCACATCCCTGCTTACGTTTGAATGGCTGATATGAATCTGGAGTCCCCAGTGATTGAAGTGCACGTTCAGAGATGAGCCCCATGTTGTGTTTTAAGGGAGCACAGCACTTTGAAACAAGGATGAAGCAGGAGCAAATCGGGATGGAGGATGTGGGGCATTAACTACTTTACACGAAATCCCTGCTGGAAAGACGTGGTCAGTGTTCCAAAGTTTTCCTTGGAGAGTGCTTGGAAGTTGCATACCAGCCTATTTGTGGAAAGCTAGACAGTTTCCTATTGTCCTTGCTGTGAAACGCTTCCCAGATAAACACTTTCCCCCTCTCCATTGAAGAAAAATGATACAGCCTGTCCAGAGCTCTAACACAGGGGACTACACTGGGCTGCTGCTCAGCCTTGCCAGAGTTGCTGGTTTCTGTTGGCACTGGGCTTTGCTAAGGGCTCTAGTTCATATACATGCCAGCATCGTTAAGGAAAAGCCCCGTTATTGAGTGAGACTGGGATAATCTTCAAGGCTTTAAGAATGTTGTGTGCCCACGTCTTTGGGTTCATTATACCCCTGGAATGTAAATCCCAATCCACAGTGGATAAACAAGGTTCACATGGATCTCAAATACTTCTGTGGTATTGTCTCTTCCTGAAGGGGAAAGAAAACATTGGTAGCTGAAATAAACTCACTGGGGTTATTTAGCCTGGAGGAAAGGAGGCTCAGGGGGGACCTTATCGCTCTCTGCAGCCACCTGAAAGGGGGTTGTAGTGAGTTGGGGGTTGGTCTCTTATCCCAAATAACAAGCAGCAGGAGAAGAGGAAATGGCCTCGAGTTGTGCCAGGGAGGTTTAGATCAGATATTGGGAAAAATTTCTTCACAGAAAGGGTTGCCGTGCATTGGAACAGGCTACCAGGGGAAGTGGTGGAGTCACCATCCCTAAAGGGATTTAAAGGGTGTGTAGATGTGGCACTTTGGGACATGGTTTAGTGGTGAATGTGGCTGTGCTGGGTTAAGAGTTGGACTTGATGATCTTAAAGGTCTTTTCCAACTTAAACAATTCTGTGATTCTACAAAGAGAGCAGTAAATCTCTGCTGCTGTAGTGGGTTTAGGTTGTAACATTGTCTGCATTTGTGGCATTTTAAGTCATTTTAAGGAATTATTCCTAACACCCACAGAGTCATCATATTCCAGCACAAGGAAGATCCAGAAGTCCCTCCATGAACTTGGGAGAGAAAAAGCTGATTTTTGAAATCAGCAGTTCTAAGAATCAAGGCTGTCTAAAACCAGGTTAATGCTGGCGTGTTTCGGTCCAGGTCAGTGGGTGGCTTTTCCTCTGCTTCTCTTCTCCTGCCAGGTGCAGATCTGCAGGACCTTGTGTGTCCTCACCTCTGACTCCAGTTTGGGCACACACATGGTTTTGCTGGGTCCCTCTATCTTTTCTTCATGGTGCCTCCCACGCTGAAGACCTCTTCCCAGGAGTAGTGTGTCATTCCACTTGCTGTCTTACAGTCAGTGGATGCAATAGATGCACAGATTCACTTTTGCCACCATTTTGTCAAAGCAAACCTTACTTTGTGACAAAGGAATGGTCTTTCTTCTCTAGAGGCATGGGATTTCTTCCTAATGTTAAATGAGAATTTTGCACTTGTATCAAACTTGTATGTAGATTCGGTTTTAGGTCGCAAATGAAACTGGGAATTGGAACTTCCACTGACATTTAGCAGGCACTGAGGTTTTAAATGCCTGAGGCAATTTTAGAAACATTCCCCTCAAGGAGAAAGGCCATTGACTTGAAAGAAAGCAGAGTTAACAAGGGCTTTGTTTGTTTGTTTTACAAATGCAGCAATGAATTTAGGGCCATTCATATGTATTCAGGCATTCATACTTGAACATATGATAGCATATGCATACATAATAGCAACCATTGCTGAATGGTCAACAATTCCCACTCAAGTCAGTGAAAGGCAGCACATGAAATCCACAGAAAACCAGAAGAGGTTTAAATGCGGAGCAGGATACTGATTTTATTCTCTTCTTTCACTATTGGGGTGCACTGTCCCACTTCCCTCCTTTGCCTTTCCTGCCTTTCTCATAACCTAGTTTGGTCACTCTTGAAAAGTGTTCCAGCTTTGTGTAGTGATAAGAAGCAAACGTGACTGCTAGAACCTGTGCCAGATGCCAGGCATAGTTTTGATGAGTCTTTGACATCTGTTTGCCTTGTGATATTACGTGTTTTTCTGTAGCTAGGCAGTGCTACAAATACTCAGTCAACTGTGACACCCTCTCAAAAGACTGGCACTTAGATAAAGCATTTCAAGGCAAACAAACAAATAGATAAACACATGCAACACATGCACATACAATGGAGGGAGGAAGCTTCCTAACAGGGACTTAACTGTGCTCTGGGGAGCAGCAGAACAAGTGGATTTCATTTTCCTGGTGTTTCACTTTGTGCTGTGTAGGGTTCTCTGCATGGGAAGAAAGCTGGCCTTAATTGCTGGGTTTGTCTATTTTTTTGTGTGTATGCAAACAGTTTATGTATAAGTTGGGTCTGCTCAAGTTTATAACGAGCCATTTGTCATTCGTGCTCACAAAGCACTCCAGTTAAAGTTTCAAGCACTGCCCATCCCCAGTCTAATTTTCCTTGACAAATGAAGTCTGCAGAGGTTACACAAAGGGCACCTGAGGATCTTGATATCTCCCTGGTCAAGGAAACCATTTGGCCTAATTATTCTGCTGGGCCAGCAGAAAGCCCTTGACAGAGGTGCATGGACATTCCTTCCTTTTCTTCCATTGGAAGATGACTGCCATCAGAATTGCTCCAAGGACCCATCACCCTCCACCCTCTTCTCTCAGCAGAGGCTGTCAGTAGGGGACCTGAGTACCCCACAACTCCTGGTGACCAGTGATATCCAGTTAGATGCAGGAGGAAGGAAGCACTGCCTCCATACAGACCCTCCTCCACCTGCATTTTTAGCTGTGTTGGTAACTCCTTGGAGCAGGTGAGCCCCCAAAGCTCCTGTGCAATGAGGTCTATAGATGAGTTCAGGGGAGAAGGCTGTAGGACTGTCACCTTTTTACTGTTGAGTGCTGTGTCATTGTATCCTCATGATGCTCTGACTGTATCTGTTGGTCATCATCTCATACCCTTTGCTTGTCAGCTTGCTGAGATCGAGCTCTCTAATGAATCCATAATTTCACTCTGGAGTTCTTAAATGTACCAATGAAAATAATCATAGACATTGCAATGAAGGAGAGATATTTTCTGGAGTCAGTGCAAATTTTCCTGTTTTAAGGGGAGAAGACCAGGAGCCTGTTCTTTGTAACTAGTCAGTGAGATTTGGCTGAGTTCATTAAAAAAATCAGTCTTTCTTGTGGCCTCAGATGCCTCCTGGATATTCAAGCTGTAGTTCAAGGTCCGATCTCATAAGTTTCAAATAGCAACCAAAAAAGATAATATAAAACCTTCTTTTCTTCCTTAAGGTTTCAGCAGCAATGTGCATGCTCTGTTAAGGAAGTATTTTAGTGAAGGATGAATTTGTCAGACATAAATAAGCATTTGATACAAGCAGTTTCATCAACATGAGTTGATACAGAGAAGGAACCTGGGTGAAACGAGGCTAATACATAGAGAAACCTTATGTGAAGTCTGTTAGCATTACAGTAGACAGAATAGCATTAGACATTAAAGCAAGTGGAGTTTGGAGGGAGGACGCTTCTGCTTTCATCACATTTTGAGGGCTCTGTCCATTACCGACCAGTAAAAATGCCCACAGACAGGCTGAAGTGTTGCCTGAATAGGGTTCCTGACAACTGTTTTGTTCTTTTCTTGGAAACACTCAGGCCGTGTGATAAAGACAATGCCAGTGGGCTATAACAGTGCTTTGGAGAAAGGCAGAGTGGCTCTGTGTTCCTTTTTTTAGCTCAGCAGCATCAATGGCTGAGCAGATCAGATGTTCTGTGGTGTTGGCTTCGGAGAGGAATACTGGGTTCAGTATTACAGAGATGTGGGATCTCTTGCAGACATGGTCTGCTTATGGCTCTTTGGTTCCACACTTCTTCCTGCTGCTCAGTTTAAGTGGTCCATGTCTCTCTCCTTCCAGTGATAGCAGCTACTTATGAGCCTTCGTTATCTCTCGTCTTGCAGTTGTAAGAGCCTTGACTGAACAAGGTACTTCAGGAAGGCAAGCTGCCGTGCTTGTACTGGTTTGTGATCCACCCAGTATCTCATCCCTACCAGGACTCAGCTTCCAGAGCATCAGACAGAAGTGCAAGGAAGCAGCACCAGGCAAATGCTGAATAATCTGCCCTTAGTTTAAGTCTGAAGTCAGTGAAAATGTTGTAGTCCTTCAAGTGAGGCATTTGGTGCCTTGCTCAGCTGATGTCTCTGTAGAGAGTTTTTATTTTTAAGATGTAATGGAAAATATGCACTCCTGTAGGTGTATCTTTTCTCTGGAGGATCCAGCAGAGAAGAGAAACTAATTCCCAGTGGAAATAACCTGGAAGCAGAACTCAATTTGGATTGCAAATGAACAAGATACAGACCACAGTTGTGTATTAGCTGTAATTCTGCTGAGGAATCAAATCAAACAGTCAGTTTGGGGTTTTATTATCAGTCAGCTTCTTAATCTTGAAAACTGTATGGATGACAGCTACTGGAATGAAACAAATTCATCCTCACTTTCTTTTTTGTGCTTAAACTAAAGTCAGGAATGGTTTGGGAATACGAACATGAGATGAGAATAGTTTTGCAACTGAGTTAGCAAACCTGTCTTTATGCATGGCTGTACAGCTCTGTCCCAGGGAGGAGCAGACAGCCGTAGGCATCAGGAGTTCCACTGACTAAAAATAGAAGTAGGATACAGACAAGTTTTAGTGAGTATGTCTAGTTTGATTGTGGCAGCTCGAGGAGAAAGAAGGATTTGTTCAGCCCTTGAGTTGCTCTCCAGTCCCTGGGGTCTGAGATTGTAACTGCTGAGATGAGATGGTGGCATTTGTTCTGAGACACTGCCCAAACCACTATAAATATGCTGTAGAATCACAACTGGCCCAAAACTGAAACCCAAACCGAAACTTTAGAAATGTCACAGTTAGACCTGAAGAAACTTCGTGTTGCAGACTGGGCCTAAATGGGTGAGAATCTTATGCTTTGCAGAACCTGTTGAATGATAGAAGTTAATTCCATCCAAATTTTTAGGAAAAATATGCTGTGTGTAATTAATATGACATCATCTGAAAGAAACATAGAAAGATCAGAGAGTTTAGAAAGAGAAAAGAGAGATTGCATTCCCCAGTAGTAAGTCCACCATTGTTGTTTATTGAAGCAATATATGTGTGTTTATTAAAAAGTTATTAAAAGGAAAGAGCAATATATTTACTCATGTTAACAATGGTTTTCAAACAATGACAGATAAAAAAATGTGTGGAATAAACCCTGAAAATCTTCCAGTTCCATAAAAAATGCAACTCTAAAATCTTCTTTTGTGCTGTAATACCATAACTGTAGATTCATCAAAAACCTTGTGTATTCTTGGCAGATTTGGACAAAAGTCAGGATTTCCAATCCAGAGGTAAAGCCAAACTACCCAGGCAGAAATAACTTAGGACTGAATCGGTGTGGTGGTAATAAGACAGTGGAGATTTAGGGAATGGAGCCTGAGATGAGGCTTTGTGGGCCACAAGGTTCTTATTTGCTATTAATGTGGGAAATGGAAGCAAGACTGGAGGGTCGGCCCATCCTTCCCCTGGGGGCACAGCCCATCCTCTGGAGTGTGCAGATTAGAGAGTTTTCATGAAAGATGCATAAACAAAGGATTATTCAGTTCAAGAACTGAGCCAAAAACTTGAGAAGGGGAAATAAGTTCAGAGCAATTTGAAATGGAACATTCTGAGGATATTTTTGAAAGCTGGAATTGGGTTTTGTTGGGTTTTGTCATTTTTATATATTAGTTGGGTTTTTCTTTTTAATTGAGATCAATTTCTGAACAAAAAAGGGCGCTTTGTAGCATTTAAGTCTTTGAAAACAGAAGACTAAAAAGAAAAATTAAAAGCTTTCTTCAGAAAATGCTGAAATGAAACATTTTTAGTTTTCTGAAATAAAAGAATTCACATGAAAATGTGGAAATGACACGTTACAAATGTTTCAGCTGCCCTCTCTTCTTTCAGCAAATTCAACCCCTCCAGTTGCAGAACACTTGTGTTTCTTCTCCTGTGCCCTAGACCAACTCCACTTTTAATGAAATGGAATAAATAACAAAAGTTTTACTTGTTTCTCTTATTTTAAAGTTTCTCAAACTGGAAGGAGAACATGACCATCCATGGGAATATCTTCACAAACTTTTCACTTCGTTTATGCACAGAGTTGAGGGTCTGCACAAATCTATGTGTATCCTGAGGACTAAATTCAGTTTCAGACTAAGGCTACAGTTCTTGAGCAACAGTGATTTTTCCCAGAGAAATAGTCTGACATGGGTTCTGAGTACAGAGATACCATCCAAGTTTGGGGTGGACTGTAATCTAATTTAACTACTTAACCTAATTTAGCTGCTCATGAGAGGTAGTTGACTCTGGTGCAAAGAAAAAACAACTTTGTTTCCAAATTCTGTTAGTGTACAGGCCTAAGCCAACTACATCCTAAATATAATAACCTCATTATAATTAAGCTGATCGGGCAAGTGAACAATCAGGGATTTTGCAGGTATTCTCTTTTGCTGTCACTCAAGCCCAAATTTATCCTCAGTTATTTACAGCACTTAACCTGAAGCAGCTCAGATAATTCTCTGATCTCTTTTCTGGAGTTACTCTCTTTTACAGGAAAATATATATATGCTTTCATCTTGAAGGAGATTATCTCTGTGGTGGTATGCACTGATGTCACATGGTTATGTGAGGGTCCATGGTCTCAATCCATACTTCCCATCACTAGTAAGAGGCCTTATAAACTGTGCTGGGGTGGGTTAGGATTTCTGCCTGCTTTTCTGTTCTTTTGTTTGCTGCTCTCCCAAGAGCTTTGAAAATCTGAGTTTCATCCTGACGTGGAAGAGACAAAAAAAAAAAAAAATAAAACTCCTCGTGGGACAGGACGTTCTGGTGCCCATCTTGTGGGTGTGCATGACTCTCTGAGAGATGCGTAAGGAAAGAAAAGCCAGAAGCAGATGTCTCTGCGGCCTGTGGTGAGGGGAGCAAGGATGCATGCGAGGGACTAACGAATTCCTGCCCCGACAAAGACACCCAAACTGGAATTTATGAGAATCCGTCTATAATAAAACGCTTTTAACTTACTGTCTGGCTGTCATCCGGGTGCATCCCAGGAACGGTGGCATAAGGATGAAGCTGCCACATCACACATTCCTTGCTATCACCGCAGCTTCTCTCTTGATGAAACAAAATCTCCCCTTGTCTCACAGTTCTGAGAACTGAAGCAAGAAAACCTCAGCGATGTTGCTGTACTTGGAAGCCCGTGCAAAGCATGGCAGTCTCCTGAGCAAAACTTTTCCATCGCTCCTGCTACAAAGTCAAGATGCAAATAACAAATTGGCAGGCTTGGATTTTAGAAGATTCTGCACATGTCTGAGGGAACAGAAATGTTACCGCAAGATTGCTGAAAAAATAGATTGTTGGTTTAGTTGCGTGGAAGACGAGTATCATCAGCAAAGGAATGTCTTCTCAGGAGCTAAAGCAAGGGCAATTCCCTGGCCTTGTGGAAGCCCAGGGGAGGCTTGATGGGACTCACACCAAGCATTGCTGGCGTTACTCTGGCAGGGTCAGTAGCTAAAGGCATAGCTCGGGTCTGCCCTGCCTGATGCCTCCCTGAAACAATTGTCCATGAATCAGTGGTTGGGAAAATCCCTGTTGGCGGGGACAAGGTGGGGTGCAAGGTGCAGTGTTAACCCCACAGATCCTCTGTTGGTGGGGAAAGGTAGGCTATTCCTAAGGGCTGTTGAGAGCAGGAACTAAATGTGGTGCTCTGATTTGCCCTGCAGAGGGGTTTTGAAGCCCAGAGATGGTCACGGCCCTCTTGAGCTGAGGAATCTGATGTGAGGGGTAGGAAGATGCTTGCCTGGGCAGGGAGAAAGGAATAGCTTGGGGGCTTGGGGCTGGGGTTGAATGAAAGTGAACAATTTTAAGCCTAATAATTATGAAAAGAAGATATTGCAGGACTTCATGGTACTAATGTAATTTTTCTGACCAGATCAATACAATAACCCTAGCAAATCCCAACAACGAGCCAATTTTCAATTGTCAGTGCCAGCATAGAGCAGCACTGGAGACCACAAGGCAAAGAGAGAAATGCTGAGACAGCCTAATGGAGCATCCAGCTCAGCCTAAACAACTTACATGTTTTGTTTTGTTCTTTTAATTCTTGAAAAGAATTAGAAAAGGATGGCAAATTTCACCAGAAGTGAAAGAAAACCACAGAGGTCTTTGTCTGTGGATTAAGCATTTTCAAGAGCTAGCAAGAATAAATGTTTCCCTGTTTTCACTCTGTTTTCTGTACCTTAGGACCAAGCCACGTAGGATATTTGCTGAGACTCCAAAGTTTTCTTATTTGGACTTTCTTGTTTTAGAGAACTTGTTTTGCAGAACTGCACATCCCAGGGAAGGAAACTAAGGTCAGAGATGAGAAAAAACCCACCTAAGGGCCTGAAATAATTTTAATTTCTCCGGGACCACCCTGTGTGGGAATGATACATTTAAAAATGGGTGGAACCTCTAAGCCTGGAATTGTATCAACTTATTCATGAAAAATCTCAGAGATCTTTGCGTGGACCAAGATATTTGGGTGGTACTTTCTCACTCTTTCTTCAGAAAAGGCACTCTGGCCTCACAAACTGAAAACTAGCCTTGCTTTTCCTCTGGCTTTAAAAATAGCTATGTATCTTGAAAAGCTGTCTCAGCAACAGTGAAGGAATGGAAAAAAAGTCCATTATATCCCCATGGTTTCATACAGTGCAGCTGTGCTAACAGAGTGCATGGAGACCGAGACCGGGGGAAAGGCACGAAATAGTCCATGAAACGAGCAGTTGAATCCAACAGTAAAGCTTCACTTAATGGGGAGATTGATTGTCCAGGTATCCTATTGCGGATGGCAGGGTTTTGTCTTTATTTTTTAGGCTAAAATCCAGAATATTGATAGATTCAAGCCCTTTGTATTAATAACATTTTTACTGAAATCGGTGGGAAAGATATCTTCTTTTGGGAAGTCCATCTTACTTAAAAATAAAATCTTTAAATATTCCTACAGTGTATTTGGATTAAATATCCATATTTTGTTTTGATTTTACTTCTGATTGAATGTCTGCAGGATGACAGATTTGAAAACAACCAGGTTAATAATTAAATAATTACCTTTTATAATATTTTTGTTTACATTTATGTAATGCAATGTAGTTATTATTTTTATATCATAATATAATGTAATTATTGTAACTATTTATTAGATCAGTTTAAAAAGCATTTTCATTTTGTTTTGAAAGCAGCAAGCATGCATCAACATACAGCCTTCAACAGTCCCTCTTAGGTCTTGGTGCAATTATTAGTAGTACAGGAATAATGGAACAAACATCCACCAAATGAAATATGCAGTTGCCACAGTGGAGCTATTCCCCCTGAGTCAACTCTGAAGTACAAGTGGTTAGTTTATAACCCTCTTAAGGTTACAACATTTTAACGTTCCTTCAGTGTTTATTTATTCTCTTCCCAAAGAATGTTCTGAAATATCGAGTTTACAACCTGTGGCTCATGTGACGGTAGTGGAAACAATTAAGCTAGAAACTTTCAAAGCCACCACTGGGATTTTGATGCCCAACTCATTAATTTTAATAAGAAGGGAGCTGCCAGTCTCTTAAGTGGTTTCTAGAATCTCAACCCATAAAAACACCTCTCTACTGGTTCCAGTTTACAGTGCAAGGTAAACACGTGTAACAAAATAGTAGGTGTTAAAAGTTGGAAAGTATGTGTTCAGATGTCTCTTAACACCATTCAAGGAACCAAACAGCAGCCCCAGTCTTGAGCTGGCAGATGTAAGGGCTGCTCCTGCCTTCAGCATCTCAGGGAATTTGGGGCACAGTTTGGGTGGCAAGGAGAAGAAAGTCAGTGGGAACAGAAATCTTGGCAACGGCTCAGTTCCAGTGGCTTCTTGCCACCAGTCAGGGCTTGCTGACATTGCAGTGACCCACATGTTGTTTGTAGATGCTTCCAGGCCCCTTCCTACCTGCCTAAACTGTCCTATCCAAGTTGCATCTTGATACCTGTGAGTCTGGAGATGGCTTTGCCTCGGCCATGAGCCTGTGTCACAGCCCAAGAATTCTTAAAGGCTTTGGAGAGCACCAAGAGCTCTCAAAGGAAATTGATGAAAACTCCCCCTCAACACGAAACATGGGGGAAAGTCTTAACTGGGGAAAAAATTCAGAACCATTAGATGTGTCTGTGATGTAAAAGAGAGCATGGAGTGAGTATGAATGTGTTTGAAAGGGACTTTCTGGGAGTTTGAATGCTTGGAAAAAGAGGAAAAAAATGGGATTTTCTTGTGTCTTTTATTAATTAAATCAACCATGGAGGATTTTAGAATTAGTTTAAACAAGTGTCTTTTTCTTTTCTGTATCTATTGTGTGATGATCTCTGAAGAACTTCATGAATGTTGGCTGCAAGTGACAAAGTTAGTGTAGTTTTTGCCAGTGAGTCTCATAGTAGCAATGATTATCAATAGTTGTTGGAAGGACCTTTGGATGAAACACAATGCACTGGAAACAGAGATGACCATCTTGACTGGTATTGTAACAGACTTCAAAAAAATCAGAAAGAAAAAAAAGCTTCCATTAGTAGTAGATGTGACTTTTTTGGAAGAGAACAAAATGTTCCATAAATGAAACATGTGGTTTCACTTGCGGCACATTTTGTACATTGTCACCAATGAAGTTTAGGATTTTTTATTACTTTTTCATTAAAATGTCTTACTGGTTTCACTCAGGAGGCAAAATTTTTCACGTGGCTTTAATTGTTTCTGTCATAAAAGTCATAGCATCCATGTAATAGAAATAGTTTTGCAGACCACAGCTTCATATTGCCTATTAATTCTCTCCCATTTTCTGTACCTACAACTCATTGGCCCATCCCAGGGACAGGAAAAGTTCCTCTCTTGCAATTAAGACCGAACATGAACTTCTACTGAAGTTGGGGGGGTGGGGAAATAACTTTGTGTCAGTCCTGGTTTATTAGATTTTTGTTTCAGATATCTTAGCTCACAGTAAGTTCACATGGCTGCATACCAAAGGAGTGTGTATTGACTTTTTTTTAAAATCAGTGAAACACTAGAAGATGAAAATAAAAGGTCTTTTTCTGCATCATTCCAGTCATATACAAGAGGTGGTAGTATTTCAAACAGCAAAGAGCTCTGGCAGTATTGTTTCAAGGAGTCTTTGAACAGGTCATTTACCTCCTTTTTTCTACATTACCTGCTGGAGTTCAGGTCTCACATATCCCATACCAGCAGCCTAGCTTCCATGCTTCTGCCATCAGTCTGGGCTTCCTTGTCACCAATCCTGACTCAGATGAGCAATTATAATTCTTCTTGTAGTCAAAACAATGACTTGTTTTCCACAGATGATATCCAAAGTTGGAAAGAAAAAAGAAAGGCGGGAGAAATAATGAGATAACTAGTACTATCTCATAAATTTAAGATCAGCTTCTCTTAATGTATGTGTTTTCCTCAGAGAGAGTAGTTTTGCCAGACACAGTTGAGAGTCGTTTGCCAGCTCAGAGAGAGTTTTGTCGTTTGACCTTCAGCCCAGCAGGGGAGGTGACGTTTACCCTTACCACTGACTCTAAAGCCTTTAAGAAGTAATTAAAGTGCCAGAAAACAGCAATAGTATATCCACTGCCTTTTCCCCTTTATTCACTTCAGTGTTTACTTTGAAGCTTCTTGGAAATGCCACTGCTGTCTTTAGTTGTAGCCCCAGAGCAAAAGCCTTCCTCCTTGTGCACCTTCTCAGCCATTAGGGGCACACAACAAGCAGTGTAGTCCTCTGCTTTCACTCTTTTTTTGGCATGATTGCTTCCTTATTCATCAAATATTTAAATGTTATGTTTTGCAGTTCAAGGACGACAAAGACAAGCCCAGCCTTGGAAGGATCCTCAGTGACAGCCCTGCCCGCTGTCCCTCTTTCTGAGCAGGTCCCACTGACCTCTCCTTCCCTGAAGCCCCTGCACATGGATGAAGAAGACAGCCTGTCTCCTCACCTCTTGTTGCCAGACAGCATCAGCCAGCTGGAAGAGTTTGGCAGGCAGAAGAAATGGCACAAGAAGCAGCACAAACACCATCGCCAGAGGCAGTTCAATGACCTCTGGGTTCGGATAGAAGACAGGTGAGTCACAACTGTTTTGGTCCCTGTCCCTGTCCTCTTCCTGCTGGCTCTTTACAGATCCCAGCTCTTGTTGATTAGACCATAAGGAGGGTTGGAGAAAGGCTAAATGGGAGAGAAAGGGAGTGAGATGATGTTTTTGGAGCCTAATGTAGAACTAGGAGGAAAGCTCATGGGCATGTTTGATCTAAAAGTAAAGAGAAAAAAAGCTAATCCTTAGAATATTTAAAATATACAGAAAAAAAGACTTGTCAGAGTAAAAACAGAAAAAGAACAACAATAGAAAATATTCTATGTTTGCCCTTTTTCTTCCAATAATTATTTTCCAATCTTCAGTGTCAGTTTTCAGCCCAAAGGCTCACTCGTTTTCCAACCGTGCAGAATATTCCTGGGAGTTTTTAAGATTCTGACATATCTGACTTTCAACTTCCTTAACTGTGTTCTGGGGCTGAAATGTTTTAACATCTCAGAGTGCACTGAGAACAGCAAACTGAGGGAAAATGAACTACTTAACTAAGGCCTCTATGTGAAGAGAGAATGGAGGTAGGCACATTTCCATGGCTATTCCAGTCTTTGTCTGAGGTTAAAAAATCCTGTTCTGTGTTTGAATAAGAGCCTTCATGTTTGACCAGGGCTTCTCAATGTGTGCTTTGAGGATTCCTGAGCAATTTATTCTCCCACCTCTAAAAATTGGAAAATCTCTTAGTGCCTTTATCCAGGCCAAGTCATGGGCAGATAAACAGCCACAATGTTTATAGATCTTCTAACAAGTAAAAGGAATTAAGTAATCTTTTGGGAACTGGCTGCTCACCTGCACATGTAATGATTGTCTTTGGGCATTACTTATTCCCACTTTCATAGCACCTAAATTCCGTGCAAGTCTCTCAAAGGTTTCTCCCTTTGCTAAAGAAAAAACTTCACATACTTATGTTTTCAGATTTTTTTAAATTATTTTTATTCATTCCTTTTAATGGAATAGTTGCCTCATTTTTTGTAGTTTATTGTATTCTCAGGGTGAATGATGTAAGGGGTGTTATTAAGGTGGTGCACATTAATCTTAGTGTAATAAGGCTGTTACTGAGGTTAGTGCCAGCCTTGTAAGAGGGAATCATGTGTTTTCTTTTCCAAGTGCATTGACTGGCTGGATCCTCTCCACAGAGGATGTTTAAGCATGAACTAAGAGGCATTTGGATCAACATAGTTGATTACCTCAAAGACAAGGGACTTTTCTATCCTTCTTCCGCTGAGGAGCTGCTGACCTGTGGTGTCTCATGGTGTCCCAGCATTTCATAAGGGTGTCTGGTCCAGATCACCATATGTGTCATGCAAGTGAGATGTTTAAATAGATCTGATGGGAGCCTGGCAGTTAGGCACAATCCTCCTGCCCCCATTCTAGCTATCCAGAAGGGATATTGGGTATTGGGTGTGATATGGCAGTGGAAATGTGCAGTTGGGCTTAAAGTGGTGCTTGTGCACTTTTGTGCCTTTTGCTGGTTTTATTAAAAACTGTTCCTAGGAAAATTATTTAAAAGTTATTTCTGAAGGTTAGAGTTAAATTACGTGTTTTGGGCTCCTGTGAGATTTCATCTGAATCAAACCTTTTATCCCTCTACTTCGATTTCATAAGGATGGAGATTGGGATAAGGAAACATAAGTTTCCGCTCCCACCACGCTGGTGATGAACCAAACACTGTGTGTTGCCTGCCTTGCTGAAAGATCCCAGGGAGATATTAGTGGGAGATCACAGCCTTAGAAATGAGGAAAGGCTGGAAGAAGGGAAGCCTGCCTTAGTGCTTTCAGATGGTTTTAGCGTTTCTACAGTTCTGGAGTAACTTCTGGTGTTTTCCTGGAAACAAAACAGAAAAAATACAAACTGTTCAGCTAAATCAGAGACTCGCAACCAGCTCTGGTTTCCCCATAAATTGGATGGGGTCTCAACTTTCATAGACCAGCTGCTGCATATTGTGCTTTTGGCAGTGTGGTTTCATCAGCATTAATTGCAAACTGGACCCTGCACAAAGCAATAAACAGCGAGTTCTCTCTAACTGGTTCCTTTCTGATTGGCAAGAGAAGGGCAGAAATGTGTGTCTGTCACCAGAGTTTGTATTCTTGGGAGGAAACAAGCAGGATGGCTGATAATAGAGGCATTTGGAGTGTTACCTGTGCAGGAGAGAAGCATGGACTTCTACTGTGCTGCCGCAATAATGTTTTGACAGTAAAACTTAGCACTCATTTTTGAAGGATAATCAGTGTACTAGGAAGTTCTCACACTGGCATGTCCCACAGATCCATTGTGTATTTACATATACTTCAGTTGGAGTCCCCCATGTTTTGTACAGACCGAGGTCTCTGCATATAATATTACCCTGAGCTATGGCGTCGTGTTCCCAAATGGTTCTTCTTCCAGGCTGAGTTTCCTAACTCATCAGTTGTCATCTGAAACTTGACTTGGTCACCTTTGAGACAAGGTTGGGGTTTGTAGGTCTTTGTTAAGGCTTTGGGGTGAAAGCTTCATAAAGCTTATTGTTTCCATGCAAGGTCTCTAGAATTCAGCTGTTTGAGGTGCCTTTCAACCTGAAAAGTCAAAGAGAAATATACAGGTGGAGGACAAATCCTGGTGAATTTAAACCAGGTTATTGATTCTTGTATGATCCTCACTGAACTGTGAAATGACTGTAGTTCATACAGCCCTTTTCCAAAGCTTTATTGACCATGGATTAGAGGACTTTATGAGCCATGAATTGCAGGGCTTTTATGGACTATGCATTTCTAGGAGATCTCATAGGCTTCCATGGAAATCTTAGGGTGTTTTTTTAAGCTACCAACAGAGAAGTAAAGGAAATGAGCACAGGAGAACAATCTTAAAGGAACATCAAAGGTCTGACTCCAACCTATAAAAGCCAGGAAATCCATAATTAATGGTTCCACTAAGACTTCGGCTCTCGCAGTCGTTTGGGTCTGATCTGAGGTTATAGCTACAATCTGAAATGGCCTCGTGAAAAGTGAGTCATCATTTAATGTCACACATCATTATTAGTTATTTACTTTCAGTTATACCTTGGAGATTGTCCTTTTCTTTTTGTTCTGTCTTAACAACTGAGGCATTTGAGTTGGCACCACTGAGTGGACAGTGTTTAGATTTGTGTGCTGGAGGGTTAGTACCACTGCGGAGGAGGAGAAAGCTTCTGCTCCATCTTTTATCCTTGTCTTTGACAGAGCTAAGATTTGCTGATCTCCTGGGTAATCAGCTACACTGAAGGCTATTAAAAAATAAAAAATGCTGATGAAATGTGTGGTTTCCTCTCCCTTCTGCCTCCTTCCCCCAAAATCTAAACAAACTGAAAAAGTCCTGCCTCACTGCAGTTTCTGTTTGAAATTGTTTGTCAAGAATCAAAATTAAATGGAGATTGCAAGTAGCAAGATTTTTTTTGTTTTAACTACTTGATTTTGCAGAAATGTGCAGATCTGAAGTCCGTCTTTGGGAGGAATTTGAACTTAGACAAAACTCAAACCCTAGTTAGCTCCCATAGCCAAAAGCCAGCTGGGGCAGCAGGGAGGGGAGGCAAAACCCTTGGGCTGGAAGGCTGCAGTTTGGCATACAAACTGTGTTATTGTTCCTGTTGACACTGTGTTAGCTAAGCTTCCCCACGTTATATAAATAATTATTTACAGATCATTCACTGGCTTTTCATGATGAGATGCTCAGTGAATGGAAAGAGTAGAGAAATGTCTGTAACATTTCAGAGTGGTCAGTGAAGACCAGATCAGGGTCACACCTTTGTTGTAGCAGGTAAACAGTTCGAGGCTACAAACAAAACCAGCCCAAGAGAACAGAGAACTTCTCCCAGCTGTCAGGGAGTGTTATAGCTCCTGAGCCCTAAGGCAAGGCTCCTGGGAAAAGGGAGGGAGGGAGAGTTAGTGTCTGGGAGGGTGTTTCAGGAGGAGTGAGCTTTGGAACGAGCTGTGGCAGCTAGGGAATGAGAAGGAGAGAAGTACAGTGATGGGAAGAAAGAATTAGAGGGAAGGTAATGGGCAAAGTCATTCCCACTGCCGAGGAAGAGATCTGGGTGAAGATGATATTTGGAAAGGGACTAAGGATACACATGCTTCACTTGCATAGGAAAGAAACTAAAGGAAAGGAATTGTTCTAAGAAGAGAAAAAAAGAAATTCTCATCCCAGATGTAAGCTCTGCCCTGCAATATCTGCCATTAGTGGGAAATTAAATTAATTCCCCCAGTAACTAGAAATGGCAGTTCTCTGATAGCCCAGTGCAGACTGTTCAACCCCAGATGAGTGCAATAACATTATAAATATCAATTTATTTTGGAAGAAACAGTTTTGTAGGGGGGAAAAAAATGTATACCAGTGATGGATGAAGGGAGACAATGTGTAATAAACTACACTGAGTGTGCCTGTATAGAGTGAACCTTATCAGTTTGGATGGAATTTAAGCACTTAGCCTGTTATCCTTTCTTTCAAGACAATGCAGTGATAGAAAACAGAACTCTGTCAACTCAGACAAACTTTTAATTCCACTTAACTGCATCTGAAAGGTAAATTTCAGTAAATTAATCCAAATTGCTTCCTTTTCACAACACATGGTGCTGAAATACAGTACTTAACTTCATTGCAGAAAAGACTGCTTTTATTTAAAGGAGACCTAGACACCTTTGAAGTCTAACAGGTAAATTGTGGTCAGATGACTTCCCTCCATATGGTAGCTTTGAGCTTGAAATTTCCATCACTGGGACCTTGTTTGTTTGAATTACCCCCTCTGCCTCCCTGGTAAGGATAGTGCTCGGGGAGTGCCTGCCTACTGATGGTCATGGGGAGGGGGATCACTCCCTCCTCCAGCCTCTCTCCCTGCAGCCAAGTGAGCAGTGCCACCATTGCATCTTTTTGCCCTGTGTTCAGCCAAGGATGAGGATGCAGCTTCAGGGTCTCTCTGACTTGGAGTGAACCTGTCTTCCTGAGGGACTGCTCAAGCAGCCAGGGACAGCAGGAGCATAGGTGCGTGGGAGTCCCGCCTTCCCTCCCTTGTCACACCTCACTGCTTGTCTGGGGCTTGACTATGTTGTGTGGCCCCTTGGCTTTCCTCCAGCACTTCTTTCTACCATTTCCTTCACCGTTCTCCTGGTAGGATTTCCTTCTTCAGAGGTTTTCATGGTCACGGTTCCTACCAGTGACTGCCCCCAGGCTCCAGGGCGTGGCATACAAATTTCTGCAGTCATCAGAAAAAGCTCGTGGTTTGACAGCTTGGGTCCCAGACCTTTCTGTCACACTGAGAAGTCTCAAAACACCTCCTAGACAAAAGCTCCATCCTGATTCCTTGGTGGAAGCTGAACTTTTGTGTCTTGAATTGGCCTAAATTCTGCTCTTAGTTTGTCCAATTTTTGTACACTTTGATGGATATACAGTGTCCAGAAGAAGACATTTGGGCGTTTTAGCAGTGCATCAGTTGGTCCTTCTCTCGAACATGCAGTCTTGCTCCTGTGAAGACATCCTCAGCTCCTCCTGAGCAGAGAGCAAAGCGTGGGGAATTCTGCATTTTTCCCATCTTAGTTTCTTACTGTTTCCATTTGACACCCCTTTAAGATAAGCAGGTGGCTTGATGCCTCCTTTAAACAAGCACTGGTGCTAGCAGTTGTTTCATGGACTTTGCACAGCTCCAGGTACACAAGCCCTCCAGTGAAAGTAAAACATATAACTTATAACTGAGTGCAGTGTACATAAGAGGTAACATACGATACAGTGATGACATATCCTCCCTCCCTAGGTGGTTTTTATTGGGTCTTCTTGGATTATCAGCTCGGTCAGAGTGCACAGAACGTATTAATTAAAGCTGTGAAACCTGGGCTCAGTGCACCATCATTTTTCAGCATCACAGTAACGATGGGAAGTCCTGACATTCCTGTCCAAACCTGTAGCATCTCCATGCTAACAGACCTTCCCTGTCAGCTGGCTGTGACTGATAACTTCTCGCCCCTTGTAAAGTCCAAGGGTTAATTTGTTATTCTCCAGATGGGGCTGAAAAGATGTGCAGCCTCACTTTCACCTGCTAAACACATGAAAAGACCCACATGTTTTACTTTGTTCTGTTTTTCTTTATAATGCGCTGCCACTGTGTGATAGAACAAGAGCAGATAAAGAAAAACATGCAAAAGCCTTGCATATTTACTTTCACTGTTGCTTAAGTGTCTCACCACCAGTATGAACTATTTGCACGAAGCAGTAGGCAAATCCTGTTTTAATGAAACCTATAAATACCTGAAAGTAAAATCATTAGAGATAAAGCACACAGAAGTCTTTTGGAAAGAGAGGTATAATTTGTATATAAATTTCAGTTTTGTTTCATGAAACTAAATTCTTTATTGGTAATGCATTAGGTATTTTTTTAGTGAAATTTAAATCCATTTTGAATATTAAATCCATATTTCTGAAGGCAAGCAAGTAACAAAATTGGAGCACACAAAAGCTAGGATTTTTGAACAGTGAGGTATTTTTCAGCACTGGGTATCCAAGACCACTTTCTGCTTCTTATTCCTCAATGCTGATTTAGATTGAAAATACAATGCAAGATGTTTTATGGAGCCTATTAAGAGCTTTTTCTTCCTTTCTTGTTTTCTACTTCCCATTTGGGATGTGTTAAGTAAAGATAGTCTATACTATCTATTTATATCTGTCACAGCTTGACATATTTATGACTTGGGCTGGACACAGCCCTACCATTGCTAGATTTGTTAAGCTGCCTAAGATCTGTCTGATGCAGCACAAACAAAATGTTTGCTTAGGATTCAGTTTCAAGAAGAAGCAGCTGCTGAGTTTTGATAATCTCTTCCTCTGTGATGCACATCCCCACTTGTTCTGCTGTTTCTCAGCCAGCGCAGTCTCCTTTCCTCATCCACTGCCAGGACTCCTCTTGATTTTGGACAACCTGTTGACTTTTCAGTTCCATCATTCTCCATTTTCTGCTTAAATTTTCTCTTTCTCCAGTACTCTTTCTACTTGTCTTTTTAAACTCTGTCTGCACTTGTATGGGCCCTGGAGCAAGGAGTAAGAAAGGACCCCTCCAGCATCTCCGTTTGCTGCACGCAGCTCCACCTCTCTGAGCTCACTTTGCAGGAGGCTCTGATCATACAAACACTGCACTTTGCTTTGCAGTCAGTCCATGCCAGTGAAAGTGTAGGTTTTTGGAGCCTGCAGCCTTCAGCAGAACCTCTTTGAGAGGGGGACATGTCTCACTTGTATCTAGCATGTCCTTGTCACCTGGCATTAATGCAGACTGCAGTAAGGAGGAGGCAGAGCTAGGCATCCTAGGCATTTTTTAATCAGGAGGTACATCTCCTCCATGTTATTTCATCATCTGTGCTTTTCCTGCCATTTCCACACAGATATATGTGCATCCAGGAGCACTGCAGAGTGGACAAGATAGTATTAAATGCATTTATTCTTTGCTAAATTCATGGACATTGTAAAGCAGTCCAACCTCTTTCTGCTGATGCTTTTTCTTCTCCTGACAACTTGGCAGCCTTGTGGGCATCTGTGATGGTGGCCAGTGCCAAGGGCTCTGCTGGAGTGAGCCATGGTCTAGACACCTGCAATGATAAGTCATTAGCAAAACCATTATTTATGCTTATGCATTGGATCAGTTTTTTATTTCTCAGACATCAGAAATGCACTTAGTGGCGGAAGTGCACTAAGCTTAAGAAAAGGTGCCTGTGCTCATAAACATAGAAGCACATTTATTTTACCTATAGCTTGTTTAAATGTTAGTGTTAAGCTACCATGGTCAAATAGGTTAGATTCTGTTTAAAGTCTTGAGTTTCCCATCCACAACTACTCAGTCATAAAAATAAGGCTTCAGGACTAGACTTAGAGTACAAAGTGTCTCCTGTGGACCAAAGCAAAAAAGAAGGGTGCTCATTCCACTGATTAACACTAAGTGAGTTTGACTGTCTTCTGTGTTAATGTAAGGCTTTTTCTCCAGCTATTTTTAGTCTGTTCCAGAGTGTGTCCCACTGTGGTCTGGTATGCAAGAGCTTTGCTGTGAGGTTTGCAAACACTTGTATTTCTGTGTTGTGAGAATAGAGCATTGTGTGTTATTGGAGCGTGTGTTCTTTTGGCGATGGAAAGGAAAGGCAGACCACGCTTGTGATCCATGCACATGTTGCCTGTGAATAACCATGTACAGCAAATGGGCTCTGGAAGAGAACTTGTTAGCAGATGTCCTCATGGCCCTTCCAATTTATAAATATGAGCCTTGACATTTATATTTTCCATATCCAGGGCTTTCACTAGCCAGATGTTCCGAAGTTTGGCTTGTTGGAGTCTTTAACAATGACTCCTCATGGCATATTGTCTATTGCACACAAAAGAAATAAAGGCATATATCTGGCTCTTATCAAACAGATAAGATGGGAAAATGCACTGAGTACCCTCAGGTAATTCCTCTAAACCTGAACTGCACTTTAACACAGCTCTACAAAACTCTTTATGTTCACTGGGCTGAAAAATAAATTGTCTGGTTTAACAGGCAGAGAAAATTCGATACACAGTAGCACATTTACCCTGTGGTTTGGGGTGGGTAAGGAGTGTGGTTTGTGTTATCTCACAAGGCCAACTGCAGTTGCAGTCTCTGTAAAAAATGCTGATTGGGCTGATGCCCAGGATGGTTTGGATTCCTCACACAATGAATGGGTGGTAAAGCACCTGCGCTCCCGGTATTGCAATTCTGGATACAAGGGATTTTCCTTTAGCAATTGTTTCTTTCCCTGTGGAGCAGGTGGTGGCCAGCTCTACATTCAGACTCCTGACCTACAGCACTACCCAGTTGACAAAATGTGGCTGTCTCCATCTTCAGAATTGCTCCCTAGCCTGGTACAGCCAGAGCTGACCCTGCAGGGAGGTTGGACCTGGGATTTGGAGCTGCTGGGGTCAGGAGCAAGACTTTTCCCCACTGCTGAGGTGATGGAAGCAGAAGAGACCCAGCTGTGCTGTTCCTTGCACTGCACTCATCAGAGAGAAACGTTCATAGAGTACTCTCAAAAGCTGGGTTTGGGTTGAAGATGGGACCTCTGAAAAGACTTTGCTTGCTGTGTTAATGGCTGCCTCTCTGCCCCAGATGTGTTGAAGAGATCACTTACCATTTAAAAGCCAGAACAAACCTTCTAAAACACTGCAACCCTAGATTGGAATTAGTATGTATTTGAGTGACCTACATATCTAGCAGTATCTAAAGCCCTGAAAATTGCAAATCTGCTGTTCCTCTTAGCAGAGTTACTTAAAATCCATAAAATGTAAAATATTTCATCATCCAGTGAGTTACCATAAAGAAAAAGAAATTTCTTTAAAATTCAGTGGAAATGCAAACACACAACACTGTCAATGCTAGCCCAGAGGAAAAAGGTAATATATATGGGGTTTATTTCTGGTTCTGCTATTCCCCCTCTGACTAGTGAGCTTCATGTCCTGGAAAATGAAGTGAGGAAAAGTGTGACAGGGAGCAAGGCAACATTACTGTTTTGGTGGGCAGTTGGTTTATAGGAGGGGCTTAACCACAGTTATACTGTGGTAGCAGGCTTATCTAAGAAGACAGATTCATTATAGAGTGAAACAGGAGGAAATTAGATTCCCTTACACTCCCAGCAGCACGGGGTACACTGCAGGCTGGAAACCCAGCAGGATCCCAAAGGGCAGCTGTGGTCTAAGTCCAGTTACTCGCTGGGATGAAGGAAAAGTAGGGTTTATTTAAATTCATATGGTTTTAATGCTGTAAAAGCCAGGTTCCTGCAATTATGAAAATGCCAGCCCAAATTCAGATTTCGCTCAGATCTCCTCTCTACAATTCTAGAATAACTTAACTGAACAAAGTAAGCTTTATACCTGGGGCCTGAGCCTAAGATGAGGGAGCCAACTTAGTGCCTGTGAGCTGCTGGGTGTCAGGGATGCCTCACACAGCTGTACCATGGAGAGACATGGTGTGGACCACGCTCCCAAAAGACATTTCAGGGTCTGTGTTGTGACACCCAGCAGGGAAAGGTTTTGCAGGCCTTCCATCCCTGCAGGCCAGCAAGCAGCTTCTTATGAGCCATTGGTGGCATCTCCAGGCTTTCAGAGGGTTTGGAAGTGCTTGAGGAGAAGGAGATTGTGCTGTGGCTGAGTATCACTGTATTTGCTTTGCCAGCAGCAGGAGGAACCCAAACCCTGTGGGCAATGCAGCGGTTTAATGTCCGTGGCATTTTTGCCTGGTAGATGTGCTCTTTGAACCTTTCTTTTTTTATTTCGTGAGTGAATCTGTTGGCAAGAAAAAGAAGCCAGTGCTTTTGTTCAGCAGTACAAGCTTGAATTCAATACTGCTTCAGATAACATTTTCAAAGATCTGACCCAACCTTAATTATTCTTACTAAGAGAGACACTGGAAAAATACAAGCAGTAAGCAGGAAAGTGAGGGCAGTGAATCAGAGAGAAAAATGTGATACAGACTAAGCAAAGAGAAAAACTGTTACATGGAGATGGAAAAAGAACAGGGAGAAGGAAAAAGAAAATTAAAATCAAATGGAAAAATGCAGTATGTTGGACATCCATTTAAACCAGTTTATATTTCGGTTGTTCATTCTGTCCCTTAATACATTGCACAGGCATCTTCTTAGCTGAAATAATTTTGTCTTATAAAACAGTCTCAGAGAAAATACTTAATTTGACAGGATGTTTTAGGTATTTTCCCACTATCACCTATTCTGAATTATTTTAAAATCTGGAGGGGAAGGTCGATATCTTTTACAGTGTTTAACAAAAAAGTGACAGGGTCAAATATATACATCTCTATGAATGTATGTGTTCCCCAAGCACATCTAAACATGCATGGTTAATTCTATGCATCTGCAAAAAATATTTGAGCCATAGGGCCCACACAATGCCAAACAAACACTGGAGTGCACAGAGGAGAGGGCAGAGCAAGTCACTCTGGTTCTAATTAATTGAAGGGTTGAGCCCAAGATGTAAAATATGGATTATGATTTTGACCACCCCAAGAATATAAATTATTTTGCGTATGAGGCTGTACTGGTGAGAGCAGGCAGTTTGCAAAATACAGACAAAAAATAGTTATTACCCCCATGTGTGGGGTTTGGTTCAAAATCACCTGATTGCAGCACCATCAGATTAACTCTTTATGTGTTGTGTGTCAGCAGCTTGCCCAAAAATCTTCACAGATTGCATCACTGGCAAGAATTCCACAATATTAAGCCCATCTGTGTTTGCACCCTTGATGTTCTTGCTTACTTTGGCTGTAATAACTGCAATCATTATCTGCCCAAGGACCAGTGAAACAAGTATTTGATTCGTGATGATGAGAGCCTTAATTGCACATACCAATCAGGTACACAGCCAGATGTGTGCAGTGGGTGGGGGTGAGTCTGGGGATAGATTTGAGCCCACATCACTATTTAGACTATCGTGAGCACATCCTGGCTCAGATGTCAGTGCAGAACTGGTGGAACAAAGGGCTCTGAGCTATCCCCTCTTAGCAAGGGCCAGGGCAAAACTGGGATGCATTATCCCAGCTCTGTGATTGCCTCGTCCCAGTGCAGTATCACGAGGGGATATTCTTAGGATATTAGAGAATCATCAAAGCATTTCTTAGAAGGGCAAAGGAAAGAGCTAATGTTGTCATCTCCTGTCTCGAGACCACCCAGACACTACAACAAATCATGGGTCTTCAACTACAGTATCTTGAATTACTGTTCACAGGGATTTTAAAGAATTTAATGTCTTTTTTTTTCCTATTTTTTTCCTTTTTTTCCCCTTTTTTTTTTTTTTAGGATGACATGTAGTTTCCTGATGGGCTGGTTTTAATAAGGTCAAAATCTTTGTTGTTGCCAAATCAGAGAAAAATATAACATCTTTTAGTCATTAGATGGGAATGGGGTAATTACTCAGGGGGTGTGCTTCAAAGGTTATTGGTTTTTATAATGTTCTGTGTTTTTACACCATTCTGCAGTTGCCTGGAAAGGAGCAGCAGGCCTGATTCTGCCACTGCCACACGTAGGATTTGTATTTGCAGGGTTTTCCTAAAGGACTTTGGGGCAGGAGGTTGAAAATGGCCATACACAGTCTCCTCTGGGGATGAAGAAAGTTAAATCTTTCCCTGAGGTGCAGGAAACTTTGCCACAAACTGCAAGTTGACTTCAGAAAAGGGCCCTTGGGCTGTGCTGGAGTTGGTTCTCACCTGCTCCTTCCCTACCTGTTAGATGCATCCTCCTGTCTACCTTTGCATCACTGTGTCTCCCTGCCCTCAGGCTGCATTGTTGTGACAGCAAACTCCTTTTTCCTGATGCAGGAGTCTCCACTGCCCCCATCCATTCCCGTCCCATCCCCATCCCCTCTTTGAGCCCCACAGCAGATAATACACTTTGCCTTAACAACCTGACCCACCTGTGGCTTTAGGGTGCCCCTGTAGTGCTCAGCCTTGCTGCAGGTCAGTGTCACTCTGGGGCTGAATTTGTCATCACAGAGATGTTTTACAGGTGGCCTGGGCCGTCGGGACCTGCAAATCACAGTGAGAGCCTGCAAAATGCTTCACGTTGGGTTAATGGTGGTGTCACACTAACGCTTCAAGGTCTTGACTCAGATCTGAGTCAGGGGAGTCATAGAAGTAAAATGATTTCACGAGGTTTTGATGGTTCCTTGGTGGGTGACTCGGGGATAAAAACCAAATCTCCTGGCTTCCAGCCCACAGCCCATCCTGAGAGGGGCCCAAAAGTGCACCAGGGGAATCTGAGCTGCATTTCAGCACTGAGCCTCCTCCTGTTTACACCATCATGGCCCCCCTGGAGCCCCTGACCTAAGCAAGCCACCTTCTCCTCCTTCGTGTCAAACTTCAGAGCCAAGACCCCATGGAGGGTACAGCAGCTGCAGCCCAGCCGTGCCTATTGCTGGGGAGCTGCTGCAGGACTGCAGAGGGGAGCTGTGTCCCCACCAGCTGCTGCTTTTTGCACTGCAGAATCAGCAGTTTTCCTCTTCCCCACCTACCCTTCCCTACCAGTCAGAGCCCTCACTGGGGCCTGAGCTTTGCTTGGGAATCAGGAGACCTGAATTGAAGAGATAGAGATTTTCGGAAGCAGCTCCCCTCACCTGCCTTGGTGCCTTAATGGGGAAAGGATTGTCCTCTGGAGATGCCTTGTTCCCCATATACTGTAGCAGGAAGACAGCTGAATAGCTCTGACTACAAACCTGCATCTGACCTAGCTAAAATTAATGCCATCCTTTAAATCCTATTAAAGGCCAGTCAGGTGAAGGACTGCCTGTGATTCTCCTTACTGACACCTTCTGCAGGTGCTGCTGTCTGCCTTGGTCCTGCACATTTGTGAGGTGAAGTTGCCTCACATTACTTTCTTTCATCCCCCAAGCATCCCATCCTTCTGCATAGTGTCCTGCTCCCCACCTGTGCTTCAGTACATGGTGAGAGTGTGGCTCGTGGTCCTTGCTCACAGTTTTCTGACCTTTCAGAGCCAGTGCCTGGTGAAACTTGTGCTTCCTTTTCCATCTTTTCCCTCAATATCCTCTTCTTTCTCCTAGAGATAAGCCATGGCAGATGTGGTCCTAGCAAAGAGCAGGGGTGGGGGATTAGACCTCTACCAGGGTACTTGCACTGCTCTTTGCCTGCCCCTTTGAGTGTGGGAGGCTCACAGGTGCCCACTTCAAGAAGGGGGAATAGCCTGCTGTCAGTCTCCAGAGGAGCCAGAGCATTGAAATAAGGCAGGATCAGAGCTTGACATTCCTTTCAGATGAAAAGGTGGTTCCCATTTGAGTCTCATCAGAAGGAGAGCTCAGATCAACAGTGAAGGGTTGCTGAAACGCTCCTGGTGCTGTTGCTGACCCCCTGTTGATGGCGTGGCTGCCGCTGCCTCCCCGTCACACTGCGGCTGTGCTGCTCGCGGAGAGGGTGGGTGCTTGCACTGTGGGAAACGGCCAAAGATCCAGGCTCCCAGTAACTCTGGGCTAACAAGAAAATAGTAGAGATAAGGTTCTTCTTTGGCTCATCCCGTGTCTTCCCTGTTGGCCCCAAACCAGTGTGTGATGGTGCTTACTCATTCCGACAAGCTAAGGCAGTTCACTACGCTACTGCAAATAAGTAGTGGCCTCCTCTGGACCAAAACTGGATTCCTTAATCAGATCCAGGTTGGATTATTGGTTTTTTTTTAACGTACTGAACCTTGTGAAAGCATGAGCCTCTTGGCCTCGATCCCACAAAGGGCTTTAGGATGTGCTGAGTTGTAGGTATGTGAATACTAGCCTTGCTGGAAGCACTCGTGTGCTCACAGTGCTTAGCGTCCTGCTCGTCTGGGACCACAAGACTCAGCATCCTGCAGGATTTATCCCTCAGGCTGCAAGAACAGTGTCTGCAGGGAAGGCAATGATGAAGAGATAGATGAAGCTTGGGGGGAACTATGTTAATCTGAAGAATCCCTTCCAGAAACACGTGAAATAATAATATAGAAATTTCAGGACATGAGGACTTCGCATTCCCCTTGAGAGGTTACTCTAGTGATTTTCACAGTTACATGCTTGTGACATATTTCTAGTGTGATTTCTTTTCCCCCCAACATACTCTTTTTTGCTCTTGGCTGAGCACCTATTCTTTTCTTTCAAATGTGTGGTCAGACTTCTTGCCAGCCATCTTGTTTGCATACTGCAGTGGATTTGTCCCAGCACTTTAAGCAGATGTATTTTTCAAATCTTGATTAATACATTTTGGTGACATAAATAGGTCTGGTTAGTTCCAAGAGTAATTGTCTTCACTTGCAGAACATTATTTCTGATCACCAGAAAAATAATGTGATCAACTCCTTTCACATCTGTTCATTAAATGAAAAGAGGAAAAAAAAGTAGGGCAAATTTTGTTTGAAAAGAAACAGGAAGCATATGCTTAATATCACTTAAGAAAACCCCTAGCCATCATAAGGTTAACATCAATTCGCAAATGCAAAACAGTCATTATTGTATTTACTCAAAAATTTTCATTCACTTTACTAGCTTTTTAGGTTTTCAGTTGAAACATGCATTTTTTCAGGGTTCAGTCTAGCTTCTTTCATCAGATGCTATCATAAGAAGGGCTGTCTGGGGCAACATTTGTTTACATTTATTAAAAATAATTGTCATGTGTTTACACAGCTCCTTTGATCTAGAAAAATCCCCAAACACTTTGTAAGTTATGCTTAAAAGGGTTACTTCCTCCACGCTGAACAGAACCGTGTTGGGACTGAGGCATGGCAGCAGATTAAAAATGCATAGAAATATCACGATAATTGGGTTGGTCCTCACCCCCTCAGAGCACCATCAGTTTTCCATGAGCTTCAGAACAGTTACTGGGACCATAAAGGTGGTTTGGACTTTAGAGCAAAAGGTAGTGAAAATACTCTCTTCTTGGAGATTCCCTATTTTTCATGCACTTTGCAAATAAAGAGGCAGTGGTACCTACTGCACAAAGCACAGGGCTGGTGGTACCTCAGCTGGACATACTGTTTCCAGGTTGGGGCATCTCATTCCAGAGAAGACACTGATCAGCCAAGCAGAGCCAGGGGAGAGCAGAAGAAAGGATGAAAAGAAAAGCACCTGAGGACTTGTGCAGAAAGGTGGAAGGGAATCGTTTGTTTAAAAAAGAGAAGGCTGAGGTGAAACATGGTTAAATATGCAAAACACGTGAAAGGCTGCTGAGAAGAGGAAAGGAATAAACCTGTCCACGGGGATAGGATAAGTCATGAACTTAGCAAGGGAGATCTGGTAAAACATTAGGCAGTAATTCTGAATATCAGAAATGGTGAAATTCTGCAGTAGGTGTCTGCAGAGACTCTGGAATTGCTATCATTGCAGGGTTTTCTTGAGACTGGATTAGACAAAAATGTCAGGAGGGGTTTAGATCTTGCTCCTGTCTTTGAGCCAAATGGGCCAAAAAGACTCTCCTGGTCCAAACTTCTGTCCTCTTGTGGTGACACAGATGGTCAGATGAGCCCTGCTTATGTGGGTGAACCAAGTCACACTAAAAATTAGGTTCTGAGCTCTTTGCGAAATGTTCACAGGCTAAACCAGAGCATGTGTGTTTGTTTTATTTTTCAGCTTTAAAATGCTCCCAAATCATCAAGGTGCTTGAGCACCCACCCAGCTTAGAGGGCTTGAATCATGTAATTGGATTCAGTAGGGTCTGTGCACAGAGCCTGTGCCTGAGGCCCCATTTTTGGGGAAAGTTTTACACATTCTAATGATGGTAAGACAATGTATGAGTAATGCACCCATTTGAAAAACTGCCCTATTATCTGATCAAAAGTACAAGCTCATGAATACGATACCGCAGGTCATTTGGCTAAAACGTACCTGGAGTCTTCCAAGTTTTTAAAACAATCCCATACACAGAAGCAAAATAGAGAGGTATGAACAGCAGAGCCGGTGGTTGCCTGTTCACCACAGATCATGTGGAATGTTTTATTAAAGATATTTTTATCAGATGCAAAAGACTGAAACACAGAATATCCTGGGCTGGCAAGAGAAGACGTGATAATAATTTAGATTATTATCCCACAGATCTGTGATTCATTTTTATTATTCTCTGTGCTCATTTCTGCAATGATCAAGTCCTCCCTGAGGAAGGTTTCTGGTTGAGTTCAGGGGACTCTGCTGCTGCTTTCATCCTCGGGGAAGGTCCGAGGGTCAGCGAGATGCTACATGCACATGCAAACGTGCTCAGAGGGAGTTTGCAGAAGTCATCTCCTGACACCAGGGCCACCTCTAAGATTAGGTTGTAATCTAACCTGGCTGTCCAGGGCCCTTCTGTAACCCCTAGGAAGTGAAAGACCCTGAGCAAGAGTAAGTACTCCCTAGAGACTTGCACTGCAATGAGGTGGACCACCTTCTGGAATGGTTTCTCTCCCCATTCACTGTAGAAACAGCCGAGTTACAAACAGACAGACCACACATTTTACAAGGAGTTGTAGCATTTGGTAAAAGGCATCATTCTTTTTAAACATCTTCAAACCACTTTGGCAGTCAGCTAAAAGTACATTTAAGAAAATGTTTTATATGAATAAACAGTGATTCACTTGCTATTAGCATGCTTTGCTTTGTACACATTAATGGAAATGCACTGTTCTTCTCTTGTAAAGCACTTAAGGACTTTTTCAAAATAAACAACCCCACCTAACTATTTATCTTGACAAGAATGCATTTATAGCAATCTAATGTCTTGAAAACAGAAAATTGCCTCATTGACTGAGAAGTGATCAAAAATTCTCAGGTCTTTCGACAGGAAACTCCAGGGTCTTAAGTAAACTGAGGGGGGAGGGAGGGTGGTTTCCCTAAAAAAAAATACCTGTTTTCAAGGGAAAAAAGAAAATTAAAAATAATAATAAAAAAAAACCCAAACAAAAAAAAAAAAAAAACAAACCAACAACAACAACAAAAAAACTTCTCTAAGTTGACTAGAAAATGGAAACATCATACAGAAACATAAAATGTTGATTTAAGACTGCTTTAGGAATCTCTTAGATGTAGTTGGCTGATGAGTGGGCTTGTGATTCTTTTATGGGTATCCTGGCCAGCCCTGGTACACAGGACATCCCTGAAGAGCAGAAAGACAGTTTGTGTAAAGGGACATTTTAATCTCACTGGAAGATCAAGCCCATAGAATGTGTCAGGAGCAGGATACACATAAACTGCAAGTCTTTATGACATTTTGGTGATGTTTTTTTTAAATTGATATTGAAAACCAGACCCTCCTTGTAGTTTAAAATTTAATTTAGGGCTACATTTTGTAGTTCCATAAAGTGACAATCAGTAACCAAAAGATGAGGACAAGCACCTACCCTTACATATCTTAGGGAAACCTGGTACAGGGGAAAAACCCCAAAACTGTGATCCTGTTATCAGTGCTGCCAGATCTGTGCACCACATCATCACTCAGCAGGATAAATGAGGTCTGGATCAGAAATTGGAGCCTGACTGCATTTCTGTTGGATTATGCATAAAGTGTAGTGCCTCGTTTTGTCAGGTTTGCTTTAATGATGCTTTGTGCTCACTGTGGGAATACCATTCATACTTGATGTTACTTACATTACAGGAGCTTGGAGACACAGTGCCTGGTCTGGTATCATTCTTGGCAGCACTAAAGTATCCACTCAAAAAAAACTGGACAGTTTTGAAGCAGCAGCATTAGTTTATCACTGATCAACTCTTTGCATTAAGTGACTGCAGCAGTTTTGATGCAATATAGCAGAAGCTCTAAAGCTATGTGTCTTATATCATCAGTTCAAGACATAAACCAACCACTGCCCTTGGGAATTGAGATAAGAGCTTTCTCTGACCAGCCTTCATTTCAGAATTCTCTGTTTACAGCAGTTTGTTCCTCTGGAACAAGCACAGTTCCTCACTGTCAAAGTCCTAATGCTGGTTAGATGGATTACCTGCTCCCATGAAGCAATTCCTATGTCTTTAATTCAAGACTGCCTTTTCTTTTTACTCTAATTCATTGCACATTAGTTCAGATCACTTCTAGCTACAGAACAACTATCCCACCCAGAAGATGTGGTGACAGTATAAAGGATGAGAAAAGAAATGAAGTGACTTCTCCCAAAATCTGGGGTGAAGTGTAATGTGCACTGATTGTCTGTGGGATTTGAAGTTGACCCTCATGTGTGTTTACCAACGCCCTGATCTTCTCAGTTTGTGATTGATTCAGCACATTTAAAGCATCTGTTCTAAAATCTATCTTGGTATTGCTTAGACAGAAAAAGACAAAAGCCTTCAGGTGGTTCTGAATTCTATTTCTCTGCACGAACCTGAAGTAAGGTATTGTTCCTTTTATCTGATATTATGCAAGACACGGCCTTTTTCTTCCAAGGTCAGGATCTCAGATACTGTAGCTAAATATTTATAGGACTGCATAGCTCCTTACCCCATAAAAAAATTATTTGACAGTCGTTTTCAGTGCCTCCAAATCATGAAAGATTTAGAGAATCTGCAGGTATTAGTGTCACTTCTTGTTTTAAGGAGAACTTGCTTTTTCACTCCTTGCTCCTCAGCAGAATGTCTTGGGTTTAAGTCCAAAATCCACCCTGTGCAGTTTGCATGCTCAGCTGTGCTGCTCTGTGACAACTGGTGGATTATGGATCATCCAGTAATGGATGCAATGGAGGCATTTTATGAAATGGAAATTACAACTTAAAACTTCCAAATCAATTGTAAAATGGACCTTTTTGACCTCCAGTGTCATGGGAATCATGATGAATTCCAACCTGCAAATTCAAATCAAAGTACTAACTCAAGCTACAATCAATAAGCAATCACACAGCTATTGAGGCAAATCCACAGGCAGGGAGACTTAGCACTGACTGAGTCTGCTTTTGACATTGTGACTTGATCCAAAATGGCTTAAAGCCAGAAAAAGAAATTAACCTACTTGGTCTCCTGTACTCAAGGTTATCAGTTGTGTGAGGGGATCTAGAGAAATTTTTTAAGGCTTGTGAAACAGGGGAAGGATGTGATTTGTGGCCTCTCTCCTGGACATAGTAGCCAGTCCTTGGTGATTAAGACATGTCACTGAGACATGGCAAATTATGAGACCCTTGGTGGGAAGAAGGTACCTAAAAACATAATCATAATAATAACAATAATAATAATAATAATAATAATAATAATAACAGTTGTGGTTACTACCACTTGGAATGACAGTTTACAGAGCAGAGATAAGGGTTCTGCTGTTTAATTTCCTTCTCTTGTGTTTTCTTTTAGCACCACCACGTTGCCTTCCTATATCAGGATAACCAATGGCTACATCACAGTCAAGCCTCCCATCTGGATTTCAAACCAGCTGGATCAGAGACCGCGTTCCGATCGCCCGTCCCAGCCTCAGCCCACAAGCTCAGCTGCAGCCAGTCTTTTATGGCCATCAATAACATTTCCTCTCTGCATGACCATAGCTTCTTTTCTCCTGAATCTACTGCAGCCCTCCTGACCACATCAGGATTACATGCAATCCCTTGGAATAGAGAAGAGAGATAATTTATGAACGAATTGGAGGTTAAGACAACAACATTTACAAGCTGGACCTTCTCAGTGACTCAGTAGTGCCTTCTAGCTGATTTTGTCTCCTTGCCCAGATACATTTTGAAATTCTAAAGCTTTATTGTAACACTGACTTACATCTTCTTTTTGTAGAAGGATCTTTATTTCCCATAGTGCTATGGGGTTTTGTAAAATATACATGTTCATATAAAGAAAAAAAAAAAGAAAAAGAAAAAATGTATTTATTCGACTGGTAAACTTATTTTTCTTGTTGTATATGTTAATAACATCCCTATTAATCAGTAGCGATGGTGAAACAGATAAATTAATATTTTCTATATTCATTTTCTGACAACTCTGCAAATGTCTGAACTGACACCAAATGAATCCTTTCTTTGTTTCTTTAATCATTACTTTTTGCAACTGTCCAATAAGTACATTTCTGCTGAACTTCTTTATTTTTACCTTTTTTATCTCATTAGCATAGCTTACACTGAATGAAGCAGATCCTGCTCTCTGTGGCCTATACCCATTAGAAAAATAGGTGCATTCTTAACTTGTTAGCTGCTACAACCTAAAATACCAGTTATTTTTCTATGACTTATTAAGTCATTAGTCAAGATAATCCTCTACATTCCCCTGCTTTCTTTAACTAAACTATTTACTTTCTTTGGAAATTAGCAATTTCCCTCTTAGCCCTGGAATAATTCATTAGCTAACACAAATTAAGACACCTTTTTCCTAATAAAAAATTGCTTTTCAAGTCTGGAATAATCCTACTGAAATTATTTTCTTCTCTGCCTCATTTTATATCAACACAAGCCTACAACCTTTCCCAGCATAAATGCAAACAGAGGTTGGTTTGTCTGTAGGGTATAAAGATGTAGTGTCCTGTTAATCTGTAGAACTTCCTTGTACTGATTGTATTGATGCAGATGGACAACCTAGAGGCAAAAACCATCTACAAATTCCCTTTCATCTTGCTGTTATGAGCTGATAGAACTGATATCTCTGTGCTGAAATAATTATGACTTGTCCAAAATCTGTTCAAGGAATCAAATTAACCCCTGTGTTACAGAGACATGCAGAACATTCTTCCATTTGTACACTGTGGTACCTCTGCTGACTTCGATGAAAAAGTTATGACACCTTACACTGAAAACTTTGTTCCCTATCCAAGCAGTTAATGAATGCAATGAACAATATCAATGGGGGGAAAAAAAATGCCATCTTAAAAACTATTGTGTTTAATAAGGCATGTTCGTGTTTTTTCACCACCAAAACATGACGAAAAATCCCTTTGGATGCAAAAGTTTCAACTAGAAAATTATTTTGGGTTGAAATAGTGTTTTTCTTTCTAAGTCATCTACAAACCAAAAGTCCAAAATAGATGATGAAAACATCATAGTTAGAAGTCTCAAAACCAGAAATATACAATACAAGGGGTTTTTTATGGAAAAGCAGTGCTTTTTTCACCTTGGAAAAAAAGATAATGATGATGATTATAATAACAATACTGATAAAATTCTGCCTGAAAACAGTCCTGTCAGTTCCCCAGCAGCCCTAGAGCCTGATCTCCAGGGCTGCAGATATTCCACGCAACCTGAAAGTCTCTGCAGCAAGAGAGAGTTCAGAATTCATGGTTTGCTTGTGATCATACCAGTTAATTCAGGAGAGCAGGTTAGAAAGTAACTAGACTACAAAAGTCACATGGTTTCGTTTAAAACCATGATGAACTACTGAGCATTTCCCTCACGTATCCCAGCTCATTGCCTTACAAAGGCCAGGGATAATACAGATAACTTCTTTTTGACTTACTGGACACCACGACCCCCAGCCTTTGCTCTGTTTTTGACAGAAAGTTGTGTAGGTTTCTAGTCAGTTTAAGTGGGTACAGCAGACAATGCTATAAGCTTCCCCCTTTTTCTTTTCAAGCACAACAGATGATAAGGCTGAATGGAAAACTTTGAGCTTTGCCCCAAATGTGAGATTCAAAGAGACCCTCTGCATACATTCATATTGTGTATTTTGGCTAGCAGAAGATTAGAAATGTTAGTTTTGGACAGAAGCCATTCACCTTGCATATTTATTGCACAGAGATGGATATTGGAAACATATTTTGAGAACTTTCATTTTGGTTTTATTTGAGCTATTACCCTAGAAATGCCTTCATTTGAATATAATGGTTTAACAGACCTTCAAATTCAACCTTAATGCATTTAAAATAGATTATTGGTTCTCCTGCTGTGTTCAAGGCAAAGATGAAAACTGAATTATAATGTCTTATTTACACAAATGGAACTGGCAATAGGGTAAGCAAATCTTAAGGCTGCTGATAAGTTACATAGTAAAAGTGAACAGCCAACAAACCAAAACCCACTAAATTTTATTTGTTGTAATCAAATTGAATCCAGAAATTATTCTGTGGTACTATCCCAGGAATAATTCCAGGTGATGGAAAACTTACAGTATAAATAGACAAGACCATATGAAGATAAGGGAGAGAAAAAAAGAGCAGAAAACAGAAACAACTTGTCTGAGACCGTAAGGAGAACCACCAACAGGACCAAGACTAGAAATTACAGTTTTATCATTTCCCAATCTCTGGGTTTCTCCATAAGACTCTGGGGCTGTTTTTTTAAATATTAGGAACACACACATCTCTCCACACTCACGGCTGTCATCATACTGCACAGAACAGTCACTCCGTTGTCACCGATGAGGCTTTCTGAGTCACTCCTCCACTGGACAATTCAATATTGATTAGCTCAGACACCATGGTATGTTTGGCTGTCTCAGGATGATATAGCTTGGATGTCAAAGTATGTTTTTACTTCGCATTTCCTGTCAGTTTGCCTGCAATTCCATGAAATTAATGAATGTTACTGGAACTCACCGAATTTCCCTTGTGCTGGCGCCCCACATTTATCCTGCTGCAGTGCAGGTGTCAGTGCAGGGTGTCTCCTGGATTTGGGGTCTGCACACCTAGAAGCAGTTAAGTCATTTGATCATCTGAGCTTTCTCTGGTTAAGGGAGGAGGCCTGACTTACATTAAATATGAAGTTAAGTAGGTTCCTGTAGGTCTTGGCTCAGGAACCCCATGTGAATGGCTTCAGCACAGCTCCCTAACCAAACACTTCTTTTATTCTGATGCCTTACCCTAAAGTACAACTGAGAGTCACTTTATTCAATACATGGCATGTAAGCAGAGCAATACTGAATAATGAAACCCTCACTGTGGTTGATGAAATGGATTGTTTACTAATCAGCTACAGCAGCTGATTCATAATTATAACTGTTTTATTAATTAAAACACAGTAATACTGGTTAGTGCAGATCTATGCACACCCATTGCATTGGATCATAATTAAATTCACTGTGAGTTTAGAAGCTGTGCACCAGATTTGATACATGCTCTTGAAGCAACACTGATTACCAGCTTCACAGGGCTTCAGCTTCCTCTGTGAGTTTCTCAAAAAACTAGACTGTTTTCTTTCTTCCAAAGGAAAGCTCAGATTCCCGTGCAATCACAAGATTACAAGAGCAGGAGATTTAACAAAAATATCCATGCCCACTACATAAAATAGCAAACACTGGTGATCCTTTTTAGCTCTGAGAACACAATCAGGAGTCACACAGTGTCTGGCAATCTCGGACACAATTTTGGATGAGTCCAAAGCTCAGTGGTCATACGATTCATCTTTTCAACTCAGCTACAGCTGACACCGATACAATTCATGTTATATGTAACTGTAGCATTATAAACAAATGCTAATTAACTGCCAAGGTCTTCCCCTGGTGCTATAAATATCCCATATCATCAGCAACAGATCTAACTTCCAATCTTTCTTTGTTTTAATGCTTTTCTTGCTTATGTCTAACTATGGATGCTATATTAACGTGCACTGCCACTTGGAGAACCAGTTAGTAAGCTGGGACAGAAGGTATTTTATATTTTATGTCTGATGTAGTTTCTCTGAAATCCCTTGGGCTGTTGAATAATGCAATATGTCTTCTGGCAATAAATGATGAACATGATTTATGATAACTATGCTTTATACAGGTGTCAGAAATCTGCTTTGTTGAACTTCCCTTCCCATTCCTCCAAGCTCCACTGTAATTTAGGAACACCCAAGGTACAGAGTTGTATATTTATCTAAGTTCTTCAATATACAATTGTGGAGAGAGAGAGAGATGAAAGGAGGGAGAACTTAATCTATGTTTAGTGCATTGATTAGTCAAACGATATGACTCAGTCATTACCATATACCACTGTTAGGGAGGAATTTCCCATCATATATTTATGTTAGAGAAACCAAAGTGCCAAAGTTATTATCTCAGCATAAATGTTATCATTCCAAACTTTGCTTAGTACCGTATTTCTATATTATATCCAAAAATTATAGGGGCTTGTCATATCTCTGAAGTGATCAATGTTCCACAGAGTGTGCTAGAATTCAACTTCAATGTAAGCTTGTTTCAGCTTAACTGAAGCAGAAAGTTAATTTGCCAGTGTTTGAGATCATAGGGGAATGTGTGTATGTGTGTGTATGTTTATGTGGATGTGTGCATGTTGTGTGCATGTGTTTTGTCCCAACCCAAATTCAGCCTTTCCTGTGACTAACTTTTCAGGAGGCACCTTAATCTAGCTAAAGGCAGGGAGGACTTTCCAATAAGTAGTAAATGCTTTTTTTCTATCAGACTGGTTAACCATCCTGCAGATTCATGCTCCCACTGAATTTCAAATTGCATATTTGTCAGTTTTCAATTCAAATGTATTTCAAATATTTTTTCCTGTTCTGCCTCCTGCTTTTGTGAACTGTTTTGAAGAGTGTAATAAAAAGATGCTTTCTAATATTATTTTATCAAAATATTTTTGTAGCATAATATATTAATAAAATGTTATTATAAATTCATATCACAATAATTTTGTGTGTCTTGATTCTTTCCTTTGCATTAAAATCTAGGAAATCACTAAAAAAAAAGGAATATTTTGTTTGTAGAGCTTAGGCATGCTGCTTCTCTTTTGCCCAGCATGGGATGAAGGAAACCATCTCTCACACAGGGCAAGGAGAGGCAGATCCAGAAAACCAGCCCTTCCACACAAACTAGCTGGAGTGTGTAGAAAAGCCCAGAAGAAGCATCCAATCCTGGTGGCTGCAAGAAGGTTTTTTTCTCCCCTGCAAATTGCTGGTGTCCTTGGAACTGCTGCTTTTGCTGCTGTGCTGGCAGCAGAAAAAAAAAATAAAATAAAATAACCCTGGAATTGTGCCTCCATCTGGCATGGAGCAGAAGCTACCTCTCCACACCAAGACACAAAGACACAGAGATTTACTCATTTTTCTTGGCATATTTCTTGCATGCAAATCCTGCCTTGCAGCTGACACTGCAGACTTCTTGCTGATCACAACATCATTGTTTACTCCTTAATTATGTGCTAAATCATTTGGTCTTTAACACGTTATTTTGAGAGGACTCCACCAGCGAAGCTGTTTTAGAAATACCCACCATAGGAAATGCAGTGGGAGGTATAAACACTTGAGCTGGTTTGAATGAGCTACCCCTGGCACAGGAAGGAACTGCTGTTGCAAAATAGAAGGGAAACTCTCAAAAAACAAAGTTAAAAAGACCCCATCTATTGAAATACCAACCAGACAGTCAAAGCTGCTTGCCATCCTGTCTTTGGAGTCACAGCCCATCTGGAGAGTCTGTGTGGTCCAGCCAAGGGCTATCCCTGGCCATGGGCAGTCCCAGTCTGCCAAATCCTTTTGCTCTTAAGGGTCCTGTTCAGCCACGGGTCTGAAAACGAGACAAACCTTCAGCCAGCAGTGCCAGATCCTGGCTCAGTGGTGCCGTTTCCTTAAGCCTCTCCTTCCCTTGACCTCTCTCTGTGCTCCCAGTCTGTAATTGCAGCTTTTTTGCTCTAACTTGAGATCTTCCTGTTTATAGATTTGCACCAGGAAGAGGGGAAGCTGTGATGGGAAAAGCTCAGGGCAGAAGATTGGGTTTCTTGTGGACTGGCTTAGTATCTACATTCCCATCCAGCAGCCTATCTCCTTTTCGGATCAGTGCTTCCCAGTTCTCAAACCTCCTGAGTGCCACCCACAAGTGCTCCCCACACTGAATGGGTTGGAAGGAGTATTTAGGTAAATTAGGCCTCTAGGTGCTCTCCATGTCTGCTCTGTGATTTCCTGTTGTTTCAGCTTGTGACCTTTGAGCATTTTCCACTGAGAGTACAGACTGCTGGCTGTACTTCTAATGTATCTAACACCTTTTCTCTGTCTGTTGCAAACTGCAGAATTAGGTGAGGGATCCCCATGGGCCTGCAGGCCACAGGCAGGTGTCCCTGAGCAGAGGTTTGCAGCACTGTCCTGCACCACTCTTTGGTTTCAGGCTAAGGATGGATGGCTTCTGCAAAGAAGCTCAGTGCATAAGTATCCAACTGCATCCTGCTGCCATATTTGCTGGTTGGTTTGTTTGTTTATTAATTTATTTTTATTTTAACTGTTCTTAAATTACAACGCAGAGTGTTGTTGTCTTCTCTTTCTGAAGATCATTTAAATGGGGTAAAAAATATTCTGGAGACATTTTGCCTCTTGGGTGGGGGGTGTCATTTTCTAGCAGAGAACTTAAATACAAAATGCCTCTGTCTTCCTCTTTTAGCAAGTCTCTTTTTTTTCTTTAAGCATGTTTTGCTGTAAGCAACAAGCTAATGAAGACTTCTGAGTTGTTTTGTTTTTTTCATAGCACACCTGTCCCCTTCACCTGGCTGCAGATATGTCAGTATTAATTAATGATTGAACTTCTTACCTCTCCCTGAGCAGAGGTACTAATAGAGCTTTCCTTCTATCTGTATTTCCTGATGCTTTTTCTCATGAAACTCCTAAAAATTATTATATTTGAGGCCTCCAACCGTATGTGAACAGTTTCAAAAATTACTAGCCAAATGACAGTTCCAGCAGACCGATCACACAGCCATCATCATTTCACAAATGAGGCTACAGTATGACTGGCAGGCAAATGTGTTTGAGGCAGGATCTGAGGAGAAACACACCGTTGTTTGTGCTCTTAATCCCCACTGAATCAGGGCTGAGCTGTTCCTGCTGGCTGCACCTGATTTGTGGAGGGAATGAACACATCATGCCAAGCTGGGGGGAAAGCTGGAGTTCAGCTTAATGTTATGGCAGTTGTCTGCTCCAGGCTCATCTCAGAGATGCGTTCATCCAATACACACAAAGGAGTTCCATAACATCTCCAGGGGCCCAGTGGGAGCAGAGGGGACCGCTGAAAAATATATTAAAAGATCAGGGCCCAGTTGGATGTACACAGGGAATGTCCAAAGACAAAAATAACCAGACACCCACAAGTCTACTGCCAATAATGGAAACAATAGTAATGGGGAAAATAGTATGGTTTTAGATTGCTAAATAGCTGGATGGTGGGAATACAATTACTTAATATCACAGGGATCTTAAAATAAAAAACACTGAAACTTTATGGAGCATTGCAAATTCCGTATTAACTTTTTTTAACATACAGTTTCTCCCATTACAAAGAAGCACAGCAAGTCCTGAGCACCTGACCCATTTGAGCAGCAGGTCTCAAACCTGTAACCTCAAACACCTTGCTCCACAGTACACCAGCACTTTGTTAGCTAAGACTGCACCTTTGGGTGCAAGCCATCATGCAAAGCACTGCACTTCATTCCATTTTCCACATTTTCGTTCCATTTTCCTTCCATTTTCTACATTTAACAAGGATACAGTTAAAATGGCAGAACAAATTGCACAGTCAAACCTCCACCAAGCTGATTTTCAGAGGAATGATAACAATAATAACTGCGACAGTGAGTTCATGCTCACAGCCCTCATTCACACCTGGAGCTCCCTGCCTTCTTGGAATGAAATGCAGTTTGAACAAAGGGACCAAGATAATGTGAGAAAACATCAACAACTGGCAGATAGAGGCAAAGCAAATGAAAGACAGATGTAGGAAGGAGAGTGAGAGCTTTCTGCTTTGGTTTGCACTCATCTCATATCTTTGTTGTCCTAAGGAAATATCAGTTTGTTGTCCTAATGATATCAGTTCTCCAGTCCTCTTTCATGACTTATGATGCACCTTTTCTCTCTTCATATGAAAGCCATTGGTTTTAATTATAATGTGATAGATACATAGCCTCAACCAGCCCTATGTGTCTGAATTATTTGAACAGCAGTGCTGGAGGGCCCTTTTTCTTTCCAGAGATCTCTGCAGCTGTTTGTCTTGGCAAGAGTAGGTTTGTCCCCAGATTCATCCTGTTTGAAGTCCTTTCCACCCACTCAAGTTAGCCTGAGCATTCACCTCATTTTTAATGGGAGCATTATTATCTTCAGTTTTGCACTGGCAAAAATAATTCTCAAAAGGGGAACAGACAGAAACTCACACCTACCCAACTTTCTTGAACAAACTGTGTTCATCCAAACTGTAGGAAGCAAGCACTTCAAGGAATTTGCCAAGAATTGTTTTTCTCTCAGCAACGGTCCAGACCAAAAGTGAACACAGATATAATCTGTGATATCATCTCTCAAACAGAAGGATCCTCTTGAAGGCCCATTAGTTCAAACAACGTGTGCTCTGCAGGCACGGTGGTGGTGGTTGTGTAGTTGTATGATGGACAATGCTGGCTGCATTCTCTGGCTGTGCATGGGCCAAGTGTGGCCCTGAGGGCAGGAACCAGACAACACAGTAACCTTACCCTGCTGCTGCCTTTTCCTCCAAGCAGTTCATGAAGAGCCAGACATTTGTTCTTGACCCTGTTTGTGGCACTGAGTCTGATCTGCCACTGCTGGGTCCCCCAGGGACATCTCTCCAGGAAGAGCTGGGACTAGAGGTAAGCTTGGCTCCCCATCACTGCAGGTTTAATGATGACACACCAACACCTGGGTCTCTCTGTGTGCTGGAGCAGGCCTGTAAAAAGACACGTGAAGTGAGATCATGATGCATGTGGAGAGTGAAATTCTGAGCCCTGGTTGGTTTCTCTTCGTAATACTTACTTTTCCTTGAAACCTCAACCTTCCTGGGCCATCTTTATCCAAAAGCATTAACACCAAGGGGGGTGGAGGGGTGGAAAAGGTTAAAGTATTGGTGTTAATGGAAGACTCAGACATGAAAAGAGTATCCCAGGTTTAGAGCCTCTGTTGCCTGCTGCCAGCAGCAGGCCTTGCTTGAAAGGAAAGTACCTATCTCAGCATGCAGTCAAGAGGAATAATAAAACTCTGGTCATTCAGAGCCAAGGAAGAGGAGAAAAACACTCATAAATGTGCAGCTTATGTTTCTCTTGAACTTTCAAAATAATTTTTTCCCCCACCCAGAGATTAGTCACAGAAGCAAATGATACGGTATCTGGGAAAGAAGTTGGATGGATGGAAATGATCTTTGGGGAGAAGGAGAGGAGGAGGGGAGTAGACACATATTTCTGTCTCTCTTTCTCACCTTCCCCTTTCTCTGAGACTGAATGTACAAATGAAAGAGTTGGGAAAAAGTCAGGTGTTTGGGTCCAACCTAAAGTCAGTGGAGGCTTTGAGGCCATCCTCAAAACAGTGAGGTTTTTCTACTCCTGTCGGGTGGATTCGGGGAGCTGACCTCACCACTCGTGACCCCCTAGAGCTCCCACTCTGCAAGAAGCTCGATTTCTCCCAGAGTCCCCCATGAAATGACTTTCAACACATTTTTCCAGATTCAAATGAAAAAGAAAAAGCTAAGGGACTAATGAAAGTATGCTCATAAATGCCACTCTCTGGGAAAGGCTAGTGCTTGCTATGGTTTTCAAAATAAAATTCCTGGTCCTCCAAGTTCTTCTGAAGCCCTGAGTCGGACTTCACAACGCCCAGGGGGTTCAGGTAAAGAACAATCTCAGCCTCATCTTAATAAGGTGGGAAAATGAGGTGGACAGTGGATTTTACGACATGCCTGAAATCACAAGGGACATCTATGGGAGCAGGATTCAGAAGGCAGCCCTTCCTCTATGGTACACTGTTCTCCAAAGCATGGTTCATTTATTTCAATTAATAGAGCTTTATAAGGGCTCCCCTGCCACCTTTTTTGGCATGAATTACTGCAAAGACAGTGAATTAAAAGCGCCAAAGGGCATAATTTTCTTTTAGTGTTTAAAGAAGCTGTTTCCATAAAAGCAGGCTATGTGAAATTTGCCCAAAAGAGTAAACTTAGGAATAACATAGAGGATTAGAACAAAAAACAAACGTCTTAAAAGTCTTTTCTCTAAGCTTGACCTGACAGTTCAGCTCTGCAGTGGTCTTTCTGTGTAATGCCAGTCAAGTAGTTGAACCAGGATGGGTTCCTGTCACAACATTCACTCGAGTGTTGCAGGGTTATGGGTTTCTCCAACCACGAGATGAAATTCTTTAAAAGGTATAAAGCTAATGTGTGCAGTCCACTGTCCCCCCATTTTCTCTCTTTAAAAACATTCAAAGTAGGATTCAGTTCAAGTACCATGCACTGTCTGAAAGCCGTCACCCAAACTTGCCTCCTTCAGTGGTGCCACCCAGTCTGACTCGGCCCTTAGAGAAATAATTCCGGCTTAAGTGACTTGCCTGCTATTTTAACAGATGCTCTCATGCTTGATCCCAGTCAGCTTCTGCCCTAAGAATGCAGTTGCATGGGTAATGTTTGAAAAGGCATTTCAGTTTATCTCCTATAAAGGGAGACCCACTTCAAAATCATTTAAAAAACAAACCAAACCCAAAATTCAGCAACTGACTCATATTCAGTGTTTGAGCAGCTCCACTGTTTGCAGTGACCACACAAAATATCTCTGATGTGGCAGGGACTCCCAGGCAAGCTGGGAATTGGACAAGGTGCAAAATGAGCTGTAGTCTCCACCTAAAACACCTCCACTGCAGGATCAGCCCAGAGCTTGACCATTTCAAAAATTACTATTTCACAGAATTGTAGCCCTCCATCATTATCTGCATAACATATTTTGGTCAAAATTGCAGGACTGAGTGATGCTGAGGCATTCAGTGGACATCTCTAACCTTGGCTGGCATTTATATTTTTTATGTCTAGCCAGCTAGCTGCACCTCAGATAAACTAAAAATTATCTGTTATGTGTTGCTTTTAATTTGGTTTAGAATGTCTTGTTGTTACAATGTGCTTCCATACTGTAAGTTCAAAATTAAAAAAAAAAACCCATGGTTTGTACAAAACACAAAACAACCAAATTTTCCAATTTTTTTAAGTGCCCAAATAATAACACATCTGTTAGTGATAAAAAGCAGTTTAAATGTCAATGAGTGAAAAACATCAACATTTCTACTCTAAATGAAAATGTTGTTTAGACTGTTGATACTATTGACTTGCACCCCTCCTCTCTCCCAGCAGCATCATTCCCCTGTTCATCCTGGTTTTGAGGCCAGGAACTGGACTTTGATTAGTCCAAATGTACTTTGAGGTCCATAATTTGCATGGGTCTCTATAACAGAACTTTTTGAGTACTCCTTCATTCTGAATTTATAAGTTAGTAAAAATAATTGCTAGTGGATGGGTTCTATCTAAATCAAACTCCTTGCAACCCTCCCATACTTCAGAAGTGCTGAAGACCTCAACTCAGTTCTCTCTTTTAGCAAACACTGCTTTGAATGCAATTACTGTGTAGAGTAAAATATTGCAATGTGATAATTTGATGATGATGATGCTGAAGTGCTGAACCAAAGCAATAATTTTTGGTTAAACCATAATCACAGCACTGCAAAACATTGGTTAATCATGGAAACTTCATATTCAGTGTGGTCTTCTGTGCTGTTCCGAGATATTATGAGAAATGTCCATAAGCAGGATGACAGGAATGTATTTATGCTGTTATTCACATCTTGTGGCATTCCAGAGGTCATTGGCTTGTGGTTTGTTTTGAAAAATTGGCTTCATCAGTAAGACCCAGTGTTTGAAGATGAAATTGTCTGCAGCCCTCTGTTCTCTTTATTGGGAGAAACAAGGCGCCATCTCCAGCTTCATTTCTGTAAGTTGTACTCTCTCTTAACTGTGATTTCTTCCATGACAGTAGTCTGAAGTCACACCTAGAGCATCAAATTGGATGGAATTACAAGGAGCTGCTAATGAGCTATGGGTACTGAAGGCTGCCTGCCTGGTGCAATGGCAGCCCAGGTACCAGCCTCTCAGAAGAAAGCAAAGCCTGGCTGACACTGGTGGGTGGGAGAGCTGTGATGGGGATTTATAAGCTGTAGAAGATCTCTCTGAGGGTCTTATTTTACTCTGAGGTTTTTGTGAGCTGGCACTGAGCTTTTTGAGGAGCCATGTGAAGGGCTGTGGGTGGCCACACTGTCCTGCTGACCTCACTGGGGCTGTCAGCCCACCCCGTGGCTGACACCAGCAAGGCACAAGCCCTGGGCCAGCAGTTGTGGGGAAACAGCAGAAACATCAGCCTGAATTCCCTGAAAGCACAGGTGCAGAGGTTTGAGGGTTGCACGCTTGTGTTGCAGCAAGGTTGTGAAATCCGTGGAATGGTCAAACATGGCAGTTCTTCCCACCTTGAAAAAGGCCTGTAAGTGGTGGGGGAGAGTCCACATCTGCTCCCTCTCCACTGACCACAGGGCAGCACAGACAGAGCAGTGTCCACTATGCACCAGCTTTTAGGCAGTGCCATGTTGTGGAGGTTAAACCCATCCACAGGCTTTCTCTGAAATACTGTTCCAGCTGGTTGTGCTTCCTGCACTCCTCTGTGCTGGGACACACAGATGCACAAGGCCAGCTCAGCTCTGGCTGAGCAGCACAGGGAACTGCTGCTTGCTTGGGTGGTTGTTGAACAGCTGTTTCAGCTATGACATAACTGCTTTTAAACTTCAAAAGAACTCTATTTCTGAGCAGAAAGCATACGGATTGTTTCATAAAAAAGGCAAGGGTGAGATGTTAGCAGGCCATGTAGCGGGTAGTGGACACAGTGGAATTGCAGAGTGCACATATCATCCTGTCAGCCCCGTCTTCTGCTGACCTTCACTCCTTAGGGGTCCAATACTGCACTTTTTCTCAAGCAATAACCTCACCCATGCCAACAGAGCCTGCTATTCCATCTGCTGGTAGTCACAATGGAATGTGTTTGCTTTGGGAGTGATTGTGTGCTCTGCTGGTGGGCTCAAAGGATAGATAAAAAACTAGTGCCCAGTTCTGCAGAGTAATTTCTATTGAGGTGAATGAACTCATTAGTAAAAGATTCCTTTAAAAAGCTGGGTGTTCCGCAAACCCAGTGTGGAATAGACTTTTTGTGGAGTAAGTGGAGTTCAAGTATGACCAGATACAGCTCAGCTCTGTTTCATGCTACCTGCTGCCCCTGGGAAAACTTTCTGATGCCAGCTGGGACAAGATGAGAGAGTGAAAAAATCATACAGACCAGGCTTGGATGTCTGAAAATCTTACAAAATGCAGAGAATGCCCAGCTTTTTCAGACAGCTGTGAGGCAGCAGGTCACACAGATGCTCTGTGACACTGGAGCTGCACATGCAATTCTGGCCAAAAAAAATGTTGGGAATGTTTTGCTGCAAAACCTGATTATTGTCTTAGTGATATATGCAAGGAGAAGGGAAGGGATTTTACTACAAACAAGCAAACAAGCAAGCAGATTCCTGTCTGAAGCTACATCATCAGTCTGCCAGACCCCAAGTTTTTCTCTTTCACTGCCATGGGAATCCTTCCGTTCCCATGAAAGATGATTGAAAGCTGCATCTTGCAAACAGCTCTTCTGAATTAAATGGCTGACTTTAACTTATTGATGTTGGCAGATAGAACATGGCCATGGAAGAGACAGGTAGAGGAAAGAAAAGGAGGTGCTATGTTTAAAAACAAAGAAAAGTCTCCCAACTGCCAAAAGCACCACAGTGGAGGGATGTCGTGGTGGTTCCAGACTTTGGCAACGAAAAGCAATGATTCCTTAGCTGTTTTGGGGTAAAGGAAACATTCCAGCAACATCATTACCCAGTCAGTCCTAACGATGCTTCTGTGGAGAAGGTGCACTCTTGTGAGTGTGTGAAACAGGATGAGCTCCTGACATGATGGACAGCGAACTTGGGACAGTGTGGTGGAGGTGAGGACCACCCCTGTTGGGTCCCTCCTGCAGAGTTCAAGGGCCTGGAGGCACCTCAGGCCCATGAAATCAGGAAAATGGGGATCTGCTCTTTCACTCCTAACCTGTGGACCAGCTCCACAGAGACCAGGAAATGGTCCCTTCTTTCACCCGAAGGCCACTGGAGACAGCAAAGCAGTCCATGCAATATGCTGAGTATAAATGGTTGCAGTTTAAACCAAGAACCAGTGGTGCCAGTATGTATTGAACACTTCACATGCAATATCTTTATGTTAGGAACCATGTCAGTGACTAAAAGATCTTGAGAGAAGACTCTGACATGAGTCATCTCAGCACCTGCTGAAATCCTCATGCTGGCACTGATCAGAGCTTAGATTTTTAAGGGCAGACTCACGAGCCAGGCATCCAGTGCTCTGTTACCAGATGAGCAAGTGAAGGAAACCTCACCCAACCAACACAGCCCTCAGGAACAGGGCATTTCAAAAACATACTGGGAAATATTTCCACATCACTGAAAGCATTTGCTTGGAAGCCTTACTCTGTGTCCAAAACTGCTGTCAGTTATTGCAACTCCAAAATAAATGTAATATTGCTCAGTTAAATCATCCTGCCTCTAGATTAAGCAGCAGTTCTGTCCTCTAGACAAAATATCCTCACATAAATTCAACTCTGGCATCAGAGCGTTCCGTAGGTGGGTGGCTTTGACAGGAATTCATGCTAAGTCCAGAGCCAAAGACTCTTAGAAAAGCTATCCCAAACACCCATTGTCCTTTGCAAAAATAATAGAAAATTGATGATTCTCCACCCCAAAACCACAGCGTTCCTCAAGCCTAATTCCACAGGGCAGCTGAAGTGCTGCTCTTTAAACACATGTTGCTCAAACACAGGTCAAGAACTGCTGCTGTTGGGAGGCTGCGGCACAGGAGCAGGAGAGGTGTTTTCCCAGGGGCTGCCAGGTAATTTGGATCCTGGAGGCACAAAGTGAGCAGTGGGAGCTGATGGGGACAGCAAAGCACGTGGACCCCCAGCCCTGGTAATAAGGTTGAACCCCCAGAGCACTGCCCCATGGGTGGCCTTTAACCTCTGCATCTCTCATTTTTCACTCGTGCTGTAACACTGCAAACAGCAGCAGCACTCCAACAGCAGATATCAGCCTCTGCATTCCCACAGGCTTGGGTCTGGCACCATGGCTGGAGCAGGTCAGGCCCTAAAGTGATCTGTACCATGGCCTGTGACAGGTTATTTATCCTTTCGCCTACCAGTGATTGGTATGATATTAATTTTCCCTAAAAATCTTGTGCTTTGTGCAAGAACAGGACTTGATTGTTGCAAGAAAATTGCTTTAGGATACAGTAAAACCAGCAAAATAACTCAAAAATTATTCTAGATAAATACTGTGCTGATGTACAGCAAGACTTTATTTATGTCATATGCAATTAGATTAGTTTTCCACCTTTAAACAGGAGCATTTCAGTCTAGAGTAAGAACAAAACACACACAACCAGCATGAGGCCACAGCCAGAAACACTCCCTTCATCGAGGGTAGAAAGGGCTCTTACATTGTGAAAGGGAGCCTCCTGTTGTCTTCCAACGGTCATTTTCTGGTCAGCTGAAAGCTAAAATAACCCTTCCTTTATACTTTCAATACTGGGATCTAATGGCTAAATGGATTTTTAGTACAAAGGATAATTTTTTCCTTCGGTTTCACTCATCACTTAATGGAAAGGCCCCCTAACATTCTGCTTACATCCCAAACAGTGGCTGATCAGTCAAAGTCAACATGTTATCTTATAGCATTGCATCTATATTTTTAAACAACAACAACTAATAATAATAATAAATATTTATAAAAATAACAATAATAGTAATAGTATCAATAATAACAATAATGGTTCCATTGCAGCTGGCTGCCTGCCTGAAGCTGCTGTGTGCTCACACTGGACAGGTAGTTTCCAAAGATCAGCATTTGGAAAGGCACAATAAATTTTTGCACAATTATTTGCATAGGTGTTTCACCTCTCCTCCCACTTTGCTGACAGGAAAGCACATTGTCCCAGCTCCTCAGGGTTTACCTCCAGATCAGTGATTCTTATTGTACTAGGCAGCAATGAGAGCAAAGCCACACCACTCTGAAGGTGCTGCGTAACCTTCTGAGCACCTTCTTGCTTTGCATTAGGCACCTGTGACACCCAGGACCTGGATGATGGTTCCTAGATTCCTGATTCTTCCAAGAAAAACACATGTATCCTTAGGCATGGAGCACATTGGTGTCCTGAGGTCACAGCAAGTGTGAACAGCAGAGATCCTAACTGGGGCTGAGCTCTGCCCTGGGCTGATGGCCCCCAAGGGCTGAGGAGCATCAACAGCAGGGTATGAATGTAAAGTGGGGGGAAGCAAAGGATTTGGTTGCTCTAGGACATCCCCACGAGAACAGAACCCCAGACCTTAACTCATGTGCACAAAGAGATGTTACAGGGACAACCTGTAGTGCACCAGCGCAGCTCCCAGGGACTGACACGTGGCAGGGTACCCAGAAGGGTGGTGGTGGGGACAGATTGGGAGCTTACAAGGACACACTTCCCAGAACATCAGCACTTCCACACATGCTCTGCACATGCTCTGCAATTGTTTGGGGCTGTCTCCTTAATTTTCTTCAGCTGTTCCCATTGTGGCAGAAGCACCCTTTGCTCCGAAGGGGCAACTGAACGTTGGAGGTGCAACACCACTGAAAGGGGGGATAGAGAACCACATTCTCCTTGGGAAATTCAAGTAACACATTTGGAAAGGGAAGCTGCCTTTTAAAATCTAAAGTCAAGAGGTTGGTGGAAAGGTAATTCCTGGAAGTCAGAACTGAGTCTGTATCTTCCATTCCTGTTGCCTATAAAGAAATGTTCCTGCTTCTTTTCTCTACAAATCATGGGTTTCATGTCAGCTTCAGTATTTGGCTGTTGACTTCTTCAGGCAGATTGATGGCTCAGCTGAAACTGAATTTATGAGCACAACCCTCCCCTGACCAAGGCTCACTTCCTCAGATATATCCATAGCTCCCACTGAAGTACAAGGGAGAGGAGGCACTGAAATAATTTGTGAGGATCTAAACTTAGGGAGGAGGATAAGTCATTTCTACCTAAACCCACTGAATTTAGATGCTTTCACCCACTGTGGACATTGATGGCCATACTTAACTGGATTCCTAAAACCAGGCTGTGAGAACACCTTGGGAAAAGTTCAGCATCCCACACCTCATCATGGGATGCTGAAACTAAACCCTGCTCTGCAGCTGCCAAACCCAAGATGTCATTTCTTCCTCTGCAGCAAAAGGGCCCACAAGGCAACAAACAGGTCTGCTCATCTGCCCAAAGACAGGGCTCTCCTTCAGCTTCGTGCTTCATCCAGCACTGAAGTCAGCAGCTGTAAAGTAAGACTGCTTTTTTTTTTTTTAATTTTAATTATTAGGAAAGAGGTAAAACAATTCATTGTCCTGGGGAGAATATATCCCTTGAGTCTAACTACTGAAAAATCAAACAGCATTTGAAAAACAAGACAATAAGGCTAACTTGAACTCACAGAGCATTAGAATTGCTCTGGCAGGAGCACAAGTGATAGATGTAATAGCAATGCTTCAATTACATGAAACAACATGTAAACCAAAAATGCAATGCTACCCTGCTATTTGTACATTCCCTGTTCCTCTGTCATCCTCTTATTGTTAGCCCTTTAAGTATTGTCTCTCTTGGGTTTTTAAATACTTCATTAGCATGATTTGCCACCAATCTTTTTGTCTTAAAGAAGAATATTTTCTCTCACCAGGACTCTAATTGAGCCAATTTTAAATGTAGAAAATGCAGGCTTCAGTGATATTTCCATGCTCTTGATGGTTTAAGTCACAGAGAAGCACCTGATGCCAACAGAAAAATAACACCTGAAAACCTGAGGTAAGATGGGAAGTATATAAAGATGAATCCTTCCCTGTGGCAAATAGTTTGTGGAAAATCTGCAAAGGATGATGAAGGTGAAATGGATTCGTTTCTGCTGTACTCCCCGCTATGAAACACGGAGAGATGCTGTAAGAAATTAATCTCCTCTGCGTCATGAAACCAGTTTTAACCCCCGAGAAAGAAATAAATTGACTTGTTTTGACTGATGTCTTATGGGGCACTAAAAAAAATTGATACGATCTCTTTCTCCTGCAGCCCAGGAACATCCTGGCAGAGGACAGGAGCCCGCAGCCTCCTGGCTCCTTACTCGTTCCCTTCAAATTTCTCCTTGTAAAACTTCTACTGCCACAGTGCCATCTAGAGACAGTTACAGGAATTAAAGAGGGTTTGTTGTTCCTAAGGTCAGCTTTTAGTGTTTTTGGAGGGTTTATACGGTCACATCCCAGGAATGATTATTGCTTGCTATGCCAGCAACCCTGAATTATAACACTGGGCTCCAGCGGTTTGACACCAAACCCCACGGAGGCCAGTGCAAAGACTTCAGGGCACTCAGGATTTTTCTTGTCCTGCTTCCACAGGATGAGGATTTCTTCATGATCAGCTCTTTATTAACATAAAAGTACTAACAGAGCATCCACTGCAGCAAACAGCTCTGGACACGTGTGACTCCAGGGACAGCGGTCCCTGGACCACAAAATTAACATGACACTGCTGGAATCACTACTATCTTTTTCTTAAAACCCAGTGCAGGCAGAGATAGGGAGCACAAACACTTGTTCTGGTATTTTAGCATTCTCATGTCCCTGTGACAACCGGAATAAAAGCAAGAATCTATTATTCTAAGTATTCTGAAGGAGAGAAAAATGAGGTTTCACAGAACCGAAAATTAAAAAAATTAGTCACATTGGAGGGAAACAGAGCATGCTGACATTTAAAGCATCAGCCCAGACAGGTTTAATTCCAGATTTCCAGCAATATCACAGACACTGCTCAACCTGGGGTGTACAAAAAGCTGACAGTGACTCCTACACTCTCTCTTTATCTCTCTCTTTTTTTTTTTTCTTTCTTTTCAGATCTCTGTGTGGTTGCTCAGTACCTCAGTCATGGCTTTCACTTGTCATAAAAGCAATGAATAATATTAATAAAAAATACTGCAAGTGTCTCTCCACATAAGAATGATTTAAAGATGTTTTCTTACACTCCCAGGAGAACAGATTTACAGACAAATTTAAGCTACTAAGTCAGAGGCAAATTATTGAAATGTTGTAAAGTTAAGGACAGAGAAATTACAGGACATAAAATTGATGATCATCTTGCTAGCACTGAAGAACCTCCTCTTAATCATAAGGCAAGTGGCCTCAGATGGCAAAATATCTATATTCCACTGCAGCTGGGTGTCCCCAGGAGAAGCCTGGATTAAACAGAAGGCAGTGAAATACAGACCTTGCTCAATGGCTGCATGAGAGCAAAATATACATCTTTTGTACATCCCTAAAAGATTTATCATTACCTATGGTTATAAATTTTCCTATAAAAGGGGTTTGAATGGAAAATACCTTTTTGGTCACTGGGAAGGAAAAGACAACAACATCATGATCAAAATCCCACTGATGGGCTGGTTTCATGGGGGAAGAGGGAAAGCTTCATTGTTCTAGAACCAGCATCTTGTCTAACAAAAATAGGTCCACAATTAAGCACCTCTGTGTGTCTCTGTAGGTCAGAATGCATGAGAACATGGTATAAGCATCTGGAGATGTGATTTTTGAGCTTGCTTTTGCCTGTGAGGCCCACATGGGTGGACCCTGCTGTAGGTGGGCATCTTGGACATGCAAAGTTGGGCAGCTGGGTCTGATACTGGTAAATCACTCTCCTTGAGAGCCCTTGGTTAGTAATGCTGGTGTTGCAGAGTCCAGGAGCAAAACAACAAAAGGCTAAAAGGAACAGTAATGGTTTGCTTTTCAACATTTTTGTCATTTTAACTACATCTTGCAAACTGTAGCTGAAAAAATATTCCTTTTCAAAAAATCTCTCACTAAAATTCAGTAGTACAAACCATTGACTAAGCAGTTACAAAGACCATAAAGAAGACTTTTAGTTATCATTTCCTTGGGACTATGGGAGTTAAAGTGGGATTAAAAATCACTGTCTAAACAGAGGGTCTGTCTCTGAGACAAAAACATGAGTTATTGACACCCATGTGTACATTTATTGACTTTGTTCCAAAACCCACATTGCAAGTGATACAAAAATAAGAAACTAACCAAACAATGCTTGCTCACGTGCAGACAGAGAACAATTCCTACATGGCAACAAACCTATGGAGGATATCCTGCTGCTGAATCTACCCTAAACTGAAGAGGGGTTGGCACGAGGCCCTCAGGAAGAGTCCAGAGCATGACCCTTTGTTGGGTCAGAGGGACTGACAGGGCATGGAGAGAGCCATCTGCCTTCACACAGGGAATTCATTGGTTGAATCCCACATATTAGATATAAGGGAGAAGTTTTTTACACACTGGAACAGATTGCCCAGAGAGGTGGGCAAACAGTCTGGGTCAGGTTGGATGGGGCTCTGAGTTGATCCAGTTGAAAGTGCTCATTGCAAAGGGGTTGGACTAGAAGATCTTTAAAGGTCCCTTCCAACCCAAACCATGCTATGATATTCATCAGTCCTACAAGAGCAGGGCTATGAATAAAACAAGCAATATGTAGTTGCCCATTAAATCCTATAGGGTGAAGAGCCTAAGGCTGAGGATAAGGGACCTGGAGGTAGTGCAAGCACAGCACACCCCGGGGAGGACTGTCACCATCCTCTCTCCTGGTGTCTGAGCCCTGGCAGTGAGACATGTCACACTGCACCCATTGAGCAAGGCAGGCTGCCAGGGGCCCCTGCCCACAGCACTGCTCTGACATGCTCTTCTGCAGCAAGCCAAGGACCCAGTGCAACCACCAGAAAGGCTCCTCATCATACTGCCTCACCCCTTCCCCAGCCTCTCCCGGGGAAATGTCCCCACAGCACTGCTGGAGCTGAGATCCACAAAGAGGAGTGTGTTAAGGAATAAATTCCTGCCACGTATTTTCTCCAGCGCAATGAAATAATGCGGGCCACGAATCTGACACTCTGCCTCTCATGCTGGAGAAGTGAGCAGAGCGCTGTGTTTTAACATTAGCTCCTAAGTATAATTTCCTGTAATTGTAAAGTGCTTTAGTGGTACTTGTGAACTTGGGTGGATAGCTCCTAAGTAAGTTGATGAATAACCCAGGACTGACTCATCTCCTAAACAGACCCAGCACTGAAGGAGGGAATGTAGAGAAAGGTTTTGCCTTCCATTAGCAACACTATCCAAACAACTGACCCTCTCCCTGAGAGATTAGTTCACAGCAGGTGAACTATAATCTGCTCTAATCGGCAGGCAAGGAAAGCATTCATTCCAGATGCATTACAGACAGCGCTTTTCTTCTCTTTTTTTCACACATTGTGAGCTCCCAACAAAGGGTTCCAGCTACCAGATCAAACAAACATTTTGCCACTTACTTGCAGAAATGGTCTGGTCCCAGGTTGGGATGGTAACCAGCTGAAGACTGGATGATGGGTAATTTTTTCCAAGCATGACCATCAGCACCTTCTCAGCTGGAAAATGGTCATTTGGTAAGGACTGATAGTGTTCAGAGCAATAGGCAAGTTTTTGATCGGGGCAATTTTGTGCTGGGAATTTGTTGTCAGTTTATGATGCTAATCTACCCAAAATTATTATTTGGCAATTACATTGTATTGCCACTCATCTGATGTACTCAGTTACCAACTGGAGAACATTTTCACAAAACAATCATGTCATTTCTGGCTTTCTGGTCCAGAGCCTCATGGGAAACCTACAAGATACAGTTAAACAATAAGGTTAATTTCCCACATCTGCTGCATATTAGAACTCATAGACTCACTTGTTTTTATAGCACATATATTTCCCTAAAACCAGAAGCAGTAAAGCCTTTATTATCCCACAACAAGTAAACATCCATCTCTCTTTTCTCCTCTCTTTCTCTCTCCCTTTGACCAACAATCTTATCTCTTCTCTGCCCACTAAGGCCATTACCTTTTCTCCACAGGTATCAATCACACTTTTTTCCTCCACAAATCTGAATAACCAACAAAATCCAATTACTCTCAGACTGATTGTTCTCAGCTAAGACTCAGTTTGAAGATGGTAGTTCTTATTTTGGAGTGAAAAACAACTTGTGTGTTTGAAAGCTTAGCTGTTTGGGCTTATGGGACTTTTTTTGCCTCTCACCTACACCTGCAGACCTGACAACAGGTGTCACCTCTGTCTGCACAAATGGCTTTGCTCTTCAATCCTGTTAACTGCAGCAGGGGGGTGTTCACCAGGGATGGTGCCAACCTCTGGCCCCAGAAGCTTCTGCATAGTTTGTGATCCAGGGGGGCTCCTGTTTCCCGGGCTGGAATCATGTACGGCTCAAAGAGACATCTCGTGGCCATATCTTATACTGCAAAGCAGTTACTTCGTGCATGGAACACCCCTTGTGTGCAGAGGGCCAAGATTTGCCTGAGTAGGATGATTACATTGGGCAAACAGCAGAGGATGCCAAAATACCATGCACCTCATTCAGCCTCCAGCCATTCTCTCTAGGTGCCTTCAGAACACGAAGAAATTGGAAATACAGACCAACTCTGTTCCTGTGCTTTTTGTTAAGGACTTGTAAGTATACAAAAGAGAAACAGCTTAGCAGGGGATGGCAGAGGGCTACAAAATCCTGAGTCACTAGGAGAAGCCAGAAAGGGAGCAGCTGCTCACTCCCTTCCAGCACAGGACTCACAGCCATCAGGTGAAGCTTTTGGGAGCCAGGCTGAAGCAGGAGGGTGAGGTTCCTCTTGGGCAACAGAGGATCCAAGGGAGTCCTTGCTGAAGGAGGCTGGGTATGTAGAAAGACCACCGGGGCTGAAGGAAAAATTGGAAAAATATCAGGAAAACAGAGCTCCACTGGGGGCAACCAGCAAACAAAGCACAGCAGTGTTGGAAATCCCCTGACCTGCAGACAATCCTTCTGGGAAAGTGCTCAGGGGAAATGCAATGTCCTTGATTTGCTGTTGCTTTTTCCAAGGCATTTGCCTCTGGCTACCACAGGAGTCTTGCCTATGGTGCAGGACAGACCCAGGTGTGACCCAGCACAGCAGGTTTTACACTCACAGGTACAGTTACAGAGAAAACTGGGAGCATCCTGGGAGCACGGAGCAAGTGCCAGTTTGATCCTGACTTCTTGTCTTTGAGAGCTAACATGGAAGGTGAGCAGTGAGAGCACATTAGCAGTGGGGAGCCTCAGCTCTCAGTTTAATGTGACCTTGTCCATGCTGCTTATTCCTTCCTTTGAGGAGCAACAAGGCTCTTCCACCTACGTGTGACCTGGTGATGAGAAACATGCTGCATGAATGATGCCCCAGATTTTGAAAGATAACCAGCTCAGTCCAACAGCTACCTAGGAAAGGGGTTTACATTAATCTTTGTTGGCTCCTGCTAAATGCTTCCTCCATGATTAACACCAGAGGTGATGTTGATAGCAGGATTCATTGTCAAAATAGCTTATAAAACAATTCCATAAAACTGTGTAAATCTTGTGTTGATCTTACTTTTTACAAGGAGTCTTAAAGCCATATATCCCAGCGCCATTTACAAGGTTGTTGCAGGTGTGGGACTGGCCTTAGAAATATAGCTACTACTTAAACTGAGTATTTTACGAGCCTGGGGAAACATCCGTTTGAACAGTAAAAGGAGCTTTCCAGCCCACTTGCTTCTTTGTGCAGAGACTAAGCCATTGCCCATCAGACTTCAGCACCTCCTGAGCCACAGCCAAGGTGCAAGGACAGGATTCCTTTGTCAACAAAACCTTAGCAAAGTTTTCCAGTATTTTTAAGATTGGCTTCAGGAGGAGCTGGTCTCCCCAAGGCGAGGTTTCACTGCAAACCACTGAGCACCCTAAAAACACCTGCCATTTGCAGAGCAGGGGCTGCCACGGGCTGCAGCCATTCCTCTGGTAAAGCTCACAGGCTATTTACTAGTGCTCTGGAGCACAAAGAAACAGGTGGAAAAGGGAAGAATGAATAGCTCAATCATGTAAATCAGATGACAGAAAGCATTTAAGTAGGCAATATATACTGTAATTACATAATAGCTATTTAATAGAAATCAGGGTGAGTTTGCTAGGGAGAAAGGAAGGGATGGGAGAGATTTTTCCCCTTGAGTTAAAAATTATCAGGTTTTTAACCCTGTATTAACACTCAAGATTACATTCCATACTCTGTGCCCTCTGAGCTTTCCTTTCAGCTCCCAGTGCAACAGTCCTGAGATTGCTCAAACTACAGGAATTCACCTTCCTCTCGCGGTGGCCACTGAATATAGGATCTATTAGGTCCCAGACCATTGCACACCTCTCCTTTACAGGGTGCATGGGCAACCAGGTGCCACGCTGCACCCCAAAGAGCACTGTGCTCTGCAGTTGGTTACAGGTGCTCCCCAGTTATAACACTGGGAGCAAATGAGTTGCACTTGGATTTGAAGTTGAGGGACTCTGGGTTTTAGCTAGGATTTGCATTTTAACCTTGGCCAGGCTGCTTATTCCTTCCTTTAAGGAGTGACACAGCTCCTCCATCTACATGCAACCCAGCAAAGGGAAATACCAGTGAGCTGCAAAGTAGTACCTCCATTGCAACGTGGGACTACGGGCAATCCTTTTCCCCACTGTCCTCACCTTCATCCTCCTCATCAGATGCCTGGCCTCGCCTTCCCAGCGGATGTGTCTCAGAGCCCTCTTATCTCCTGCTCGTATCTTCTATGTAAGACCAAATATTGACACAGTTCAGGAATGGCCCTTGGCTATGAGCAATCTCCTAACCTTCAAGATAGCCCTTGACCTCTCCCCTGAGCACTGAAATGCACAGAATAAATGCAGAACGGAGTCACAGTGACTGACTTGGAGCTGGTGTAAAGCAGCTGGAGGGATAAACCCAACTCACGACTTCTGCTTTGCAACAGCTCATTCTGGAGGGTCTCCAGAGACACTGACTGATAGATGTTTGGATCAGTATTGCATCAGTGTTGTATCATCATCCTCAGCTGAAATGAGCTTTTCTTTAGCTCTGCCAAACATCCAGTTTGTGATGTCCCTCCGATTTAATATAAAACAGAGAAAATCCTTCCCTATTTTTCTAAAATAGGCCTTCTAAAAGAGTGTCCAACTCCTGAATTTTACAGTATCCATAACACTGTGCAGTGGCTGTGGCACAGATAAACTGTGGCCTTTAAATTCAGGCTGTGGCCTGAATAAAACACCACACTGGAGGGGCTGGGATCATCTGTGGGTTACAAGCTTGTATTGCACTTGACGCATTGAATCTCCTTCCTAATGAGGGGTTATTAAGATGTTTTTGCAACACAAGTAAAAATACAACATTTTATAAAAGGCTTTATATAGTTAACATACTAATTAGCCATGATAATAACAAGTAACTTTATAAATGAATGTATGAAACACCATTATCTGAATCCCATTTGTATGTGGCTTCACTTGGACTTGAAAAAGTGCTGGGCTCATGTAACAACCTTCCCTTCAGCCAGAGCAGTGATCTGGGGTTCTTCCCTCTGCCTTGGCTATTTATTTCCACAAAACACTAAGAGTTCTAATAGGAGTCTATTCCAAACACAAACCTGGTTGAAACCTGCCTGTTTGAGTGATTAGGCAGGGACTGATAGACCAATGAGGCAGAGCAATCACACAGCTCCCTGTTTCCTTTGGAAAATAGGCTAAAAATAGGGGACAGGCAATAGAAAACCAACAGGAAGGCAGGAATGGATCTATCAATAGCTCCTGCCCTGCTTCCTGCTCATTAGTGTCTCCCAGCAGATGTCAGGTAACCTTTAGAAACCCTCTAAAGGAGCAGTCATTTATCAGACATTTCTTAAATTGAGATAGAGGGAATTTGGACCCTGTACAGTTATGGGCATCCCAGAAGAAAGAAAAAAAAAAGAAGAAAGAAAAAAGACAAATACAAGAAAAAATTCCCTTCTCAGTGCATGCATTGTATCTCACAGAGAGTTTCTGTTTCTAATACAGCCACAGACCAACTGTGGACTTTGCACTACATCTGTAGCTAAATGAACATGTCACACCGATCCGTCTCCCTTGGTGTTACCACTGCAATCCCAAGCAGAGCAGGAGAGGAAACACGTGCTTTAGCAGCAGTGGTCCTCCCAGGAGGTGAAATGCTTAAACTCCATGTAAGAGTAATTTGCTGCCTAAAAAAGCCTGTCAGAGAGATGTTATTGACGGTGGGTGAGAGGGCACAATACAGGTTCTAGCTTGGTATGTTGGAGGTGAGAAAAAGGATTTTTCCATCAGAGCCACGGACCAGCCCTTCCTCCAGCGGCAGCAGCCGGTGATGGTGAGCGTTGCTCACTAGATGGCGAAGGATTCCTTCCTCCCTGCAAAGCCCCTACAGCAGCAAGGAGAGATTCTCCTTGGGATGGAGGAAAGGGCTTGGAACACTGAGGGGAGAGTTAGAGGAGACTTTTGGAGAGGTGGTACAGTTCTCCTTGAAGAGATGGTGCCACGTTTGTGGATCTCTCTCTTCACCTGATTTGAAACAAATGTGTAGACAAGACCCTAGATACCAAGGACTGGTGGGAAAAAGATATTCCATCAATCCTCCTGCAAATTCTCTCCAACCTTCAGGAGTTTCTTTATCTTTTCACCAGTGGGATCAAGGTCATGTGACCCACATTTGCCCCTCAAATCTATTTAGCTAGCAAGCACACAGGATCATACAGACTGGGATTCATCCATCCTGAGTCTCTGAAGTGCTCCCAGCACAAAAATCAGCTTTTAGAGATTACAGCTAACTAACAGAGATGCTCCATAACAACATCCATCACCCACAAGAAGTCTCAGTGCAAGGCTCCTGCTGCTGCCATGGGTTGGGCCCTGCCCACATAGAAAGCTGTGTGTCACCTCCACAGCACATTCTTCTGCTCTCCCAGGGATGTTCAGCAGACACAGGATTGCAACAGCAGGGACAGGACTGTGGCTGATTTAAGTCCTTACACAGAGGCTGTGTTTGTTCAAGCTGAACAAACCTCATGATTTGCCAGGTTGGGAGACTTGACTGCCCCAGGTACCTTCAGCCTCTCAAACACAACTAAGGAAGCACGAGAAAGGATGATGCTCTCTCTAGGGTATTTGGCTACAAGCCAAATTTGTCATTCTCAAATAAACAAAACAAAACAAACAAACACATAAATAAAAATAAAAATCCTCAACTGAGACACAGCTGTGAGCCAAGCAAGACTGTTTTGAAAGTCTTCAACTGCACTAGTGAGTCATAAACCAACACGGCAGCTAAGGAAGAGAGTTAGAGGAGGGTAATTTCAGCCATGTTTTCAGCAGCAACTGGATCCCAGGAGTGTCCTGTTCTTGCAAGTCATCAGTGTTTACAAGGCAAGTTTTGCCCCATTTTAGCCAGAGTCCCTTACAAAGCCTCAACTATTTGCAAATAGTTCCTTGCCCATGAGCGCTGCCAATATTTTCAGTAACACCAGTTCAAGTAGGAAGAAAGACCTTCACCAGATGTCTGTGTTGCCAAGTGAAGAACTGTCTGCAACAAGCTCAGCCCTGCAATTTCCAGATTCCCCATCTCCATTTCTGGCTTTGGCCATGGCCACTTGGGCTCCATTGCCAAACATCCACATTTAGGCACAAACAGCATCCTACTGTTCCTGGCTATGCTGGGCTCAAAAACCTCAGCTCAGCTGATCTGCTGGGTGATGCTGGCTATTTCGTCCCAGGTGTGCTCACATTTGCACGTTCTCTCTCTGCCCAGCCCAGTGTGAACCTGTGGCTGAAGTCTGCAGAAAGAAGCGGAACGTGTGTGTGCTCTCAGAGGTGTCCCATTCCAGTGTGAGTGTGGTGTTCATGGCATACAGCTGCCAGCTCAGGCATCCAAAATGTACCTTTACATAGTGGAGCATCCTCTGTTCCTCCACGTGAGATGCCCATCTGCATGAACCTTTAGGCAGCAGCACCAGTAAGTTCACACCTGAGTCTACAAATATGGGATAACACACACACGCAGTGTATATACTCAGACATGAATATAAGGCAGCAAACGGGATTTTGAACATTCCTCACAACCATTTGGCATAAAATCAGTCCTGAGGGTGATGTTTAGCAGCCTGAGTTCTTTCATTGCTTCCTCCAGCCCAGGATCTGTTATACCCATGCTACACTATTTGCAGAATAATGTGAACATATTTCTGTTCAGAACCCCAAGGCTGTTCCTGCCCAGCTCGCCGGGATATGAAAATACCTGGATGGTGGTACTGACATTTTTCCTGAAGCTCTTTTCTGTTTAACAGAAGCAAAGTCACGTTGCTGAGAGACCCCTTAGTAACAGGAAGCAGTTGTCCAGTTTAAAGAACCAGCTAGAAAGCAAACAGCTTTGCCTCCTTTTTAAAGCCCCTCAGGACAATATTTACTCTTCTAAAATATCATTGTGCCATGGCTTTGGGACTTTGCTTGACAAACTTGGGGGTCTCTGAGCAGTTCAAAGTGGGCTTGACCTATAGCTGAGCATGGAAAACAGGAACTGCATATAAATAACTAAATTACAGAGAGATCAATTCTCAGTCAACTCATTAGCAATGCCCGGCGTCTTTAAGTGATAACTCCACTCTCTAAGACCTTTACGTAATTACTTGCACAAGGCACATTTTACCCTTTGGTTCGCAAGTTTCATAAATGAAGGTTAAGTTTACTTAACCACCCAGGATTTACCAGCCATGTTAAAGCATAAAATGCATGTGCTGCCAGGTGTCTGAGCAGAAACTGCCTTGTTGATTCAGAGACTCCAAGGTTAAATGATGGCTCCTGAGTCCAAGTGTGTTTCCCATTGGGGAACGGGAGGATCTGCACTGTAACATTGTACCACAGTTCAGAAGAGGTTGATTTAACGAGGCTTGGAGTTAAGATAGCAGTGATTGCAAAACCCTGAATGAAAATCAGGGATTTGCTGTACAGTGCACCCATAACAGGAATCTTGAGTGTGTCACACTCCAGCTTGTTACAGAAAGATAACCATGCTTTTGTTTTCCTAGACAGACACCTGCTTCTATCATCTATCTTGCACCTCTATAGGATCCATGTTTATACAACCTGCATGTCTCTTACTTCACATGGTTCCTGCAACTGAGTGGTGGGCCAGGGCCAAATTTTCAGCTGATGTAAATCAGCACGGTCCTTTTAATGTTTTTGGAAAGTCACACTGGTCAAGGCTAGATTGGGTGTTTTCAGGATAGTAGGTTTGTACCTCTGTGTTTGACTGACTCCTTTGTGACAGCATTTTAGATGTCCTGGTCTTTACTCTCTCCACTTTCCCACACACTCAAGTTTTTCAGACACCACTGGAGCACCCAATGGCTTAGTAAAGTTGTGTGTGTTCCAGGAGGAACTTGCTCAGAGAGATGTGGAGCTGTTGGCTGGTGTAATGCAGGAAACCTGGGAGAGAGCAGTCTAGCAGTCTATGGGATATGCATTTTCTTTCCTCCAAACTAATCTCATTACCTGACAGCAAAGTCCAAATTCTGCCCCTCAGCCCAGGTCTGCTGCACCAGAACAACATGACAGGCCATGATGCTGTCTTCAAAGGAAGGTCCTCAGGCTGGACCCTCCATGGAATGCTTCAGCAATCTCTCCCCACTGCTGCCTTTCCCAGAGGCACTCCCTCTTTCAGCACATGGACAAACAGAGAGCTCTCTCCCTGTGGGTCACATGTGAACCCAGGCAGGAGCTGAGAACTGGCATGTACCTCGCATGGCACAGAACAATTTGATGGGGACCTCTCTAGTCCCATCACATGATGGGGATACCTGAATTCTGCTCACTTGAAGTTTGCTCAGATGTTTGGTCACATTTCCATGCACCTGACAGAGGAAAGATTGGTGTGTCTGATCTTCCACATGGTCTTCAGATGAAGTGGGCTGAACCATTCTGGTCAAAAATTTGGCTCTTGAAGCCATGCCATAACTGATCATGAAAAATAATGGGTTGAACTTACAACACAACTAATGGTGACAGGCCAGAACTTCCACCCTCTGCAGTTCTGGGTGCTTCTGTGCCTCATGTTTGTCTTGAGGTGCAGCTGTCATGGTCTGGAGGCATGTACAAGGCATCGTATGCAAGAGGAGGTAGTATCTTTTATTAGAACACACATAGTTGGAAAAAGTAGGTCAAGCTTTAAAGCACATGAGCTTTTCTTTAGGTCTTGCCTAATTAAACTCCTCTGACCATTGCAAATCTAAGTGCAATTTTAAAGGCAGGATAGAAGTGGAGCAAAGATTTTGTAAAGGGCTCAGCACAATAGGCTATAGTTTGCAATAACTAACCATTAGTCTTGGGGAAATAGCTCAGCCTCTGATCTGACATTTTAGCAGCTAAGAGCTCTGGCTAACAGATCCTACTCTGAATTACTCTCTCAAAACCTTATCAAAAGGAAATGGAGCCTTTTGAAATCACTGGCATCTCTGGAAGACTGGTTTATCAAATTTCCCCCGGTTCAAGCAGAAAACCTCTGTTTTCCTCTGCTCTTTAACCTCTTATTTAAAATGTCATTTCACTTTGAACTGTCAAAAGAGGCAGCGAGGGAAGCAGCGAGCTCACCATCAGAAGGAGGTGAAAGCTGAAACTTTACCCGTCCTTAGTGAGTTTATCCACATATCAATGGCATGCTACACCAGCGTGTTTATTTTTATGACTAGAGCATATCCCTTAACCTCAGGGATCCGAACATTTCCCTGGAATGTACAGACGTTTCATATCATTTATTTCCCAGCGGCCCTTCCCCACACCAGCTCCACACACGCATACATAAACACACACGCTCCTATTCACATTCCCTTGATCGCACTGGTGTACACAACCAGACAGCAGCTTAACATAAGCACACACTCATCCCTGTCCACAGCATCAGTCTTATCTGCGTCCCTCTGCATAAAATATAAATGTACACATTCCTATATTTAGAGGTACTTATTTATATAAGACGTATATAAGACGTATATGAACATAAGTGGCTGCGATTTGTGTGTGCATCTATTTGTGTGAGCTACATGCACATGTGTGCACACAATTTTTCTGTGTGAAAATGTACATATGTGGAAAACCAGGACTGCAAAGGGCACTGACACATGGCACTGATTCCCATGGCTGCTCAGGACCTCGCTGTGTGGCTTCCATAACAAAGGGAAAGCATTTGGATGGGATCCCAAGGACTTCCACCAGCCGAACATTTGGATTTCACTTAGGTCTGTGTTTGTATCTGTTTTAGGGGGAAAACTACTGCCTGGAGCTACAAACAAAGATGATGGACCATATTTTCCCTCAGAAGCCCTAGAGCAATAGGGATTCTGTGAAGTTGCTGCAGCTTTGCTCTGTTATAACTCTGTCCCCTTGCCATATTGACTCAGGCTCTAATGAGATATTACCAAGCAGTGAGGTTGGATTCAAGCTCTCATATAAGCTGCCAGCTGAGGATTGGACTCCTTTATCAGTTTATGCTGCCTTGCTGTGGGCCAAGGTCTTCAGCTGGTGTAAATCACCACAACTCCACGGAGGCCATGAAAAATGAGGTGCATAAGTTAAGCATCTGTCTCAATGGCTGATGTTTTTCTTTGCTCCCATGGCCTCAATTGCACTTAAGATGAACATAAACCCATGAAAACAGTTTAATGGGACATGGGCTTTCTGCTGATCATCTGCATGCAACTGAATTTTACTCCATGTGATTGCTAAACCAAGTTCAGCAGATATGCATGTTACAAATAATTTGTCATGCTCTTAGGCGTGTTCCACCCCAGGCCACAAAATGTTCACAGTAATTGAAATATACAGCCAAATTCCAAGCTAGCATAAATCTCCGCTGATGTCAAGCCATATGGAAATCCATATGATTTGAGGGCTGTAAAAAAACCTAACAACCAACCATGCCTTCTAGTGAGAGACTTATGCAGCTCAATCTGATTATTCTATCACAAAGGAGATTAAGAGATGACTCTATTAGGATGTCCAAGTACAGATGGAAAAAGAAAATACCCAGTATGGAATGGTTCTTTAATCCAGCTGAGGAATGCCAAATGAGATTCATTACTTGGAAGTAAATGCCAGCCAAACTTGAATAAGTGATAAAGCATAGATTTTTTTAACATGGAATCATTGAAAGTCTTCACACCAAGGTCACATACTTTTCTTCACAAGATTCTTTTATCTAGGATAACTTGTTGAGTTCAATATAACAGTAATGACATCAGTTGTTGAACATGTTGTTTTCTAAGAGGTTGTTTTCTAAAACTATTTATAAGAAGCCAGTGAATTAAGCTTGAGAAAAGCCACTATCAATAGGGCTAAATTTACTACAGATTGATTTAACTTCCACTTGAAAATGCTTAGGGGACTGCTAAGTAAAAAATTAGCAGCAGAAAGCACTGAACTTGATAAAACACAGAGCTGAACGACAAACAAATGATCATTTTTAGAGCTATGAAACTAAATTCTTCCAGTTATAACAGAGAAAGAAGAAATCTGCATCTCGCTAAATCTGCATTCCTCTGCAGCAAAATCGATGGATTTCAATGGATCCCAACTGACAAGGGCTGTGGTTGCTCCAGGTTCAAGCATTTGTCCTAAGAAAGGCCCAGGTGCCAAGTTAATTTTTAAGAAAAGTTTTTTTAAAAATGTCTTTGCACCATCTGTTCTCTAGGAGTGGTGCATTCCTCAGGCTGCAATTGTCATCAGCTTCTCATTATTATTCTTAATGTTTCTTCGAAGTCAGTCAAAAACAGAGACAGAACAACAGATTTGGGGAGTTTGTGCTCTGTTTGCACACTACATTTTGCCCAAAGTACATAAGAGTTTTTAGTTATTTCCATCCATGGCTCTTTGGCAGCAGAGCCTGATGTCAGAACCCCAGCTTGTCAAACAGATTATGATTATATATTATATATAATCACAATGAAAAGGAGATTTGAGATGAAAATCTAAAATTGGGATGGGGTGGGAGCGAAACCAACTCACTGCAGGCAGCTTTCTAATTTCAGTCATTGGTTCAAATCCCACCCAGAAGCCACAAGGCAATGCAGGATCCCTCAATTTCTTGGAAACTTGTCCCATACTGTTACTAAAATCAGTGGGATGCTTTGCTGTGCCTCTGCTGGAAGCCTGGGGAAGTTTTAACCAGGGACATCCCAGCCTGAGGTGCACACACCCCCTTTCTAGTACATTTACAAGGGGGTGTTTACTCTGAAGAAGAGCTGGGGCCTGCCAGGGTCAGGAGGGTGCATTTGCTGACTGTGCTTTGACCAGTGGCAATACCCATAAAGAAAGAAAAGGCTGAGGGAGGCCATGCTCCAAGATGTAGAAATAAAACTCTCTTACCCAAGAAATGAGCATCAAAGCCCAGAAGTCCAGATCTCACTTACCCCTTATTGGTTGGGTGAGTAAATTCTGCTTTATCTGGCCACACTGCTCAGATGGGATTTAGGAAATAAACCTGCAGAGACTAGGATTAAACAGCCAGGGCAGAGGTGCAGGGCATTTCCCTGGAATTAGCAGCTGCCTAAGGGATTGGCCAGTGGCACTTCAGTGTTGAATAAGGCTCAGGAGCAATGCTACTGGGGTTGGACAGAGGCAGGAGCCAAATTCCAACCAAGGGAAGTGCTGCCACTCTAAAGAAAAGCCCAGCCCTATGTGATGTGCACGGGCCCATAGCAGTTATTAATGTTGTTGGATAGAGCCAGGACATAAGAACTGTGTTTCTGTGTCCAAATAAGACTCCAGCCCAATCTGATCTGCCCTCTCTGGTTAGACCAAGAGGGACTGAACTGTTTCAAGTCTCTGCTTTCCAACAGGGTCACTAACCTGCAGCGTAATATCTGATGGTTAAATGGTTAGAGCAGTAATTCATGCTGGAATATTAATGATGTCACTGTAATATGGCCACTAAGTCATCTTGCCTCCACAGAGGTTCCCCACTCTAGTAAGAGCAAAACCCTGAGCCACTCCAGACAGAGCTGAGCCCCAGCACCTCAGGCTGAATGCAAATAAATGTTCTTAAATTCTGGCTGCTATATGGTTCTGGGTGTTTTCGTCCTAAAAAACGGTGGGAGGAGGAGGGGTGTTGAGAGGTAATTAATGCAGGATAGGTATGCATATTTTCCTCAAGGTCAAAGCATCGGTTTCCCCATGGTGTTAGAAAGCAGAGGCTGTTAGAAATCACCACAGCCCTGAGACTGATGGCTTGCACTTGGCACGAAGATCTCGGTATGCTTAGATGACAACAGTTTGTAGGATAAAACAGGTTTCCTGATCCTACTCTTTAAGCCCTTAAATGTGTGGAAGGTGGTCATCCAACAAGTGGCCCATCAGATAGATAAGCACTGAATACTTTGCTGTGTGTACCTGAAATGAGCCCTTTGGGGGATCACTACATAGCAGAAAATAACCCAGAAGGTTTGTGAACCTTCAGACAAGGTGCTGCACAAACCCCCTCACAAACCCTCACTGTAAAATCGACAAGGCAAAGTCAAAGGTTGGAACAACTCTCTGGTTCCCTTCCCTCTCTCCTCACCAGTTTGTTTCTAATTATTTTGCACACAGATCACAAGGCAAAAAAAAATGTCTTATTTCACTAGGGAGGGGGAAAGAAACACACTTGATGGTACTTTAAAAAAACTTATTCTCTTTCCTTTCAAAAACAACAAATCAAGTAAATTAGTAGGCCTGGTCTGATGAGTATGAGTCATTTTTCAGTACAAACTAACCACAAAAAAATCTGGGTTTAAATTTAGAGGAGAAGGCAGAAAAAAGAAAATTATAAAATAATAAATGCATTTTTTTAATTATTCAATATTAGTAATGACCAGAAGAAAACTATAGGGTTTAAACATCAGAGATCATAATGTAACCTCTGAGTCATGGCCAAGCAATAAACAGACCAAATAATTACAGAGTTCGAGATCGAAACATTACACCGTGTGACTAAGAGAATAAACTCCACTCTTCGTGTTTTAACAGCTTGCTACTCCATGAACATCAGCAATGGGGTTTTTTTCTGTCAATTTGCATAGATTAGCCTTTGAGAAAGATCTCCCTTACTGTCTCCCCAAACTACTTTTTTTTAAAGCTCTAAGCAGTTGATGTATCTCTGTCTACCCCCTTGTCTATTTATCTGTATTCGACACAGATATCCTCCCCAAAATGAAAACTGATTTTCTGTGGACATACACGTGTTTCCTATTGACAGCTGTGGGATTCATGTGGGTGTTTGTGACTTATAAACACGCACATGCAGGCTCATATGCACTTATTATTCCTGTTGGAAATCTTAAGTGATTTCTTCAAAAATCATGTAAGAAACACGAGCAGAGAAGAGAAGAGAGTAGTTCTCTAGAGCAGCACCCCATGATGATAGCTAAGGCTTTTTCTTCTTATAGCCCTGAACAGCTACAGCAGAGAAAACTGAGCTCCTAAGGGCAATTGTAATGTGCATCCCTGGCTTCAGATCACAGCTGCTTTAGCCACATTCCAAAAGACACGCTAGCTCTTCTCTTCACTGGCTCAGCTCCCATAGCTTGCTCTTCCATTGGGCTGGGTCACTAGAGAAGACGGAAAACGAAGCCTCCAGCTTTTTGCCCAGTCCTAGCATGGGCATCACAGCCCAGAAAGGCAATCAGCAAGACAGTCTTCCTCAGGCTCAGCTCCACAGTGATTTTCCTTCCCTCCCTGGGCTTTTAGCTTGGACAGCTTTGGGTATTATGTTAAAATCATGCAGCTTGCTAACAAAGAGATCTTAGCAACCTTCAAATTTTACTTTTTTATGGAGAAATAGTGTCCATGTACATATGCAATGACTACACACACAATACAACTTTGCAAAGAAACAGTCATTATATATTGTAACTACACACACCCACACATTTATAAAACTAGGAATAAAACACTGCATTTTTTGAATCCCTCAGACCCAGGAACAGCCCATGTGTTAGAGCTGAAAGATTATGTAAATATCGACCTGAGGTAGCAGTAGTGTGGGATAATTTAGTCCCAAGGGTTAATTGACTATGAATGATCTTAAGATCACCAAACAACCTAACTAATGGCTTGCAATATGAGCTTTCCATACAAGACACAGCATCTTGCAGTATCCCATGTGTTACTATGCATCTCCCATTATTGCATATTCTGTGTTATATGGAATATGGTACATTTTGTGCTGCATACTGTTTCTTATATATGTATTACATATCAAGTCGTATATATTTTACATTCAATTATATATTGTGTAAATTTGTACTTAAGCCAGGACCAGATTCCAACCCATACTGACAACAAGCAGACAATATCCGTTCAAAGCAAAAACCCAGCAGTGGAGCAGGTTCTACTGGCACTGCAGCCTGGGGATGCTGCTGAGCAGAGTCAGAACCATTTCCCCTGTTTGCAGAAATAGATGAGGCGGGTTTCTGGCTTGGTCTCTTGGCTACACACAGGTCACGCTTCAAATTTTCTGTATTTCACCCATCAATGCATTAGAACAAAACCCACAAGTGAATTTCACCTCTCCTCTGCTCCAAAGAGCGTCTGAGTCTCTGGAGTGGAAGGACACAATGTGGGAGTGCCCAGTCCCAGAGAGCAGCCGGGGCCGGGGGATGGAGCGCAGCCAGACCTTGTCCCCCTCCGTCCCACGTGTTCTTGCATTTTGGGTGGCAAGCACAGAGAGCTGGTGCCTCTAGATAAAAAAAATAACGTTTTTTAGGGAGCCGGTGCCTCCCTAAAATAACGTTTGCTGAACGCAGGCGTGCTTAGCCTGGAAGCTTTGCTTCACTCGCTTTTCCCCCCTCGTCCTTCCCCCGGCCCGGAGCCCCGGTGGGTACCGCGTGGGAGGGGACGCGCCACCCGGGGTGTGGTGGCACTGACGGGGGGCTGACAGCGGCACCTCCCCGCGGGAGGGAGAGGGCCGGGCTGTGCCTCTGAGAAGGGGAAGTACCGGGCTTGTGGGGGGAGCATCGGGAGCCCAGAGCAGCGGGGATCCCACCCCGTCCGCGGCGCCGGGGGCTGAGCGGCTCCTCACCCCGGCGGGCGGGGAGGAGGAGGAGGAAGAAGAAGAGGCTCATTTCGGTGCGGGCAGGTCGGAAACCACGGCGGGAAGGGTTCGGGACCCCATCCTCTCCCCCTAGCCTCCCTGCACCGCCCTCAGCTGCCCACGGTGTGTGCCCATGTGTGCTCACTCGCCTGCGCACGGTTCATTTAAGGACGTGCGTGTCTGTACCCAAATGGCCGTTTCGGTAATTAGGTACAGCTCAAAAGTCGTTTAGAGGTAAAAAAATAGACTTATCTTTATATTTAGAGGCCATTTCTCTATATATGGATATACCCGCGCAAACAGCCGTACATTCGATAAAGCCTTCCTGCAAATACCGTATATTTATGTCTTCACCAATGTTGTAAGTCTAAGATACATGTAAATTGTATGTATCACGAATATGCCGCTTTATAATTTGTAATTCTAATTCCCATTTAATAACATAACTCGGCTAAATATATGTACCACAGTTAGTTGAAGGACACACTTAAATTAAGGATATACATAATTTTTCTACAGTGCGTAGAACTGTATAAACAATAATTTCGAATTACAAGTAATGTGTCTATAATGTGCCTCATGTGCATGAGGCATATTTCATCGAGTGTTTCTCAAATGTATAGTGAAATTAATTACGAAATTGTCACATGTGTCATTTATATATATACAGATATAATTGTGTGTGTGTGCACGCCGAACTTGTGAATTATCAGGGGACGAACGGGATGAAGTAGAAGGCAGAAGCCCCGGGCAGCCATCCATCAGAGAAAACCCACCCCGGAGGATATAAACACACTGATTTTGTTTCGGAGCCTGGCTCGGCTCACCATGAGAAATGTCATTTCGAAAGTACGGGCCAGCCAGGCTGGTCCCACCGGCGGAGCAGGAGGGTTCGGGGATCCCCAGGGACCCCGCCAGCCCCTGGAGCAGTCCCCCCGGGGCAGGTAACGATGGTTGCGGGACCAAAAACGTTGTTTCCAAACGCTTGTTCTCAGAAAGAGGAAGAACCGGTATCTGCATAGAAATCTCTGCAGAGAGATTAAAGATGCAAACCTAACAAAACAAAATAATTTAAAAATCGCAGCGAAACGGACCTCAACAGCCTCTCCCGGCTCAGCCAGCCCAATCTAAAGCCACTCGTTTTTAGTAGCAAAAAATTAATCGGGGTGGGTAAAAAAAAAAAAAAGGCTGGTTTGGTTTGATTCGGGACAAGCGTTTTCCGATATTTTTGTAAAATGATTTTGCACCAGCCGATGGGATCGCCTAAAAAGCCCTTCGGGATCCAGCCCGCGAAGGGCTGCGCGGCTCTGCGCTCCCGCCGGAGCTGGAGAGGAGGGGTCGGTGGAGGGAGGATGGAGAAAGTACAGACGGTATGAGGGGGTGTTGCTGAATCGAAAGATAGAGGAAGACTGAGAGATGCTAAAAAAGCATGAGCGGGGAAATAAAAGAAATCAAAGAGAACGACAATTAGAGAGGGGGGCGTGCGGTGGGAAGTGTCGAGGTGTTGAGGGGGGCTCCGGGATGAGGCGAATTTCGCCTCGATTACAGCAAGCCTACGCGGGGAAAGAAAAAAGAAATATTAAAGAAGAAAGCAATCTAGGAGAGCCGCAGCTGTGCGCCAGGTGATGGGGCCGGAGCGCCCGGCGGCCGGGAAGCGGCTCGGGACGGAGGCGGGACACAGCCCTCAGCCCCCAGTCCGGTTCTGGGGAGAGCCCGCCTGGCTTGGAGGTTTGTTGCTCGCTAATGATCAACATCTTTCTTTGTTAATTAGAAGTGCCTGGCGATGCTGGCGCCTTGGCGCACCGCGGGGAGGGCACGGCCACCCCCTCCGCCGGGGGACCACCCCGTTTGGGGCAACTCCGCCCGCCCTGCTGCGGTGCCACCGCGGGAGCCACCTTCCCGCATGCACCTGCACCGGGGCGGGGGGGACACGGCAAAGAAACCCTTTCCCTCCGTCCTTCCTTGCTCCTGGCACTGCGCCCATGAAACGGGCGATGCGCTGGATCAGGTCCCGCAGGCTCTTTTAAGCTAATACAGTGAGATGTTCGTTTTCCCCTGCTGGTTTGTGTCTTTGTTTGGGATTTTTGTTTGTGTTTATTATTTATAATTTTTTTTTTTACTTTTTTTTTTTTTGCATCTGGGAGCATCCCTGCTCCCCGGGCGAGGGCACGGTGCACTTCCCTCGGCGGGGCGCAGGGGGTGCCGCGGGACCGCACGGCGCTGCGGGGCGCAGTGGGGGCGAGGGTGAGCTGCCGGGGCTTTCATTCGTGGTTTCTTTCCTGTTACGCGCACATACGCGCACACACACACACACACAACTTTTTCTTCTTCACCTCTCCCTGGAGGAGCGAGGCGAGCAAAGCCGCCGCCTGCTTTCCCCCACTCCACCCCCAAAGGAACCGGGATAGTCACTTCTTCTCTTCCGTCTGAGCCCCGGAATTTCCCCTCTGGAAAGGTGGGGGGGCAGATGCTGGGATAAATACGTTCAGCTCTGCAGCCAAACTACCAGCAGCCCGAATAAACAAACACTGTCACCTTCCTGCCCGGGGACGGGTGAGTGTCCTCGGCCTCGGCTGTCCCCTCTGTCCCCCACCCCCCACCCCGCCTGGGTGAGGGACACCCCGCACAGAAAGGCAGATTTATTGTCCCTAATCAGCAAATCGTTTAGGTCATTACAAGCCCATTACCGAGGGACAGGCGGGGTGAGGACAAACCTTGGCCACTTCTTATCATGTGAACCAGCCTTTGAAAACCAGAGAAGAGACAAGAGTTCCCTGGAGAGTCCTCCGTTATCCCTCTCCTATAGGAGAGGCTATCCCTCTCCTGCTCGTTTGCTGTCATCTACTGCTTTCCTTCGGATTCCTGGGGCCCCCTCGAAAGGAGTCCGGTCCCCCTAAATCTGACACCTCCATCCTTGCCCGAACCTCCTCCTTCATTGCTTGCAGCCAGGGCAGCACATCTTCCCAGCAAGGCTGAGAGAATGAGACCATTTCACTGGGTTCGGTGGGGTTTTAATACCGCCCCTGCCTTTTCCGAATTTTTTTCCTTATTTCTTTTCCCAGTCCATCCGACTGACTCACTGTTTTCAATAAAAACACCAGAGATTCGGTGCTGCCTGTGCTGTGGGTAACCCAGGGGTGCCGTGTTCCTGCTGGCAGTGCATCCCATCAGGGAAGAATTTGGGGCAGAGCCCCTTGGGTCTGCATCCACTTGGATCCACACTAGGGATCCAGTTTGGAGGAAGGGAAAGGGGGTGGCTCAGCCCCCTGTAAACCAAGACTCCTGTACCACCCCTGATGGGGCATCCTGCAGCATCCCTGGCACCTACCCTGGGTACCAAGGATGTCACTAGCCACACAGAGCTGGGGGACTGCACAGATCCCCACAGTGGGGCCAGAGAGACCCTTGTCTCCCCTCTCACCCCTTTTACCTCCACCCTAGTAATTATGCAACCTCTCCTGACCCTGCTTTCTATCCCTTTTATCCTGGCCTCAGTGCCTGTTCGCCCAAGCAGGCAGGACTGAGCCGTTGGAGATTGCTCTGAGGTCCTCCCATCTGGCACTTTCTCTCTGTTCCCCCACTCAATAAATAAAATAAGGGTCACCTTTTTTTTTTTTTATTTTTTTTTTTTTTGGATCACACACTAAGGCCCATCACAAATGAGACCCCCGAGGCTTTGATGCCTGTGTTTGGACACAAGCAATTATCTCTAATTATTGTTTTGCTTTTCAGTTTGCCCAACTTTCCAACAGCCTTGAAAAGAAACTTCAAGGAGGGGGCTCAGCAGACTGAATGAGACATTTCTCCACGAAAGCCCCTCCCAGAGCCCCCTCTCGCTTCCATATTGAGGGAAACAAAATCTTCACAAATGTTTAAGTACAATATGGGTTTGCCAAGGGTTTTCTTTTCTTTTTCTCTCTCTTTTTTTTCCCTTTTTTTTTTTTTTTGAAGATGATTTCTAAAGACACGGGAACATTTGTACAAATAAGGCGCAGATGGGAGTGGGGTGGGGGAGCACACTGGAGCTGAATATCTGGGAAGGGAGGTGAAATGGTTTTCATCTGGGAAGGAAGTGGAGAAGCAGAGATTAAAACCCCCTTAGACTTTCCCACCACTCATAAATAATACATTAAATTGCACTTACTGCTTTCTGCTCACTGAGGAGCACTGGGCAAAGGCCTCAAGTCCTGAAGAAAATTCACAGTCTATGGGAATGGCAGGACTGGGAGGCAGGAGTGAGGAGAAAGAGTGATATTTTGGGAAGCTGTTTAGAAGGATGGGAAACAACCAAAAATAACATGTGATATCTGTGCCGATGCATGTGCCACACACCTGCATATACACACAGAGATCTACATATGTGGGTTTTTTCCTGCTGGTAAATGCATCTACACACACACATATGCACACAAACATGCAACCTGGGCACAAATGTGCTCACAGAGTGAAACACAACTGGGCACAGAGGCATCACACACACACAGGGGGCACGACTGTGCACAGAGGGATGTGCATATGTATGTTCACACCCACACGGGCATAGGAACATCCACGGGGTCATCACATCGGTGTGCTCGTGCACACAAGGAGGTGGGGGCAGGATGTAGATAAACATGTAGTAGTTACTCGTAGTAACAACCCCCGCACTGTATGTGTATATGGTAAAGTCGTTTGAGAGCCAGGATTTTACGTGGGCTGTGTTACACACCCCTTCCAATTTCTTGAAGTGATGATAATAACAACTCTGCGAGCCAGGTCTCCCACTGAATACCCAAAGCCTGTGTGTTTCAGCTGCTAACCCGCCATTTATTTAGCAGTCCTTCACAGTAACCAGAGCAGGCTACCCAAAATACATCCAGCCTGCTGAGAGGAATCTTTGGCTGAAAGACATCGATCATTTTCTGCAGCTAAAATTCCTCTGCAAATCAATGCCATCCAGTCATTAGTTCTTCAGGACACAGCCTAATGGGCCATCACATTCACAAAGGAAAACTCAGCTCCGATCCTACCCAGACCTGAGTGCACAGGCCATGGTTGGCAAAGGTGGGGGAGCTTTTGTTTATTGTTCCCCTTCTTTGGTGGTAGCACTGCAGGGAAGTGGTGTCATAAATATTTGTCTTTCTGCCTGGCTGTCTGTCAACATATACGTCTAAAATCCACTCTAACTATAAATACATAAACACAGTTTAGCTGTGGACTTGGCAGTGCTGGGTTAACAGTTGGACTCGATGATCTTAAAGGTCTTTTGCAGTCTAAATGGTTCTATGATTCTATGAAGTGCTAGTGCATGAGTACTTGTACACATCATGCTATATATATAACACAGGATTAAATCTATGTAATGTAATATAGTGAGTATATCATTATATGCACGTGTATGTATACATACATGCATATAAACAAATCCAGGCATGTATATCCCTTGGGTATTTTATTTTACTACTTGATTAGTAGCAGCGGTAGCAATAATAGACATATTTCTGTCAGATCTAGACTGGTAACATAAGAGCATATTATCCTTTTAGGAAAGTAATTAGCATCAGGGATCTGATTCCTTTTGCTACCCTTCTAATTAATTATACTTGGTAATGCCATCATTAAGAAGAGCAGAGTGTTTGTTCTTTTAATCTCTGTGTAAGGGACATGAGTTGGGAACAAGCTGCTTCAGGGTAGCTTTGCTGTGCTCTTTATTCCACCACTCAGCCCTCCTCTTTTTGGTTTTTTTCCCAGCCAGGCTTTTTCCAGCAAGAGCCTGCACACCCCACCCCCTCGCCCCCAAACAAAACAAAACAATCCCCCCCCCCCCCCTCAAAAACCTCCACCAAACTCCTCCCTCCAAAAAAACTAGGAAACACAGCGAATTAAAGAAGCCTTGACTTAAAAACGACCCATATGTTTGCAAATGCTTTCCAAATGATCCCTTTCTGAATCCATGTGTTGTGCAGGGGGTGGCGGAGGGGGAGGACACCCCACTACAGATTGCGGCTCTGATCTCCGGGTTTTTCCTGAGCTCGGGGCTGTCTGCGGCGCGGCGTGACCCTTCTGCCAGGGGTCGGTGCACTCGCCCGGAGGGCGGCTGTCCCCATCGCTGCGGCACAACCGCGGGCCCCGCTCCCACACGTGGGGTCTCGGATCTAAACTGCTAATTGCGCGGGTTCACAGATCCTCCAGCCCAGCGCCTCGCCGAAAAACCGGCTCCTCGCCGGGCCCGCATCTCTTGGGGACCACACACAAGCACCGCGCAGGGCTTTTGTGTGCGAGAAAAAAGGGGACACATAATAGAAAGGGCGAGAAAGAGAAAAAGAGTTGGTAAACACATTGGCTGTGGTACCTAGAGACCAAGGCAGTGCGGCAGGTTCCCAAGAGAAGATCAAAAGTTGGCCTTTGGGAGAAGCAACTGAGCAAACTCAAGTATGTTTCCATAATGAACTGCACAAAAGCAGCAGAAGGAGTACCACGCTGAACTCAATGAGCTGCTCATAAAGCACTGATATGTATATTATATGGATATTCCCATACCTGCCACACCAGTCCTGGCCAACACAGGTGCTTGTGCGGGCAAAGTGCAGCACATAAATCTGCCACACACACACACCACAATCTGTAAATAGGTATGCTCCACAGAGATACATGCAAGTAATTCTCTCCACGGAGAATTAGATCAAAAAACTCAGAGCTCTGCCTGGAGACCTCAGTGACACAGCTTTACCTACAGGTACCTGCAGAGACGTGTGAGTTTATGGGCACAGCAACAGTGCTGAATACATAAAATATGTGCATACACATCGTGTACAGTTCAGCGTGTCTGACAAAATAAATCAGTGTTCAGATGTCCATGTTACCTATTCACCTAGTTCTGTGCATATATTTCAACTGCAAAAATGTAGAATCAATACTGGGTGTAGCAGGCATGGAGGGCTGTGGGCTTTTTACTGTGGGATATGGGCTACTTTTACATCCAATAAAAAAATAAGCTGCTTAAAAACATTATCTTTTTCATCGAGAATGTACAACGAGAATTTTCTTAAGAGGGCGGGACGTGTTTTTATATTGTAAAACTTCAGCAGCCTGGGAGATCATTAATACTCATTTATCTGTCACCTGACATGACATCTGTCATGTTACTGAGCTTTCCATTAAGAACGGGGAGCAGTTATATTAAGTTATGTCCCAGCTATCTTCTTACAAAGAAAAGGCCCCATTTGTTCCAGAAGCTAATATGCTGGTTTCCTTCACTGTTACTCACTGAGGCAGCAAGCATGGATGTGACAGCCAGACGGCTGATATGAATGCACATGGACATCTAAGGTCCTAAAGGAACATAATACAGCGTAATCCCAGTTTAACATTATTTTAAAATAAGGGGGAAACACTTAAACTCTTCCTACATAATGATATGAATTTTGCCCTGGATAAGATTACGTGGTTTTCAAGCATGATTAGCCATATGTCTAAACTGAAATGAGACAAAAACTAACCCAGCAACTTTGCAGTGCTGTGTGCTGAGCTTAGCGCTTTTTAGAAAGGACAATACAGAACTCATTCAACTCAAGTGTAGTCATAGCAATTGTTTCATTGAGAGAAATATGTTGTTAGAAAAACTAAGGGAATATAGCAGCTTTAATCTGTCCATTGCATTAGAAGGGGGACACCTAATGTAACCCAATTTTCCAGCTTATGAGTTACAATAGTTTGACTCCCATGCAGTAAATCTAGATAAAACTTAGTTAATGGCTGTTTCTTAAAAATTTACTTAGGCCATCTCCTACCTCTCCTAATTAATTTATCTTAATAAAATATCCAGTATGAATTTATGAAGAAGTATGCCAGTAGAGACTGAAAAGAATCAATTTACACATACATGCATGGGGAGCATCTGTGACAGGGGAAGGAAAGGGAAGGGAAAAAAAGCTGTTAGTAGCAATTATTTTACACTAGTACACATCCTCAGACCTCATAGAGAAGGCAACACTGATTTTTTTCTCAGTTTACAAGAATTAGGGACTGGCCAAAGAAGTAATAATGTAGCAATTTTAAGACCAACAAGAAAGGCTTTTCATGAGGTGCATTGTTAAACTGTGGAGATCACTGACACAAGTTCAAATAACAGGAATTCAGAAAACAAGTAGAGCAAATACTGGAACAAAAAAGTCATCATCAACACAAAAGTAAGGACAAAAAAGCCGTGCTGGAGGGCTGCAGGAGGAGATAGTCACAGTTGTCCCTCCAAAAGTACTGCAGGTTCAGTAGTTTTCAGTACATGCCTTCAAGCTGTCCCTGGTTAGTGGTCAGAGCAGTCCCTTCAGACACACATTGGCAGTGGCAGGGACTGAACTTCAGCCTTCCCCATCGCTGGCAAACACAGTCACTACCACACAGAAACAGAGGATGGAGGAATGCTTCCTCCCTATTCTCTGGATGTGTTTTAATAGCAAGGAGTGGTCCTCTGCCTGGCCCCAGAAAACTGACTTAATCACCATCTACAGCCAAAAGTAGGTCTCAGTATATTTTCTAGAGGGACATCCCTCCAAGAACTAACATGTAGGACTGCAGGGCAGAAAAGAGCACAGGATTAGAGGTATGACCTTCGTATCACCATTATCTGCATGCTTGCTTGGGGACCCACTGCTCAGTGGGCTGGCTTGGGGAAAGAGTATTTTAAGATGTCTTTAGCATTTGCAGAGGAGATTGTGACACCTAAGTGGAATTTTGCCATAAGAATAAGTGCTTAAGTCATCATTTCCAAACTCAGTTTGTCTCTCTTGTCTGTCTGGAGGAGTTTGACTCCCTCTTCACTGACTTTAGAGGGAGTCAAACTACCTGACATTACCCAAGCAGTTTCTGATACATTTGGAACTCGCTGATTGTCAGTGCAATAATGTCAAGGCTCTTGAGGATGGACCAGCCTCTCTCAGATGGCATTCAGAAGCATCTCAAAGAAGCTTCTGGAACCTTCATGTTGTGGGTTGAGAACCACAAGTGAAAGAGGACTCCTTCCCCAGAAGACATGGTCTGTTCTGCCTGTGCAGCAGTCAAAGGTTTCATACTGCATACCCTGAGCCAAGGACACTATTTGCACTTGCTGCCTGTCATCTTTGCATTAACCAACTCTACAGGTGAACTAAGCTGAGCTGAATGCCAGTGGTGGCACAAAGAACACGTTAACAAGCAGCTTGGAAACAGCCCATGGTGGAGGTCCTGTACCACAGGTTCAGCAGAAGCTGCCTGAGAAGCTGCTTTAGGGGACCAGCTTCACAAAGCAAAGGACACCCCGTGCCTTCCTCACTGAGTGTTCAGTTGGGTGTTGAGAAAGACTGATGTTTCTCTGGGATCTCCTTTGGGAGCACTTAAGGTATGTGCATGTGTTTAAGTGCATTGAAGCAGATGCAGTGGCACTTCTGAAACAAGTGGGTTGGGAAGGAGCAGCTGAGGGGGAGCAGAGGATCACCCCCGGGTCTCACAAATGCATTTTGGGGTAAAGTTGCTGTCATGCCAACCCTGGAGCCCTGGCATGCAGCAATGGTGTCTGTTTATTTACAAAAAAGAAGACTTTCTCACGCACCTTATGCCTTTTCCTTTGCTGACACTGAAGAAAATGATGGAGCTTGAGAGGAATTTTAGGAATGTGTCAATTAGCTCTGAGAGTGATTAGCAGTGATTCATACCGGCTTAGTGTCTCTTCCTTGCTCCTTTCTGGCTGCGTGGTTGGGCAGGTGTTTGCCCAACTTGAGCTCCTTTTGGCTTCTTGGGCCAGTTTTGCAGCCGATGACTTCAGAGGTGTAACTTCCCTGGCAGTAGCCAGGTGTGAGTTCAGCCTGGGTGTGAGCTGGGTGTGAGTTATAAGCTGAGAGGGAAGATGAAAGTTACTCCAACTCCAAGTCCTCCAGAGTCTTTAAATACCCCAGTTCACCTTGGCTTCACTGAATGCAGTCCCTTCGCTTTTCTATAGCTTTTCTGTCAGCCTCCCACACTGTACAAAACCAAACTCCAGCCCTCTGTGTCCTTTAAATTATTTGCCTTTATTGTACAAGCTCCAAGAACAAAGCTAAAGAAAAACAATGAAAATAAACAAATTTTAAACACAACCACATTTCATGCCCGTTCCTCAAGCCAAGCTCTTATTATTCCAAAGAACAGGGCCACAAATATGAGGGACAAGAAGTGACAAATGAGTTTCTCTGACAACCAGCAGATCATGGTTCTTACTTAAGAAAAAGTAGCTCACAGTGCTCTTTTTAGGTCATCGATATCATGAGACTTCATTAACGACTCACAAAGTGCACAGGGAGCTTTAAATGAGAGCTATTTTCTTTGTGTGCAAAATAAACTTATATTAATGACTGAAGCAGGAATAAGTTGGCAAGGTATAGGCAGACCACACTGTGGTCAGCACAAATTATTGTCATTTGCTGGAATAATTGCAGTGGTAACTGTTGCTGCTGTTGCTAAGTGGGATTTTTTCCCCTGCGTGTCTTTGTGGTACACACTATTTATGGCCAGATTCTGCCATTCCTGTGGAGTCAAGGCTGTCCCCTCTGAGATCTGGGTCACCCTGGCTTGCTCTGTTTTTAAGGATGGACACAACTTCATTCCCCACCCCCAGTTACAGTCTTGGACCTTGGAGTGGGGAAGACTTGTGGCACCACGCTGGATGCAGGTGACTTCCACAAGGTAACAGAAAGCAGAAGCGAAGGGCTGGGGCTGAAACATCTTTCTCCTCTACTGTCCAAAAAAGCAACTGAATTGTACAGGAGCAAATGCTGATCTCCAGAATGGAGGTAGTAGAATGTTGATCTTAACAGAAAGAATGGAAGAAAAGCACAGAGCAAACGAAAGACAGGGAATAAAGAGACAAGAGTGTATTTTCTTTTCCAGTCACTAGAAGCATCTTAAATATGGTGAACCAGAGATCTGATTTATTAGCATCCGATTACCCTATGAGAGCAGAAAAAAGAGCTGAGGCTGTGCCTGAAGGGAAGGTAATGCCTTCTAACACAGGTTGACCCTGAGCTCTCCCAGTACCTGATAATTAAAATCAAAGACGACCAGGTGCAGCCTGGGTACAAAAGAGGGAATAAAGAGGTGAACTACTCTTTGAGCAAGAAAAAGTATGTTTTCCCTGTTGCCTTTGACACAGCTTTGTGTTCTCAAGTGATCTCTCATGTGCCAGGACTCTCCATCACATATTATATCAATATGGAAGATGCCACCTTTGAACAATTCCTGCCCATATTTAAGCTCACAACAACACCACTCGTGAAGGATGGATGCTGAGTTTCCTTGTTTTATGTGCCTCCAAACCTTTCCCAACCAAGATTTGTACTAAGGGGTGCAAGATCAGAGCAAGAACAAAAAAAACCAGGTCAGGTCCAAGCCAGGAGGTTTCTGCTATCTCATCTAGGTGTGAAAAGGCAAGATCAGAAAAACTTGAATTGTCTCTGAGTTTCAAGGGTCAGTGCAGATTCAAATCTTTTTCCTGTGTGTGAGAATTTGAAAATGGACAATATGTTTCAGCTCAACACTTTGGAAATTAAAAGGCATTTGAAAATTATATTGAGGAGGTACTTTAAAATTGTACATCTTCAAAATCTGAATGCATTATGGCTGAATCTTTTTTGTCCATTATCAATCACAAAATAGTGGAAGATTTTCGCTTTTCATTTCATGCCTCAAAACACACTAATATCCAGAAAAGTATTGCAGCACACAAAAATCGTATCTAACACGAGACAGAATAGATCAGATCTCTCCTGTTGCTCCAGCATCTGAAATTCCTTCCTCCATAGTCCCTTGAGAATCTGTCTTCAAAACACTGTCATTTGCCCTTCAAATTTGTCTCGGCATGAAAAATAGCATTTAAACCTGAAGGAAAACAAGCTTTTGGTGCAAACTGTGTCTTTGGATCTCTGCCCTGGTCCCAGCCCTCTGTTAGGAGTGAGGAGTGAAGCAGTTATTTTCATGCAACAGATCTCAGACATTTGTCTGTGTCCCTCATGAGGAATGAATTAGTTCATTTCAGCAATGACAAATACACCATTACTCCCTCTTTTTTCCACCTCCCTCCCCACCTAGTTGTATCTGCATAAATATTAATACTGCAACTCCTAATTAAATCCAGGAATATATTTACCTTCACAGATGAGCTACTTAAGCGACACAAGAGGGGCCTCTTGTTTCCATGAAACTTCGCAGCCTATAAAATGCAGCAGTCTTTCAAGGGTTATTGCTGCTCAGCAAATAATGGGAAAAGATGAGGAATATTTCTGAAATAGGTCAAGTACACTCCAAACACAAACATGCTAATAGGGAGAGATGTAAGAACAATGTCAAATGTCAATGATCACAAAGTAGCTCCCAAATATATATTTACCGAATGCAATGCTTCTCCGCTGAACAGAGTTGACATAATGACATGCTCTTGGAGGAAACTTTTCTGGTTATTTTATTAGAGCTGTTATAATGTTTTTTAATTAATTTTTTTTATGAAGTGCAACTAGAAAGTTCCTTCCCTTGAAAGACAGGCTTTTTAAATACTACTGCTGTTATTATTATTAATAATAATAATCGAATAGCCTACAAAAGGCAAATAATGTCTGTTTTTCTCAGAATGGTTTGTATAAAGCAGCCAGCTTAGCTGTTCTTCTCTCCATACCCAACACAACAGGACAGCTTGACTAGTATTGACTGAACTGTTGTTTGCAGGAACATCACACAGACTGACGTTAAAGTCAAGATGAAATACCACAACTGCAGTTTCCCTGCCCACAAGAACTTATTGCCCTGTCAGGAGAAAAGTCTAGACTGATGTGACGTGAAACTGGATAAATCTCTGCTGTCTGTTCCTTGTCAACCACGTACGTGCAAGCAGTTTGGCCGAGAACCTGTTACACTGTTTAAGCTACAGCCACCTAAAACCCACTTCTAGAGTAGACACCCATGTGGAACAGGACATACTGGATGGGGTTTTATAGCCTGTCTGGACCCTGGCAAAGTGCTGTTGGTGAGCTGGATGATGCATGAAAAAGCAAACCAGGAGGGCTGTTATTTCAGTATGGCTGTGGGCAAAGGTCAGCACTCGTACTGTTCCTCCCTCTCCTCTGTGCCACTGCTCCTGGCTGATCAAAAGCCAGTGTGACATGTTAAGGAGAAAAAATCAGCCCCATGCTGAAATTAATAACCCAGGGCATCTTATACAAGACACATGAGCTAAGCCTGTCCCACTGCTCACTACCAGGAAGGTCTCCACTGTGTTTATCTTCTGCAACTGCTATAAAACTGCCACATCTCAAGAGACCAATGGGAAAAAATGCCATGGGATATGTTTGCTTTGGATCCAGTTCAAGTCAAAACCACAAAGATGGTCCATAACCAACTTTTGATCAGAGCTGATCAAATCCAGGGATAGTCAGACTTGGAGGGAGGTCGTTAAGAAAGACAGAAAGCAGCTCGAATCCAGAGGAGCACAACAGCCACAAAAAGTGGGTCAGAAATGTGGAAAACATAATATGAGAAATGATAAAAAATGAGTGGGTTTGTTCAGTGTAAAAAATGCAAAGAGGACACAGTCTAACAGTCCACAAACCCCTGAGTGAGAAGAGGGAGGTTATAGACCTTTGTGTCTCCTATGGGAAGGAGACAGAGTCTTGCCCTTGAGCTGCAATAAAGGTGGGATGACATTAGACATTACAGGGAAAGCTGCTCAAGGGGAAGACAAGGGAGCAGTGGAAGAGGTTGCTGACAGAGTTTATGGTACCTCCATCATTAGGGAGTTTTAAGAAGAGGCTTGATGTGCATGTGCCAGGATTGGGTTTAGGTCTGGCTTTTTAGGTCCTGGATGAGGAGGAAAAATCCATACCTTCTCAAAGTCCTTTCCCACTGTCTTGGATTTGTTAATTAAAGCATATGTAAAAGTCACTGGACACACTTAGTCAGACATACTCATGATTCAACCTCTGCTCTTTGGACAAGGCCTTACTCAAAGTTTGATGGAAAAAGCACCATGCAGGTCGGTCACTTTGGACTCCAACTCAACTTGATGCACTAAAGATGGTTTCATAAATCGAAGTGGGGATGAGGAGATTTCTTATCCTAGTAAACCAAACACAGAACTGGGACCAGGGCTACAACATGAACCCGGCTCCACATCCAAACTGCCCCTGGCCCCAAGAAGTTTACATCTAAGCTGTTGGTTGGGGGCCTCTGCAACTTTCCCATGTCGGCAGCTATTGTGAAGCATCACATGAGGGGTTTTTTGAGCCGGGAAGCCTTTCACGGATCTTTATTTTATCTAAATAAGGACAAAGAGCTTGTACAGTGCCAGCACTGCCCCACTGGAGTCAAAAGGCATCTCTGTTCAAACACCAATGGCTCGAGGCCCGAAGATGTGCAGCTCCAGCAAGAAGGACCCGGGAGGCAATGGTCTGTTCCTGCCAACCAGCAACGTGGCTGTTTATGCAAAGGAACAGTACTCTGTGTGAATGATGGCAGGTTTATTTTGCAGTCAGCGTCACAAATTATGGCGCTTTTCCATCTATTGTCCCATATGCTAAGTAAACATCATAAACCACTCTGTGCTATGTGCTTCTGAAAATCATAACACAAGAGTTTTACCGTCAGGGAACAATGAAAGGGCAAACAAGGAAGTCAATCCATGTAAGTTAGCTTTGTTTTTCATATGACAGAGTAGTGTATAACTTGGTTTCTCCTCTCATGTCTTTAATGATAGGGTTTTTTTGAAAGCTATTATGCTGTGTTACGTGGCTCCATTCATAAAATTACATTCTACGGGGCAGGAAATCATTCCTTTTTTTCATGATCATATCGTCTGAACCCATGCTGCAGGCAACAGGGAGAAATTACTACTCCTGATGCACATTTAAGGAGTTTCTTCTGCTGCACGGTTCCCACATCAATAAGAAATTCTGCACATGCAGCAAGGCAAAACCCCACTGGGTAGGCTGAAATGATTTCTGAGTGTGTGGGGGTGTGTGGTTTGGTTTAATTTAAAGATGTGCAGATAGAGTTTTCACTCAGCGCGCGGTATTCATTAGCGCGAGGCAGCAAACTTGCCTGGAGATCTGAAGGCCCCAGAAATCAAGCTGTGGGTGGGTAGTGATTGGAAAGGTTTAAAGGGTGATGATCTGATAATTTCCCCAGTCCAGAAGCCTGCAGAGAACACACACATGCAAAGTCTGGTCTAGGGCTGCCCCATATCTCAACTGCCCTGGATGCAGGTACTGTGGGACCATGCACTGGTCCATATGGATATACTGACATGGATGGATCAGCCTTGAGGGCACCCCTGGCAGGGAGATCTGCAGACAGAGCCAGGTCCCACAGCTGGCTACTGAAAGCTAGAGAAATAGCTTTTAAATGCACAACAGCAGTTTGAAAACAAGGGGATGAAAGGCACCACCCATCCCTATACAATTCCACAATTCCTTCTGGGTTTGCCTTGATACATTTAAAATGCTCAGATCCTGCTTGGACAAGGCTGGCAGCCCTGGTGGGACCAGCCTGCAGGTCTGCATGAGATTCACCAGTGCATGTTTCCCACCATGGCACTGGCACATCCCTGGCAGTGCTTCTGTGCTGATGCAAAGATGACCAAATAACCTGCCACCGTTTCTGTAAGGGGAGCTGGCAGACACTGCTGCAGCAGACACTCTTGGGGGCAAATGGTGGGGCCAGTTGGGCCCCCCATTTTACCCCATAAAGGATTGATGGGAATATTCTCCCATCTCCTGCCTCCAAATCACCTCAAAGCTGAACCTCCACCTGACTCACCTGAATTTATGGACTAGGTCTTGTGGCTGTCAGACACCTCAAAGCCTGGTTTTGCTTTTCCTGCACAGGATGTGCACAGCACTCAGTGATTTCAGAGATATTCCACCACAATCCAGACTGAAGCTGCATGAGATCAAAATTCCTCCTAATGCAAAGATTTCCTTCAGATGGAGAGACAAAATGTGCCATGTTTTTTATAAAATATTTTTTCATCATTTTTATTACCTACTGATTCTATCTATTGGTGAAATATATCACTAAACTGAAATACTGGCATTTAGAAAAGGGTGAGAAATCAGAAAGAAATGGTGTTGCCAGTACCATAACAGGGCTTTTGGAAGGTTGTGTGAGCTTCCCATATCCCTGACATGAACACAGCTGTGTACTCATATATGAAGAACAAGCTTTCAGAATGTAACTACAAAGATTATTTGGTGTCCTTTCTGAAGAGAGCTCATTACACTATATTAAAAAAATAAAACCAACATATCCTTTACGTTTTAGCTCTGCTCATTTACTGTGACTCTGACAGTGCACCAAAAAACTGCAGAGATTTTGAAGTAATATAGCATATTACCTTTATACTTTCAAAGCCATTCTCTTATGGCTCTGAGAAAGCCCTAACTCCCTTCTTCAGACGCATATAGCACATACAGAGTCAATCTTATGTGGTTTATACTATACACTGGATATATCTATACATGAACAGCTGGAAATGCTAATTCTTCAGAGTCACTGTACAATGATGCATACTTTAAAAGCCTATATATTATATATAATATATATTTATAAATGCACATCTCTCACTATGGTGCAAAATATATATACAGTTTGCTCTTTAATTATTTATCTACCTGGTATATCTGAGAATTATCCAATTTCCTAAGCATTCTCTTGGCTTTGTCTGCTGTTGAATATCCCACCAGGCAGAGGGTGCACACAGGGCACCTGTCTGGCTGCTCTGGCAGGGAGCAGCCCAGGTTCTGCCCCAGCATGGGGTACAAACATATCTGACACTCTTCTACAAAAATCTCTTGGGCACTTCACTCACAGAGCCGCCCTGACCCCGAGTGGACAAAGCACTGTCTTTAATACTTCCCTTTCCCTGCGACCAGCAAAACATCTGCTATGCCATCCATGGCTGTTTTGCTGAACTGCTCCATGAAGAATTGTGAAAAAATGTGCATATTAATACAATGACTATTAAACCCCTCCAGCAGGGTTTGGGCTTGTCACCATTTAATCCAGTTTTAAAACCCCAGCTTAACGGGAGCAGGATCCAACTCCAAAGTGAAGGGTGGAAAAAAAGGAGGGAAGAGAATGAATGCTTTTTGTGTTTGGATGTGGGGGTGGAGGGATTGGGTGGGGGTGCAGGGATGGGAAGGGATGCCCAAATTCTTCCCTAGATATGCGAAATCAAAAGCAAAGTGTAGAAAGAGAGCAAAGACCTTCTGCAATCCTGCTATGCCCGCCTTTGTTGTGAATATGAAGAGGAAAGCACAGACCTGGGACAAGCAGCTGAAATATTTGTAGGATGGAAGGCTCAGCCCCCAGCATCCTGCACCACCTCATAGATGAGAACATCTATGTCACTTGGAGCTGAAGGGAATTTTGTTCAGCACTTTTGCCCCTCTGTCCCTCCTGGAAAGTCCCACATCATTGGAAGGGGGTCTCGGGTGGATCCCCTCAGGAGTGGTGCAAGCCCTGCTGCTCCCCACAGCTCTGAGCACGGGCATTAATGCAGCTGCTGTCCCTGCCTTCCTGAAACCCAAACACGATGCTGACAGCCGGGTTTTAATCACGCAAGGGCCGATAACCATCAAACACTGCTAATTTCCAACAAATTATCTAATCCAGATGCTTGCCGGATTTGAGTAAACGCTGCACCCAACAGGATCGTAAAGCAAATAAGCACAAAGCGGTTTAGGGTTTCAGCTCTCCCCTCCCCTTGCCTGGGACCCTCAAATCGGGAAAAATGCAAATCAGGTGATCCAGTGCTTGTGTTTGAAACCAGATCGGTTCCCATGGGATCATATAAAAGGGTGTGTGTCCCCCACTCCCTGTAGAGCAGACAGGCAGCCTCCTGAACAGGGCACTGGCAGCGGGGGGCATGAGTGGGTTTGGGATAGCCGGTGCTCTGGGTGGGAAGGGCGACAGCCAAGATTGCTCTTGGCAGGAGAAACGATGGTTGAGAACACAGCAGCTGGGAGGCATTTAGGGATGTTGCCGCCTCCTGGTGAGTGGAGGAGCTCTGTAAAACCTAGTGGGGACATTGATTCAGCCTCTCTTCCCCTCCCACGCAGGGAGATGCTCAACCCATGTGCTGCTGCACAGCTGTCCTGCAGTGAACACCCGGGTGCGCAGGCTGACACCCACAGGATCTCACCAGCGGGAGGAGAGGCTGCCATGCAGATGGAGAAGGCGGGGAGGGGAAGTATCTCCGGCCAGAGTGGTTTGGGCGTACAGGCAGCTGCCTGCAATTTGCCTACCGATGAGGGAGGCTCAGAACATGCTGCTGGCCCACCAGGCTCGGGGGGCCTCTGAAACCATCCCAGTTGGTTCTCTAAGGCAGAGTAGAATATAAAATTCGCGTCTTCGTAAAGATGTGCACACACAAATATGAGCAGAGAACCGTGTTTTCAGAAGCGTGGATTGGTTTGGAAAATGGATAATAGGTTTAATTCTGCCTCAGGACAAGAGACAGATCCCGTCTCATGTAGAAGCCCTCTCAGACTTCAGTTTTGCAAGGACTGTGGCCTCGAGAGACACACGAGAGTGTACATATACACACACAAAATGTATGTAAATGCACACAGACACACATAATTAAATTTTTTTCCTTTCCTCCTGCACCAGCCTCTTTTCTTGAATAATTCTCCTACAGGATCACATATAAGACATTCCTCTAAAGAACAGATGTATTTTCTACAGTCATATAATATTTTCTGGTGTACACATACGCCTTTTGTACAGTGTGTAGGCAGAGGATATATTTGAATAAACACTACATACAGTCATGGACAAATCCTGCATGAATACACATGGCACAGCCATGCTCTGCCAAGTCTGGGGACTCATGTAAATAAAGGATTTATTTTACAAATTTCCTTACACACAGACACACCAAACACACTGGAAACATATGGGATGGAAAACATTCTTTTGCATAAGTCTGCAATATTGGATTCAAAGATACAATTACCCGGAGGTTATGTAAGCTTTGAATGAGGAGGGGGAAAATGTAGCATGGCTGAGCAGGCCTTCTGGTGAAAATGGGGAAATGGCACCTCCCCACTTATAGCGTATTGTCTATTCTGTTTCAAATTGGGAAAAAAAAATGTTTTCCCAATTCCATAAACAACAGCCATCCTTCTTTCAGCAATTCATGGTGGTCCTCGTTCACAAACATTGACTAAAAAAAAAATAGCCCCAACTGTTCGCCTTCCCAGGCTTTTTTGCCCTATGAAGAAATAAACCAGCCGTGTTGCCTGTTCCTGAGAATTTTCCATCTTCCCCCTTTGCAATTAAAGCTGATCTCTCCTTGTAGCTTCAATACCCTTCACTCCCCCTCCACCTCCTTGTCTGTCTAATCTCCCGTTTCCCTCCAAGTGTGTTATTTGGTTTTGGAATTATGTCTATTTACTCGGGGTGGAAGTTGCTCAACGGATGTGTTTATGCGAGAAAATTATATCACTGACAAACGCTGATTGGCATGTGGACATTGGGAGAGAAAACTACAGAGGACGTTTTCATCAGCTTGGAATAACACAATGATTGTGTTTTCAGCGGAGCTAATGGATCACATACTCCTGCTCACTCTGATAGCTGTTTACACAAAGGACGGTTTCCCAGATGCAGCCAAAAAAAAAAAAAAAAGAGAGAGAGAAAAAGCTTAGAATAAGAAAACCCGCCCCAGCAAACACAGTAATAATAGTAATAATGGGCGATGAGGGATAATCCTTCACAGGAAGATCATGGGTCTAATTCTTATTTGCACTTAGATCCCTTCACACGGTGCTGCTGGGGAAAGGGGCGTTGAAGTGGATGCAAATGATACGGTTGGGCGTAGAGAGGTCTTCACCCTGCCGTGGTGGGATGAGGCACTGGGATGAGGCACTAAGGGACGAGGATGGCCCCTTCACTCTGGCTCTGTGCCAGCAGAGGTGCCACAGGGTGCGGGTGCTCCCTGCGTCCCACTGCGCCTGCTGCAGCCTCTGGCTTTGACAGGGCTAGGAAAGGAGATTCCTCTTGATGGAGATTTTTGGTGACGCTGATGTTTGAGATAGGGCAGGGAACTTATTCCTGAACTTATTCCTTTGCCTTCTGCATGAGCAAAGAGAAAGCTGGATTTTTAGCACAGAGAGTTGACAACGCAGATCATCTGTTTGGTCTCTGCTCATCCTCGCTTGGAAACAAAATTAAGGAAGGCGACATAACTGTAGGTGGTCAGGGGAATCAGTCCCCTCCCCACCCCAAAGCCCCTTCATCATGCATGTATTTGACCTTCTCTAGAGCTCACCTATTTCTCATGCAAATATGTCTATCAGGGAACAATGCTCTCGGCCCAGGGAAAACACTTTACACAAGCTTTCATCGCTCATAGCCAGGCTCTGCCAAACGACATAGAAATACACAGTTTTGTCAAACACTTTTTGGAGACCAGATCTGCAACATCCATTTTATCTGTCTCTCTCTCTCTGTATTCTCCCCTCTCTCTTCTTTTTTAAGCGAAGAGGTCATTCATCTAAAAATCAAAGAAAAGACTTGTTGGAATCCAGGCTGTCCATCTACCGCATGCTCCTCATTTCACATATATTCGTGCCTTTGAGAAATCTGAATCTGCCACATGCTGTCCAGGGAAACATGTCTGATTTTGCTCTTTATTGCTTCTTACATGCCTTGGTGTTTAAAGAAGACCCCTCTTTTGAACAGCAGCTTACAATCTGATAATATTTCTCTTTGAAAAGTCAACATGCTATCATTGTTTCGAATTCAATTATACAGCCGGTTCTCTCTCTGTGGTATGCAAGCACTATATTTAGGTTATATTAAATTATGTTTTAATAACATCCAATGGATTTTTTTATCCACCTCAGCCTTTAAAACTCTTAGTCCCTCCAAGGAAGAGGGGGGAGCAGTTTATTAATGCATCACTTCAGAATTGTTTTTTAATTGGAAACATTTTGCGGAGAAAAGACCATTAATAAAATTCGATTCCAAATCAAACTTCTCTGTGTATGTTATTTTTACTCTGCAGTCAAATGCTTTTATTAGATTTAAAACTTTCACTGTTCTTTTTTATCTCTAGCTGTATAATGTTCTGCAATAAAAAATAAAGGGCCTAGCGACTCCAAAGTCTGGCAAAATAATATACTTTTTTGGATGTCTGTGTATGTTGCCAATTAGTTTTGCTGTAAATACAGACCTCCATCCATCATCAGTCTCTGGGTGGCTATAAGAGATCTAATTTGTTTCAGATGCCTTGTGCTTGCTGAGCTATTCACCAACTCTGCTGACCTGCTGCGAAGACCAAAAACTGCAGAAGGATGACTGACAAGGGAAACTGGAGAAAGACCTATCTACTTGGGGCTGGATCCTGCCTCCCAAATGGGGAAGGAAGCTTTTTCCCCCTCTCTCCTCTCTTTCTCTCTCCTCTTTTCAGAAGCCTGCAGTTTTGGAGAGGAGCTGAGAGGCGTAAGACCTGCATTAGGGAGGCTATGACAGGGTAATGGAAAACTCTCCTCCTCAATCCATTCTCCCACCTCCCCACTCCTCCTTTTACAAGCCATGCTTCAAACCTCCCATTCCCTAGGAATTTTATGAATGCCTGAGCCCAGCCAAAATAAACTCGTAAAGAAAAAGTTTCAAAAAGAGGTCACAGACCTGTGTAGCAAGTGCGAACCGGTGAATATCAAACCCTGGGCCAAACGGCATCGCGCGGGAGCCTTGTGACTGTGCACGCCCAGCCATCCACAGTTTGTCAGCCTGAAGTGTGTTTGATTTTCTAGCTCCCACACCCGGGCACCACCAGCTTTTTCTCCCTCCCCATGGGCATCCCACTGTCCCCAGGAAGACACCTATGGAGGAGGCAGAACTCCAAAATGGAAGAACGCAGGGAGACCTTTTCCTCCTGAGACTTTCGTGGTGGGGAGGGTCAGAACAGAGCCATCAGCCTGGGGGCCCATTGTAAACAGCCAGAAAGATCCATCTATGTTGATTTTCCACAGACAATGGGATTCCCACTAACTGCATAGTTTGCGTCTCTGCGTGTGTGTCTGTGTGTGTGAAACACATCTTTTTCTATAGAAATTAATTTCTATAGGAAACAATTCTTTTTATTTAGAAAGAATTAAAAAAAAACAAAACAAAACAAAACAAAAAAGCCAAACACAAACAGAAAAAAAATGTTTCCTGACTAAAAAATTCAAATTCCCCTTTCAAGCAGTGAAACCCTCCTGATGCCAGTGGCACTTTATTTTTCCTCCTATTCTCACCCCTCTCATGGGGTGCAGCAGTGCCATGCTGACACACAGCCAGGTCCAGCACTGGCTGGTCCATCCTTGGCCAGGTCCATCCTTGGCTGCTCACTTCCTGCCATGGATGGGATTTGTTTTCCCACATGCAGCAGCGCCGGTGTGGGAGCTGCTTCTGAACTGCTGCCCCAAATCACATAGCCCAAATCTTTCACCCCAACCTCATGGTTTGGGCACTTGCACTGGAGAGGGGAGATGGTGTTTCCAGTTCTCACCTCATCCTGGAGAGGCTTGGATTCGTGGCCCCCAAAGGCACACCAGCAGGGACAGGGTGGGAGCATCCCCGGCCCTTTCTATGTGGTCCTGAAGAAGGTAGCTCAAAACTGCTGGCATAAGGGATCAAACAAGGGAGTTTGGTTTCACTGCATCTGCTCAAAGGTGCTGGAGAAGGGTGCTGATCACTGCTGCAGTTGCTAAAGCATTTTGCGTGGAAAAGTTACTGGATAACAAGACAGTAGAAACAATTATTGGAGCTGAGACCAGAATAGCTGAGAAGGAGACAGAGCAAGACTCCTGCAAAGGACAGCTGGGAGAAAGTAGTGATTGCCTCCTCATGCTCCTACTCTTGCTCCCTCAGCATCAGGCACACCCACAGTATATGCCTTCAACACACAACAAATGGGCTCTTCCGCAAAATCCTTTCCCCTGCCTATTTTACAGTTCTACTCTGGGGATATATGAACTCAGGAATCCAGAGCACTCATGCATGAGCACGCACAGATCACCCCTGAGGGGTCCAAAACCCATCCCAGCTCAGGAAGCCCCGGGCAGGGATTTCCCAAGCAGCAGCAGTTGGTCTGAACCAGCCATGGGCAGCTGTTTCTGCGGCCACATGGGGAAGAAAACAGGGAAAATGATCTGTCAGAAAATTAATCCAGCTACAGAAGTGGGGTTTAGGGGTGCATCCATCAGGAGAAAGGGCTAGGAATGCTTGAATAACAGTATTTGCTTTTTTTTTTTAAAAAGCCTGTAATAGCACAGAATCAGCTTTGACTGCATGGAAGGGTCTATAAGCACTTTACTGTGTCCAAGGCTAAAATGCTAAAATTGTTTTGTGGGAAAGGATGTTGGAGGGGAAAGGCTGAACAGCCAAATTTCCAGTCCAGGGTGGAGGAAGAGCTCTCCACCATCTCACCCAGGTAGTTGTTCTCCTGCCCTGGCACTCACGGAGGGGCACAGAAAATGCTGTGTGACTGTGGTGGGGGTACTTCCACCTTCACTGGCAGCACAAGCCAAGTTGGGCACCCTGAAGGGACTGTCTGGGCCCTCAGCACACAGGGCTGTGGGGACAGCTGGGAACACTCATGTCCTAACCCATGTCAGTGCCACAGCCATCTGTCCAAGGGAGGGAGATATTTGTGAAAACGTGATGCTGCTTTCCAAAACGAGTACCATTGTCAGTGCTCAGGGAGGGGAGGAAGAGAGGGGAGGACCCTTCCTTTGCAATCGCAGGGCATGCTTAGTTTTCGTCATGTTGAGGGGGGGGGGAATTACTTTTGCTCAAAACCATATGTAGAGCATCAACAAATGCACATCCTGTGAAGCTGGGCGTGTTGCAAGAGGGATTACAAGGCTGGCAATTTATAGCAGCTGCCTTAGTAGCCTCTTCTTCCACGCATTATTCTGTCAACAACGTATTTTCCTTGGAAAAACATCTACAGTAGTTTAAATCTCTTTACTGAAAACAAATCTACTACAGGTGCTTTAGAGTTCATCCACGGGATATGAGAAGGTTGAACGTCCCCGAGAAAGGGAAATTTATGTCAGTAATGACTAATTGATTTGCTTGGCTTTAAAATCCCTAATGTATTTTCACATTTTTCCCTGCCTTCTTTTTTACAGTGCTAATAAAAGAAGCTACATCATATATTTGTGTTATATGTGGGTTTATTCTGGGAAATCCTTGCTTTTGCAATGTGTTTATGTTTTCCCTCATTTCCTTTTACCTTTCCTTTATAAAAGGGCTTGCTTTTATAGCAAATCAATAGGTTAAAGGTGAACATTAATGGGGAAAAAAGTGGGTTTGGAAAATATATGGTGAAAACAAGGCAGAACTAGAAACCAAATCTTTGTTCACTGGAAATTAAAGACACGCTTTTCACATTGAAGTGGGATAAATGCAATATATTGTGGTAGAGCATAGTGAGAACTGCACACTCCTCTCCAAAGGCTCCCAAACCCAATCCCAATCCCCAAAGTCTCAAGAAACATTCTGATCCTCATAAGGATGAGGAGAGGGGTTAGTGAATCTCTGTTGGGGGCCGTTTATGGAAAAGATTCCTGCAAGATCCTTTGCAAAAATAAATATTTTTACTAAATCCCTGGAGCAGCTTACAATTCCCCCTGCTCACAATTACAATTTCCCCATTAGGAAACTTCCTTGAAAAACCCACTTTGGCTCAATTGGAATGTGTTTTTTCAACAATGCTGAAACATTTTGATTTCAGCCTATTTTTTTTTTTACTTTGCTCTGCAATCATTCATCATACTCAGACAGAGAGTATTCAACAAGACAAAAATGGCAAAGTCACACATAGGAGTCAAATGTGCTGCTCTAAAAGTGACAGCCCATTTAATTTGGGCTGAAATATTGCTCGATTTTGAGGGAGGGATACCAAAGAAAACAGTGGCGATAGCAAAATTATCCCCTTAAACACAACAATTTCCAAGGCAGGGGAAAGTGGTTCCACCAAGGGTTTTGTTAATATGCTCCCAAGTGTGTGCCAGCCTGTCCAGACATCTACCTGCAGATACAGACAAGGGCCCTCTCCACACCCTTTGAGGCAACTGGGAAATTTCAACTGAATTTAACACATGGATTTAGTGGTGGAGACAGAGGTGCAAAATTGGTACAGGCATTGTTAAATCCCTGAGCACCATTGGCAAGGACACCAACACAGAGAGGGCTAGAAGAGTCCTGTTGGACCAAATCCCATCACTGCACTGTGCCTCAGTTTCCACCCCTGTGGCAAAGCCATGGGAAAAGCCTTTTATAGCCTGTTTTGAGATTTACAAGGGACATTGTATCACAGTGGTGCTGAAAATATGTGAGCATACCCTAGTTTCCAACTTCACACTGTTTACAAACAGGTATTACTAAGAGGGCTGCTAATACATAAAAGTAGAAGATTAAATACCTAATTAGGACTGTACTCAACCTCACTATACCAAGCAGAGAATAGAATTATTTACAAGACCACTTGGAAGGACATCAAGTAAGAATTTTTGTTGCCTTTAAAGATAATGTTATTCTGCTTACAAAACTGTCCCTGCTAAACTTGCATTCCAATTTTAAAACAGGAATACTGAAGGAATGCTCCAGGAATCACTGAAATGCCAGGAACAGAGGCATTCCTTTAAATTAGAAGAAGTATAGGAGAGCCTGGGCCAGAGAACACGAGGTCTCCATATGTCTCTATATGTGTCCATACAGGCTCCTACATTCGATTTATAAACACCCTATGGAGCAGGGAACCTAACGTGCAAGCTCACAAAATTTGTGGAGGTTACGGAATGGATGGTTGCCCATTTCCTCCTGGGATCCTACTGTCAAGATCTTCTGGGACGCAATTTGTCCTAAAATCAATTAATTTTTACAAGGACCACTCCCACTGAACCTTGCAATATCCATCCTCTGCCACTGTCTACTCGAGTTATTACCCTCAGGTCACGGGAGCTTTGGCACACCAAAGCATGCACATGGTGGTGTATGTTGCTGGAAGCTATTATCCCAGGGAGCTCACAGGATACAACAACTTGGGATGTTGTTTCCACTGAGAACCAGAAATCACTTTCTGATCTCACTGATGTTTGTAGAGGGGCCATCTGTGCTGCCCAAATTGACGTTGACATCAAACTGTGTTTGATGTCTCTGTCTGAACTGGTAAAGAAAAATCACTGTTTCGTTTCCTCGACTTCGCGATTTTTAACTGTGTCAGTGGAGGATAAGATGGGGACTGATAGTGTGACACTGCAAGAAAAGGGTTTGGATGAAATATTAGGGTAAAAGAAGAACTCCTTTAAACAGGAAGAACTGTGAAAGCCTGGAAGAGGTTGTCTGGGGAGGTGGTGGGATTTCTGAAAGTCAGGGCCATTAAGAACAGGTTAAACAAACATCAGACCAAAAGGCTCAGGCAGAGCTCGGGGCAAGAAGTGCAGGATGACCTCTGATGGTCATTTCCAGCACTATTATCTGCTCCTAGTAACCTGTGGTGATGTAGGTTGAGTGTCTTCCTTAGAAGGTGCTTACTTATCCTGCTATCCAGAACTAGTTGATTCAGACCCAAGGGTTTATTTTTAGTTATTGTGCTAAGTTTCAACATAAATAGGAATATGAGGTGTATGTTGAGGTACAGTTGCAGAATCACTTCTGTGATAGAAGTTATTACAATTAATGGTGAACCACAGTAGTGAAATTCTTTGGAATACCTGGTATGGAACACAGACATGCCTGGATTACCTCCTTCATCCTTAAGACTGTTTATGAAATCATTGCAAAACCAACTACGTAAGTTCTAGATTTATAAGGATTACTACTATCTTCATATCACAAAGGATTCACTGTCCTAGCCCAGAAGAGGGAAGACTTGCTTCTGTCTAGATTAGTGAAGTCAGAGCCTCAAGATATCTAAACGTTTGAACCCAGCTTTGGCAGCTGTATGTGCTCAATTCAGCTACCTTCAGGTATCTAAAAACTGACCATCTATTTGAAAAGACAGCTCTAGACCTCCCTTTAAAGTCAGTGGACAAAAGTTCACACCCCTGGAGAACTCTTCATTCCTTCCTACAGCAGATGTCTAGCTAGGTCAGATGAACCACCCCATGGAAACACCACGTTCACCACACAGGTTACAGAAGCAGTCTAGATGATATTAGTCCTCTAATATCTATACCTCTGTCAGGAAATGATATCCTGTCTTTGGGAATATTTCAAATGAATGGGTTAAACTGACCATGCAAAAGCCCTTTCTCTCTCTGTACTTTATATCCATGAGCCACTTTCATGAGAAATTTGCTATTTGACTTTCCTAAAGAGAGCAAGCCAGAACCCTGCCTTCTCGGAGTCTGCTGTGCTGCACAGTCCTTGCTTTGAGGGGAAACAGTTTTCCAAGGCACCAGAAATCATTTGTAAAGGAAACACAGGGTTTGCTTGGGGTTTTTTTTGTGTTTCTGACAAATCGAGGTATCAGATATAGTTGTTATTATTTAGTAATGATAATAGCAACAATTTCTCAGATGTAAAAGTAATACAATAATGATAGGCTTCATGGAACGTACAAAAAAAAAAGACTAACAGTTATAATCAGTTGCAGAAGGAACTAAAGAAAATCTGGGACATGAAAAGCAGTGAAACAACTGTTTGTGGTGAGCTGGGCTTTCATGATGGGGGTATCACAGCAGCAGCATAAAATGGAAACAGGGTCTACTGTAAAGCCGTGTGTCCTCCAGATGGCAACATTGATTGGTATTTCTAAAGGAGCTTGGAAGGAGCAATCTTTCTCTGGGATACACAGATCAGGCTTTGACACTGACTTGCATTAGTACTCCCCTCAAGACCCTGGGCTGTGACAGGAAAAGGTGCTAACCTTGATAATATTCATGACAGTCAAAATGAGGAGGGAAAGCGGAAATCACTACACAACCTTCGGATTCAGAAGACCCGGGGGGGGGGAGGGGGACGAATAATTATGGCACAACTATCTGGCAAAGGACAATATTTTAATCCCAAAAATCAACCCCTAAGAAGGGATGAAGATCACTAAGGATGAAAAATGACCGTGATCTTACAAGTGCTTGAGTACCTTCTGCAGTCAGTGTATTTCCCTCAGCATTCTGAGCCACCAGGACTGCTGCCGCAAAGACCCCTCTCATTTTGCCAGAGCACTTAAATCTCTTCGGGTCTTGAGATGAAGAATTGACAACTGATGGGCATGTGGGTAGCACCTAGGACTGCACTTGAAGAGATATTTAGTGGTCTTCTGAGGCTTTTCACTGAGGATTTTCTAATTCTTCAGAAAGGAGATCAGGAGGATGAATTTTAGTTAAGTCTGAGACTTATATGCATTTGCCACAAATTAATTCTAGCCCCTGAGCTAGAAAATAAAGGTGAAAATAAAGGAATTAATAAGATCTTTTGCTTTTATTAGTTTTACTGAAGTGCAGTTTTCTTGCCAGTACACTTCAGGTCAAGTATGAATAGTATGAATTCTGCCTTGATTTTGGGATGACTATAATCTCCTGAAGTCTTGCACTTCATCTGGTCAGGGTGCAAGGAGACATTATGGTCAAACACCACATGAGTATGAGGTATAGAGCCAAATGGCAGGCTGGTGTGAAATGGCTCAGTGCAGGTGACTGCAAAGCAGTGTCACCCAGTGGGCTGGCAGGAGAATTCAGTCTCATTTTCTGGGTTGGAAGAGGTGATTCATATTGGCTCAAATCTCCCATATTGTTGCCGTTTAGAGAGAAGATAAAAAGCCAAAAAGTTCTACCACTTTCTTACACAATTTGTTTCTTTTTTTCATTATTTGCTGGTTGATGCTCAAAATTTCTTGAGGTTTTCATGACTCAACTCTCCTCTCTAATAATGTTGGCTATTAATGAAGGGTTTCCTGGAAAACACATGAGTTCAAAGTTTCAAAAATCCTGTTTTTCATTGAAGTTTAATTTCTAGAAAAATTTTCCACTTTCAGCAAGAATGAGACTGAAAAGCAGAGAACATTTTCCATTAAAGTCTGTAGAGAAATTTCCTTTAGTTTCTTACAGAAGATTGCAGAGCTTGAAACAGCTTCCACTTTCACCACTACCGCCAGGACAAGAGCCAACATCTTCTGCTTCCCTCTTCTGCCTTAAATCAGGCCTAAGAAACCCACTAAGTTCCCAATTTTTGTGCAATTCTTTATCTTTTGATGTTTTCACATCTGCCCAGGCTATTCATGATAGTCATGTTCCAGTCCTCGCTTTTTTCAAAGTATATGGTGTTGTCTCTGCTCACTTGGCCCTACTGAAGGAGATGAGGCTAATCTTGGTTTGATGGAGGAGATTTAACTAGGATTATTTTGTCCAGGGCAGAGCTAAGATGATGGTCATTGACTTTATTCATCCCTGTAGCTCTCTAAAGTGTCGATATTTTATCACAGTTTCCAGCCTGCTTCCCCTACATTTTCCATACTGAAGGCTCACCAACAGGTTTTCTGCAGCACAAACAAGAATTCAGACTATAATTTCTCTTTATTTGCTTGTTTGTTTTTAAAGTCAGTGCTGTTCCAACTGATGTGAAAAAAAGAAAAGAAACTAAATACAAAATTCCACAAATATTTGATTGGGGCTTTTAGAGGTACAGGACAAGAGCAGGACTTTGGTTTCTTTGTCCACTGAAAAATCTCAAAACTACAATTTTTTTTCCCCACAAAGATTTTGGTAAAGAAAAAAAAAAGTTGTTTGAATAAAAATGCAGGATTTTAAAAAATATCTTCAGACAAACCTTTAAAACAGATAAACTTTTTTAGCCTGCTTTTGTCGAGCACTGAGAACAGTTGCAGAAAGCTTTTCCATAAATTACATTTTCACTGAAAGTCACCCAGCTCCAAGTGCTGCCTCAGAGACGTGGATGGGCCTGAACCACACCACAGGGGACACACATGGCACCTTTGCCCACCCATCAACACAATCCATGCACCAGCAGTAGGAGGGCAAGGTTTGTTTCTTCTGCCTGTGTCATACTCACCAGAGCTGAAACAGCATGACTTAAACTCGCAGGGTTATAGAAGGCAACTGGTGTGGCAATCCTCTCTTATTTGTTATCTGGTAAGAGCAAGGCTGCCTTTAAAATCTGGCTGACGTGCTCGTGAGCTGTTACACGGGTGTTAGAAGGGGATCACTGCCCTTTCAGGAGATGCAGACCACAACAGACCCTTCTGATGAAGCCACAATGCTAAAATGTTAATCTGATGAATTCTACCTCTGTGGCTCTGGAGTAAGAGGTTAGCAAAACACTTTCTGTGCCAAGGAGCTGTAAAATAAGCTTCATTTTAGATGCGATAGGGGAATATCTTCTTACTAATTGTACCAAGGTGTCTGCTGAATTAGCTGAGATATGATGTATCAGGAGTCACCACAAAACCTCTGTGTGAAAACATCTAATAGAGTCAAAGAAACTCACTGGAATAGACCCCAAGGCAGATCAGCTGTGCCTAAACCTAAACCAGGCTAAGCACCGTCCACTCACACCATACAAACCCCTGACTGAAAGGAGGGAGCTGTGATTACATTTGTTCCCATTACCTTCTGCCAGGTCTGATTTCCACCAGTGGGCTCATTCACAGCCCCCAGTTACCCATCCCTGACTGTATCCACTGATGCTGTCATTGGTACAGAAGCAAAGCAGGACCAAAACTCCATTATGGCTTCACCCTTCCCCAGTCTCTCTTCTAAAATCTACACAGGGAGAATTGGCTGGAAATGCTGTTATATCTGTTTTACAGGTGAGCATGAAATGGCACAATTATCCCAGCTATTGTCCCATGGAGATCATGACCAATGCTTTCTGCATTTAAAAGAGTGATGAAAGATTCAGACCATGCCTGGTTTCTCTACAGCCCTGGAAATATGCAATCACAACATCCTAAACAAGATCCAAGTAGGGCCCTGGCTTAGATCCCAATATCATATGGAAAAGAGCAACCTGGTCTAGTGAAGAGTGTCCCTGCCCAGGGCAGGGAGTTTGGAACCAGATGATCTTCATGGTCCCTTCCAAACCAAACTGTTCTATGATTTTATGATTAAATTTGTGATGGAAATGGGAGGGGAGTTCTGACATCCCAATTTCCAGGTCTGTGTTGCTACCAATGGTGCTGTGCTCCTCTTACCATTTTGCTTTAACTATGTTACAGCATAAGACTGAGTTGTCATGATGGTGCTATATCTTGAAAATTTGAGTCTGGTTTGGAAGCGTGTGTGGCCCTTGTCCTTTTGTTCTCTAAACATAGGGTCATGTCCAGTATTCTGCATCTGTCTTACTAGAAATGATTTTATAACAGTAGATTATTCTACAATATTTTCATTTTTTCCCCAGGCATCAGTAATAGGAGGTAATTTATATGTCCAGTGGAAGCAAGGATTTCTTCTCAGTAATTTCTCCCAGTTATGTTTATCAATAAGTATCTCTCAACAAAATGCCAAATCTCACAAGCATGTTTGGAAAGTCAAATATGTTTGTGTAATGGAAACCTATGTCATGTCAGGAATTAGTTTGACTAATAGGCCTTTAATTAAATCCTTGTGGGGTCTTGGTGTTAATAGTAGACCCAGTTTCCAAAAAGTTTAATTTATAAGATAAATTCACAAATATATCCATCTAATAAATCTTTCCTACGTCCAATATTTGTCCTAGAAACAATAACAGGACAGATAATTTATTAGACTATTTCCTATTGCATTATAATGACTATGCTTGATACTTTAAACGTATCCTTCAGAGCCCTGGAATGACAGAGGCTATAACTAATGAAGATAAAGATTTCCAGGGCGCATTGATCCAGGAGAGACATGCTTACTGTAACTTTCAGACCTATATGTAATCACAGAAATATTTCCCCAGAGAACACAAATTACAGATGACTCTAAAACTGCCACTGGAGATATTTTGCAGAAACCACAACAGGAAATGTTTGTTTTTTCAACCCTAATAACCCTTTCACAATACAAATTATTTTGCATCTTTGAGAAAATTACATTAATTCTCAAGTTTTTCTTGCGACATACGTCACATTGATATAAATATCTATGTTTTTCTTAACTGTCTCTTCTTAAGTCAGCTCCTTGATTTCTCACTTAAATGGTCACAGTGTAAGAAACAAAGTGCCACCTAAAGTGTCTCCATTTCTCCTCCCTCAGAGAACAGCATGCTTGCAATACAAACGAGCACAGCAAAAGATCAATTCTACCCCAGCATAAACACATGGGAATCCTAATAGCAGAGAAGAGAAGGAAAGTGCCAGGTCTAAAATGTAGTCCCAGCAACCAGAAATACCATTCTGGTATCAGTAAACACTTTTCAGAGTTAGACCTATCCCTAATCTATCAAGATATCACCCCTCAAATTCAGAAAGGTCAGAGGAAATATACCCTTGTTGTCCTTTTCCTACAGCACATGTGATTGTAGCATTCTCTTCCTCCAGATGCAGAGTTCCAAGGTTTAGGGTTCTTTACAGCCTATTTATTTTACTTAATACTGATCATCATACTAATAGTTTTTCATACCAAACAAGTCAGTTACAGGTAAATACAGTGAGAGTCCTTATGTCTGGCATGGAAACAGCACAGATCTCCCTCCTCAGGTGAATCAATGGATGGCATCACTTAGTTCAGGCTGAAGTGGGAGGAAATGGGTAGAATATAAGAGCAGAAGAAAGATATGTGTTATGTTTTGATCAAGTTTGTTGGAAGGCCCAGGAATACTTGACTTATTCCTAATTTTATTGGATAACATTCAGCTCATAATGGCCTTCTCGGCGTCATTCTCACTCAGAATGCAGGTCTATGCAGGAACTGCCTTTAGGATCTGTGTCTGAGGTCAGGCAGCTGCTCTGACCCCTAAGGCTACTGAGCTGAAAGGTAAGATAGCCACCCACCTCCCTGAGAGCTTGAGAAATAAAATGCACCAAAAAGAAGACACCAGCTTTGGTTGCTGATGATTTTTAGAAGAAAACCTGATTTGCAGCCTGTGGTTTGGCTTGCAGCATCGTGTGTGCATGGATCTCATAGCAGTGGAAATGAAGCACTTAGTAACCTTGGCTAGTACTAGCCCACTCTGGGCAGCACTCCCCCAGGAAATCTCACATCTCCTCAGTCCAAGCAGCACCTCTGCTCCAAAATCCTTTGCATGGTATTACAGGCGGAGATCTTTCTGCAACAGCACAACTAGTCAACACTAAGGCATGTTTTGAAAAGCAGGGGACAGGAATAAGCTGGTAAAATTGTGCCACTTGTTCATAGAAACCACCATGTCTGAGGACTTGTACTCATTTTAATCCAACAAGCAGGGTGTGTGGTTGGCTTTTCACGTACAACAGGCACTGAGCCCCCAGCAAGGAGAAAACCAGTATTTCTGTATCACATTTATTCATTTCCTGCTGCAAAGTACATCTCTACCTGAGAATGGAGGACCAAAATGAGACCAAGTCCCCTGCAGTTGCAAAAATGACAGAAATGTAGCATATAGAGCACTTCTGCTCCTGTTTCCCTGCTCATGTACAGAGGAAGCTGCAAAACATTTCCCCCAAACGTGCAACAAGCTTGAAACAAGCTGCAGAAAAGACCAAAAGCCACAAACTACAACATAAAACAGGAGGAGAGCAGGAAAGCTAACCAGCAGCGAGATGCCTAGGGCTCCTGTGAGCAGCAAGGGAATTTGTTAGGTGCTAATTCCCGGGTGATCCTCAGCAGTGGGTCGTGCTCCGTGCTGGGGCTGAAGGCAGAGAAGAGGTGACAGGTCCCTGCCTCTGTCATCTGACGAAAAACTTATGCCTGACTCTAAGCTCGATGATTTAGTGCCGGTTGTGTGAGCAGGACTCCCTGACTAGACTCCAGAGAAAACGCTAACACCAGCTGGAGTGCCAACACCACCGGCTCCGTGTCCTGCCGCTGGCTGTGGCCAATTTCCAGTGCTCCAGGGGAAGGTAAAGAAAACTTTCAGAAGCAAAGTTACGTAACATTTACACAATGTTATAAACTAACACAGTTCTGGTTTGTCTTTTTGTTCCCATGAACATGATATGACTCAATGGAAACTACTCCGCGGGAAACAGGCTGCCCATTTGGCATCTTAAGCTCCCAGAAATAAGATACTCTCTAAAGAATTTGGAAACAGCATACCTGTTGGAGGGATGAGCCCAGCCCAAAACCCTGAGCTGAAGAAACCTGGAATTTGGGAAGAGTTTAAAAAAAAAATAAAAAATAAAACAACCTGCCTCTGGTCTGGCTGTCGCAATTATGGTAGCACTGGACTGGACCCAAACCATGCATCTGCGTAAGCTGTGTGTCAATATAACAACATTCATGTTTACTTTGAAACAAAACAGAATAACACCATAATGGGGCTTTCCCCCCCTTCTTTCTGAGTGCTTCTTAATGTTTGTACCAGCATTTCTTAAATCCTGTTTCAGCTGCTACTTATAATCCTAAAGTGGTGCTTGAAATCTGTCTCTGAATTTCAGAGTGTGAAGCCAAGTCGAATGTCTTGTCTCCCCATCAGCTCTCCTGACAAGGATAAAGAAGGACAAAATGTTATGCAGACTTGTTGACGGAGGTGAAACGTGGTGGTTGCCAAAGATGGTTTCTGGAAACAGTGCAAACCCTCCACTGAAACCTCACTGGCATGCAAGACAATCTTTGCTTTTTACTAGTAGGCCCAAAACTAACATTTTCATAATAATTTTCCAGTATCAAAGTGATAGTTTTTATCCAAGACAGCTGAATACTACAGAACTGTGTAACAACAATTCAGTGCCAAACATATGCTATGTATATATTTTAACACCTTTGATAATAATAAAAAATGCATGTTCCTAGCAGTTTTCTCAACTTTCATTCAATAACAACATCCTCGAGTTGATGCTTTTTGTTTTCCTTTCATATTATTACGAACCTGTGTTTAATTCTCAGTGCCAGTTTGGCTTTTTAACCTCTCTTTCTACATTCCACTAGTAATGTCTGATTAAGAAATTAGCCTTTCAAGTGCTATAAAAAAATCCAAGAAATACAGTAACACAATACCATGGAAAACTGATATAATCTTTTCAAAACTATAAAAATTGGTCACCCAGAGGAACATCTGCATGGTAAAAATTTTAAACAAACTGGAAGGGAATCAGATAGCTCATAAAGAACCGAGCTGCTAGAAGAGCCATTGGTCGTTTACATATTTTGCTGTCATCCTGACTCGGAGAAGACTATCATTTTGAAGCATGTTTCTTCAGTTTTAGTTACCAGCATCTGGAATGAATTCCAGGATGGAACATTGAAAGTTTTTAAAAGGAAACTCAACCTTACAATAATTATTCCTTAAATCATTAATATGGTGAAAGTGCCAGATGTAAAAATATGAACAAAAAAAATAAAATAAAATGTGCTCCCAGGTATCACTCAAATCCCTGATGTACATCTGTCTGTTCTCTCAGTTCATTAATATCTGTGGTAGCCTCAGATATTTTCTTCTATGTAAAAATTTCCACTTACTTGTTATGTCTTCTTTCTTGCATTAGAGTTACTGCTTTACCTCTCAGAATAACTCTGTCTGTGTACATTGAGGGACTGTGAATCTACTGTAATACAGGCTTTCCTACAGCAAAAGATAACAGCGTATTCCTCTTTTATCCAACAGGATGGGAAACTTTGGGTTTGATGGATATTCAAAAGGGGCACCATCCTGAAAGAATGGTTTTGTGGTGACACCAGGGCTTTGGCAGCATGGAGCTCCTCACAGGGCCCAGGTTTCATTCACAGGCACAAGCTAGGATGCAATGAGACCCAGGTGTTAGGGGCTGTTAGGCTTGGGATAGGACTGAGAGCCCAAAGAGCAGGCAATTTAGTGCTACCTTCACTCTCTGTTCACACTTGCAAAGCAGCAGGATGAAGGCAGCAGAGGGAGGACCAACATCATTGCAAATGAATACAAAATCATTTGTTTCTCTGCTCTTTTCAGGATGATGATGCAAATCATAAGGCCAAAATCAAATTTGCTTTTTGTGAGTGAGTCCACTGGAAGTGCAATGCAGTTCAGCAAAGAGTTGCACTTAAATCACTCAGGAGAACCTAATTCATTGAAAACTCCTGGAAAACCCAGCAAGACCCCACCAGAGCCCCATTCATTTGTTTCCACTAAAGCCCTCCCTACATCCCTTGACAAAGAAGATGCCTCCTCAGAGCTCCACTGAGTACTCTCAGCACCGCTAAGCACTTCTGCAGATTAATGCTTGTCTGAATGTTACTAATTAGGGCAGGCGACTGTATAATGAGATGCTTACAAAGTTTATTCATCACTAAAAATAAATGTTAAGCATCTGGTTTGCAGGCTATTCCCATGTGCCATTCAGGTCCCCATGCTGGAGAACCAGATGGAGCTGGAGGGAGACCAATCACAGCACAGAGGGATTACATGTCTTAAAACCATGGTTAACTTAAATAAGCAAGTTGCCACCCCTCCATAAATCCCACGTCTACCACCAGATGTGTGACAAGACTGTTGCACAGGGCTTTCTAGCTCAGGCTCCCCTGCTCCAAGGGGACAGAGGAGAAAGTCAGCTGCCCGTGGCCAGGGCCATCTCTCCCTTGTGCACAGCCCACTTGTCAGCAAGGCCACTCTGTTGGTGACCAGCTGAAAAGAAACCCTGGTGACTCACAAAGCAGAAAACCATCCAATGGGCCTACGCTAAGTAAACTCTCCTCCTGTCCCAGGCAGTGGTGGAAATGACTCATCTCTTTTACTAAGCTTGGCGGAGAGTTTTTCTCTGCCATGTTAACCAAATGTTAAGTGTTTTTCTCAAGAGGGTTTGTGCAGTGAAACCATTGGTGATGTTTGTTTACAAGCCTCAGTTTAATTACTCAGAGTAGCAACAGATCTAAATAAGGACACTGTGTCTCCTGAAAGCATTTGTTAGCCTTTGTACAGGCTGACAGAGAAGGTGGGATTGACAGGTGGATGCTTTATTTTCCCTTTTGTTCCTGAGCAATGCTGTGTAAGAAGAAGCACTCTTCTTGTGTCATGGCCTTCATATTGACTAGGAAAGTAAGATCTGGGACAACCCAGGCTCTGAGGGAAGGGAGGTCACTCCTTGTACAAGCGAAGAGAGAAGGAAGGGAAACAACCCCATCCAACATCAACAGAGAGAAGAAAACAAGGTAGGTTTTCCCAGAGCTGGCTAAGTCAAACCCCACAGAAAAGAGGAATATTTAAACTGTATTTCTGTTTTTTAATGGGCTTAAAGGCTGCTTTCATGTTGGGAACCTTGTTTTGCTGAGCACTGCTGAGCATAAATAAAGGAATTGATTTCTTGCCATGCTCAAAGAGCCGGCCATCCAAGGAAGCAATGCACAAAGGCAGAACTGATAAAGGGGATGACTCTAACCATGAAGGTAATTTTTTCAGCACTTGTGGGTTTTTTCCTAGAAAGGAGAACAAGGTGATCCATTTGTATCTGGATTTTGAGCACAGCAAAATTCTAAGTTTTCATATTCAAGGTTTTGGTTTTTTTTTATTTGGTCTCTTATATTGCTAAAGAAACATACTCAGGTATGGCACTTCCAGGAACCACAAAGTACAAGTACACTATGCAGATGAGACCATTAGCATAAGAAAAATAATGCTTTCTTCTGAAACAAAAAATCCACAAAGCTATCTAAGCGTGAGAAGAGAGTTATCTCCCATTCTTTAAACCAGCAGTGAATCTTTTAGCTGTGCTGTTTGAATGCTGTTAAGTGTTGCACTCCGACCCATTTAACAGTTTGCCCCAAAATACAAAATGAAAGGACAGACAGAAAAAGATTTTTAACCAGTCTGACCCCCTAAAATACTTTCTCAAGAGAAACTCTGGCACCGAAGCAGCCCACAGTGTTCTAACCTTGGACAACAGCAGATCCAACCACAAGACACAAAGCTGCAGGACACAAGACTCCTGAAGCCCCACTGGTCACTGAGCAGGCTGATGCTGCATGTCCCAGACTTCCTTTCTGTCTGCTGCCACCCCCTGCACTCCCAATCCTTGGTGTGGGGTGGAGCACATAGGAAGAGCTGCCTGGGGTCTGCAGTGGATGTGATCCACACACACCTGTGTGATGACAAGCAGAGACTCAACAGAGTGTCAGGAAGGATGGGTTTGTGGTCATGTAGTTCACCCACGGCCAAGAAAATCAGTCTCCACTGTAACATTTTTGCTTTATTGGAAACAAGACCTTTAATGTGGCTGTAAGGCACTAAGAGCAGGAGGCAGCTTGGTGCTGTGCTGGTGAGAGCTGGACAGCTGGGATGCATGGGGATCAGACAGGCACAAGGACAGAGAAACAATGACAATTTGATCAAACTTTCCTGTGTTAGAGCCAGGTTAGACAAAAGATGATGGATTATGGAAAGTTAGAGCAAAGCTGGAAAGCACTGGGAAAGGTTTAGTAACAGTAGATCAAAGGTGCCCATCTCAGAAAGGAAAGACATTGAACATATTTTTGTTATGGACACCATCTCCAGCTAAATTGAATCACTGAAGATTTGTTTCCACATCATCCAGTGCAGGAAGAGAAGACGGCAAAAAATGGAGTTGGAAGGTAGAGAACAGCTTGGATCATGGAAGCAGGGTCTTCTGGGACAAAGTATGTGCAGGTGAGAGTCCACTTGCTAAACTAAACCCAAGTGGTCCTGCAGTAAGGAGGCTGGGAATTAGGTTCAAGCAATGCCTGAAGAGACAGGTGTAATTCTCGTGGGCCATCCAACCAGAAAGGACCAAACACCTTTCATACAAAAACCCAGGACCACAAACAACTATCCATACACAACCTTTATAATGGTTTAGTCCAGCTGGAACAAGACTGAATGCACAACTGAAGAATGGGGTTGGGGGAGGTGAGCTGCATGATGCTGCTTTGAAGTGTTTGGGAGGATTAATCCATGATTCCACAAGGTAAAATGTAGGTTGGCAAACTGGTGAGAATAAATGAAACAGCTGATGCAAATGAGGGCTGGCCAAATGAGAAGCCTATGAAGTAATACACACAATGCACCTACTTGCCTGTTTCTGTTTTCAGTATATTTCCTATATTCAGTTTATGTCTTACATTTCACCCTGGCAAATGATGCACTCACATATCTTCACAGAGTAATCACCAGAAGTTAATGTCACAGAGTTAGGGTATGAGTGCAGGAACAGTAACAACTCTACATCAGTGCCCCAGGTGGGACGTTCTCTATTCTGGTTTAGAAACAGAGAATAATAGAATGGTTTGGGTTGGAAGGGACCTTAAAGACCAGCTAGTTCCAATCCCACCCTGTCATGGGCAGGGACACCTTCCACTAGACCAGGTTGCTCACAGCCTCATCCAGCCTAGCCTTGAACACTTCCAGGGATGGGGAAACCATAACTTCTCTGGACAACCTGTTCCAGTGCCTCACCAGCCTCACAGTAAAGAATTTCTTCCTATTATCTAATATAAACCTACCCTCTTTCAGTTTAAAGCCATTACCCCTGGTTCTGTCGCTACATACCCTTGTAAGAAGTCCCCCTCCAACCCATCTCCAAAGAAGGATTAAGCTAAAAAATTTGAGAGCAGGCTTAGGACAAAAACGTATGTCCTCCTGGGTAACTACTGCCTGATGCCAGCAGTGGGGCCACTGCTCCACAGTTTTGGGACTAATTAGAAGAAGCGACATGAAGGAGAAAGCATGTGATAATATAGACGAGATGTAAGGATGGCCCAACAGTGAGAAAGTCAAATTGCTCCCAGCAGAAATACTCTGTGGGTGGCATGAAAATACTCCAACTGACTTGTGTCCATTTTTGTTGACAGAACCATCAGTTGCTGCCACCTGGGAATTTTTGTTCAGTTTGCTTAGCTATGATTTATGGTGTAAGTTTAAAAAACTCTGAACCAGTAAATAGATGGTATTGTTGGTTCGGTATGGAAAAAAAATCCTTCTTGAGAGCACGAAAGGATTTTACCCATTGTGGTTCCTGGATCCCTGAAATACAGCTTTCAGGCTGCAGATGCTGGGGTGGTTTGATGCTTGACTCTTTTCTTTTAGTCCAAAGGAAAGCGATCTCCTAAACAGAGTTAGGGTCTTGTGTCCAGTACCTAACAAATGGAAGAGGAATGGGAGAGAGGCAGAGCACATTCCACAGCCTGGTGTGTTTAAGGAAAGGGGTATAGCTTTCACTCTCCTGCTGTTAGACAATAATGCGCTGACTGAAAATGTCAAGCTTCAGTTCAAACAAAATAAAAGACTGGAGGGCCCAGGGCAGAGAATTTAAACACATATTAATTAGGACTCATAATACCCTGACATTTGCTGGATTTTTAATAAACTGATTAATATTTCTCCTTCATATTTCAGTGACATGAAATCAGTGCTGCACAATTAATTTCAACAAGTTTTGGTTAATGGGTGCTGAGGGAAAATGAACATACAGTGTCACAGATTTGAATTAGAAGTACTCTCACTCTGAGTAACATGGAAACCCACTGCCCTCCACATGAGAAAATTGCAGCTCATGACCTTGAGAGGAATTTATTTACTTTCAGTAAGCGATTAACTTAAAGAGTAATAATTACACAAAAAGAAGAAGAAGGCAGAGAGAATAAATTATTACAGGACCCTCAAGAACGCAACAGAATGGAGTAAGAGGCATCTTCAAATGTGGAAGCACAACACTTATGCATGTGTTAGCATGAAGTCTCAGCTTTGCATGCTCATAATAAAACAACATGGAAAAAGAAATTTTTTTGGAAGATGTTGAAGGTTCAGTTGTTATTGCAGTAACATCTCTTTACTTTTCTAACTCTTCAGTGGCACTAATGCAAGTGGTTCAGAAGGTACTACCAGTGCCTAACCGGAGGGGCAACACTCCCACACAACTTGTCATTCAATGTCGTAGGTTGCTGTAAATGTTTCAAACCTCTTTGGGATAGTTCCTTCCTCTTTTGTTAACTACAACAATATTTCTTTACGTGATGAGAGGATTCAGTCATAGCCTGGGTCCCTGTTGTGCAAACTTTGGTTGAAACACCCAAGAAGCAGAGGTCTGGCCCAGGGCCATCTGAGAAGTTTAGGCATGAGTTACAGCTTGGGATAAAACAGGCCAGCAATAACACAAGCCACTACTCCGGTAAAAATTGAGATACAGAGCACAACTCCAGTGTCTGAAGAAAAGCAACTGCACAGACACTAACTCTTGCATCACTTAATGTGTTATAGCACACTTACTCAATCAAGGCGATCCTGAAAAAGTCACATACACATGACTGTGCTCTCCTCCTGCTAGTAAGTGAAATTTGTGTGCATGTGGGGGTCTTAGCTTTGCTTAAAGAAACCCTGGGGTGCAGTTATTGCAGTAAGAAATGGACTGAGAAAGTACATTCTGTAAGAAAGAGAAATCTTTTAGCATTTAAAATGCTGGTTTCTCACACTAAGTGCATGGCATTCAAAATCTACACATAAGAAAGTTCAAGCAGAGAACAGCTGGACATCTTCTTTCCAGATTTTAGTGAAATTTTAGATTTTGAAAATAAAGTATTCACATTTCTCCACATTTTTTTCAAACTATCAATCTACAAAATTTTGAAATAAAAACCTAGGAATCTCAAAATCTAAATAAACTGCAGATGAATAAAAGTGAAAGATATTTCAAATAAACATTAAAAGGGAATTTTTTTGAAGTCACTTGGCTTCAAAGTAACAGAAAGTGGTTTTGTGTTAGATTGTGGCTGTTGTTATTATTATTCGTATTATTATTATTATACTCTTGTTACTGCCAGTATTAATAAAATACTTGTATCCACTAAAGCCTAAGAATGTCTATCACAGACCCATGTGCTGGATATTTTACTGATGTTTATTTGAAAGACTGTCCTTGCCTCAAAACCTTCTAATTCACTGTTTCACCCAGGGGAACAGAGAACAGAAATAGTTGCTTAGCACAGGGGCTGGATTATCACAGATTCCCAGTGTCACAAGATACATCAAACCCCAGTCCATCATCATCAAGGGTAACACAGGAGACCTGAGGTGACCCAGGCAAGATCAAAACATCACTGCTTAGTGAGCAGTAGACCTGACCTGAACAGCCTGCAGACTAAAGACATGCAGAAATGGCTGGGATGAGAAGAAAAGAGGGAGGAAAATACTGACTCTTGACTTTTAAATCAGGGGGAAAGAAACTTCAGCACTGGACTAGCAGAGCATGGCATGATGGAAGAGTTTCCCAAAGTCATGCAGATCCAGCAGCTCCCTGTTGCCTCAGCCTGGCATTAAAACCACAAGGACATTATTTGCAGATAGCACAGCAGGCAGCATGAAGGGTTGTCTGAGAAGAAAGGGAGTTATTATGGTGTCAAGTAGCTAATACCTGCTAGTATAATGCTTACACAGGGAGATAGTGATAGGACAAGGGGGAAAGGTTTTGAACTAAAAGGGAATAGATTTAGATTTGATGTTAGGAAGAAATTCTTTGTTCACAGGGTGGTGAGACACTGGCACAGGCTGCCCAGAGAAGTTGTGGATGCCCCACCGCTGGAAGCGTTCAAAGCTAGGCTGGATGGGACTTTAAACAACCTGATCTACAGAATGACATCCCCGCCCATGGCAGGGGCTTTGGAACTAGATGGTCTTTGAGGTCGTTTCCAACCCAAACCGTTCTGTTATTCTATGATTCCACAATTAATTAGCACAGCTCAATGAACCATGTCTGGACCATGGTCACTGATTACGTGGCTATTCTTAGTGAAACTGGGAAGTTTTACACCTGCAAAACTGCCTTCCTTGGGGTCTAAGCCAAGGCTTCCTACCACTAGAGCAGGCTAAGGGCTTTGTTACCTGCCCAGGTACCCAGATGAAAGTTCTGATCCCAGCCCTTCCCTGGAAGCTGAGCCACTTCCAGCAGCAGTTGATGGACAGGAAACCTGTTTGCTTTTACACCTTCAGAGCTTGCCTCTTGGCACTGTAATATTATCAGCACTGATCTTAATTAATATATCAGGCTGGGAGCTACAGCAGAACAGATCTGCTGCAGGATGCATCTGGGGAAGGGTTTTCTGGAGCCCAAATCATTCCCAACTTGTACCCACAGCTCTGCTGGAGGCTGTGGGGCTGCTGGCAGCTCCTTGTGCTGCCATAGATATTGGAGAACATCATCTCCCCAGACCCTGGAGATCACGCTCATACCCTGATATTTTTTGAGGCATACAAGGAGGAAGATGAAGAAAGTTTGGAATTTATGGAGCTGTTTCCCCTCTTAATCTGTACAGTCAGAGTGGGGGGGAAAACTTAACTCTGTAGGTGACAAAGGAAGATGGTTCCTCTCTCCACAGCCAAACAAGCATTCTCAGGGGAGAGCTTTTTTACAATCACACTAATCATTTAGGTTTCATCCAGCCCCCACAAGCCCACAGAGGATGTGCAGAGAGACTCCTTTCAGCACCTAGTGGGCATTACCAGTGTCAGTCACAGAGCACAGACTAGAGAACTCCTGTCTCCACTTTAAATTAAGTCTTAAAATACAGGCCAAGTATGATGGATTTGTAGACAGCTGCTTAGGGAAGGAAGTGCTGCAGGGGATTCATTACACTGTGGGCTGACGGCTGATGCCTAAGTATTGCAAAACCCATGGGGTTTTCCAGAAGGAGCTTGGCATGAAATATGTGGTGAAGCAGCAGTACAGGCTGCAGAAGCCATGGCACCCCAGAGAGACAGATATGAAATAGAAATTACTGAGTTCAGTAATGGCCACAGAAAGGATAGGGAGCTGGGAAATACCCAGCCCAGTTAGAAGAGATCTGGGATGTGGAGGAGACAGGAATACTAGATCCTGAATAAGAGTTCTGCTCTTTTACTTCATTCCTAGGGCAGTCCTCCTTATAACCCATGCAACTCAAGAGATAAGCTCTTTGTGATGAATGTTGGTGATTTTGGCATTAGATTTATAGCTTGTTTTACTGGAGTGGGAGTCTGGAGACCTTGTATCTCGACTCTGCTACGGATTTCCTGAATAACCTTAGTGAGTCGTACAGACCCAGCTTCCAAGTGTGGCAGCCTGAAGTTCAGTGCACAGAGCCATGGTCAGCCCCACAGCTGGTGGTAGGAATCCCTTCTACAATCTATAGGGCCTGCTTTGTAAGTAGGAAAGTTGGCCTCAATTCTGTGAGCCTCCATTTCCTAAACTGTTGCTGCTAGGACCTTCTATGAGGTCCTTGCAGAGGCTCCATTTATTCATGCTTACAAAGAATAACAAATGCAGGGACAGAAGGGTGGAAAAGCGAGCCAGATAAAAGTACTGTCCAAAAACTGCATCACCACATTGGCAAGTGAAGCTGTATCAGAGAGGGCAAGGAAATTTTATTTCCCCTACCTCCCTCCAATCCTTCACTCACAGCTACCCCGACAGAGTTCTGACCAGAAAGGGACTGAGTTGATAGTGAAAAACAGAAAACAGCCACTCCACAGGATTATCTAAGACTGCACCAAATAAACCCAGTGAAAACAGGCTCATAAGTACTTGGTGCTCTTTCAGCACATGTCATCTGATAATCTTGGGGCAGCTTACCATGTCTGGCTAGGGAGCAGCAGGTCCAAGCACTTCTGAATAGCAGACTAAGTTAGATGACTAAATATGGTATTTTTTTATGAACTTGGAGGACCTGCTTTGGAGTGCTTGGCCCAGGATTGATTCCTTTTGAGACCTAGGCCTTTGATCTCACTGCTAGACAAAATAATTAAAGGAACTGAAATACAATCGAGATTTCTTCCCAGATTAAAAAAAAAAAGAAAAGAAAAATACTTGGATATCTTTTTTGGACTCTTCAGATAAAACATCACTTAGAAAAACAACATGGTGTCTCTTGAGCTTATTCCGTCAGCTCCCTTCTTCTAAGCTCACACATGAAGCTGCTCAGACATTTTACTGGGAGGGAGAAAAACTGGAAGCATCAGGTAATGCCAGGGGCATGATCAACTTCAAACCAGATACATTTGCCCCTAAGGACCATTACCTACAATGCTCTTTTCATAGTGAATGCCTCAGCTGAGGGATTTTGCTTTGAAAGGGCGTGTCTGTTTGGAAAGACTGTTTTCTTTCTTGATGCACACACAGATTTGGTGATTTTGGTGGTGCTTCACTTTTCTGACCAGCCTGCTTGATGGCTCCACTTTAGTGACAAAGACAGTCTGCCTCCCTCACAAAACACACAGGAGAATCCGTGTCTGCAGCAGGAGGGAGAAGAGGTCCAAACCCGAGGCTGGGGAAGGATTAGATGGGTTCCTGATAGCTCCTGCCATCCAGTCTGAGGTCTCAAGACTAAGTCAGAACTGCCCAGTGGCACTTTTTGTCCTCTGCAGCAAGGAACTAAGGAACTGGAGTGGCAGAGTGGTTGAGGGGCTTTCTTAGCAGTCCAAACGTGCCAACTGGAACCTCACTTGGATTTTATACTATAAACTGTCCCCAGTTAACCCTACTGAGAAAGAATATCTGGAAATACTATATTACCATGGGAGGGTGAGGGAGGAGGCGGGGTGGGCAGAAGGTGTGGAGCTTTGATATAGGAATATGGGAGATGTTGCGACTAGATGTTCTTTGAGTTCCCTTCCAACCCAAACCAATCCATGACTCTATGAATTTGGAGTAAGGAATCAAAAGCAGATATGCCATAGTAATTTCAGACATCTCTCTGGAGAGTTTAGGTTCTTCAAGTAGGCTGCATCACTCATGAGGACTAAAAAAATCACGTCTAGGTGTTTCAGCAAAGGATTTCAATATCTAGAGAGCAAGTGCTGAGTGAAGCCTCTAACGCTACCATATATCATATATATCCTCCTGCCCCCTGTCCCCCTCCTCTCTCCCCCCACTTTTCCCCGTGTCTTTTTCACTTCCTTCCCGTTTTTCCTTTTCAGTCTGAGATCCTGGCAAGGTAGGAAGGCAGAAGACTGGATTTCCTCATCACTGAGCCAGTTAAAATGGCTATTTTGGTGACGATCCCAGCCTTGGATATGTTGCCAGCACTGAGGCAAATCCAGCATGACCACACAGTCAGTGAGTCCTGGGCTGGCTTTGAAACCCTTTGGAGCAAGCACATCCCGCTCCTTGCAAGCATTTTGTACGACATTCCTTAATTTTACATTTTGTTCTGTGGGAGTACATTTTTTATTAATCACTGGCTTGCACATTAATACAGTACTTTATAACAGTTAAACCAGATATTCCATCCTAGCAACTCAAATTAATATTTGTTTGAATAATCTGCTTAAGATGATGTCTGGCCAGCAGTGTGGTCTGGCTGGAAGTACTCTGTTCTCCCAGGTGGACGTTTTCATTTGGTTTGTTCCATATTTTATTCCTCTGCTCTTATTTTATATCGTCCCCCCAAATCTTCCATTCAGATTGCTTTCTCCAGCAGTAGTTCCTCTTTTATTTAGTCTGTGTAAGTTAAAATACTTTTTCATTGATTGTCCCAGTTCTCTGGGACAAATGGCTCTATTGAAACCAAATATTTGTAAGGACCTTATTCTTGTGGCTTTTTTGTATTATTTAAGATTCAAGTTTAAATACATATTTTGAGTACAAAAGATATATATTGCATGAAGCAAAATATTCTGGTTTTGTGTACATATTTTCTCTTTATCATTTTGCAACATTTTGGTTTATTACATGTATCATCACACTGATATTGTTTTAAGGATTGTCTTCTGCAAGATCAAAGTCTTCCTGTATTAATTAATTTCTACCACAGTAAAAATGATAAAAACTTGAAGAATAACAAGATACTGATTTGGAATGGATATAAATGTTCTCCTTTTTTGAAAGATTTGTGGGCTGAAGCCAACTTTCACAGTTCAAACTTGTCTCTAAAAAACACAAACGAGTAGCAACTCATGTCCAGTAGTAATTTCTTCACTGAATCATACTCAGACTTTGGTCCAAAGTCCTCCTGTGTTTTGAGAAAGTACAAAGCTTTTCTGGCTTAGGTTGGGCACAGACTGCCTTGGAAAACAAAATATTCAGAACTGTTCATTTTCAGAATGTTGCACAGGCAAAAATTTGCTCTGACAACACCCCTCTGAGGTACAGGGATCACCGTAATGTGCTCTGACTTCACACGATGCTGCAAACACAACCTGTGCAGTGGGAGTCAACTTTGCCCTGTCAGCTCTGACCAGATCCACAGAGAATAAATGTATGAAGAGGTAAGAACACAAGTTATCCAGACCTCAGGGTTTTTCAAAGTCTAAGACACTACATGTGTGGTGGGGCGTTATGACTCCTTTTTTTAGAAATCTATTTTGAGCTACTCTGATTGCAAAAAAATATGAATGACTGCCTCCCAATGAAATGTGTACAAGGAAAATTATTATATTGCATCCTATAAAATTTTCCCCTCACCTAAAAAAAGTGTTTTCTGTAGCACTTTTCACTAAGACCAAAAGGTACCTTTTCATTTCCCAGAAGAACAAATTATTTTTCACCAGTTACAAAACAGCAGGTAAAACAACAATGTGCAGTCTAAGAATTCCCTCCTCAACCAAGGGAAGTCAAGGAGGGTTTTTTAAAGTATACTCAACTGAGATTAATGGGTTCTTTTCCTGGAAAACTGCATTTAAATTGATAACCATAAAGACTTCCAAGAGGAAGTTACACAAACCTTTACATCACAGAGGATTCCCTTAATTCAAAGTCTTCAAAAAAAAAGTGAGAATCGTGGAAATTATGTATGTTTGATTCCTTCCTTAATTTATTTTAGTCATATAGCCATTTCTAGGAAAAAGAGGAGAAACCAGAGAAGTGATCTGCTTTTCTGTTATAGAACAATTTCTCTAACTAATTTCAGATTGGGATATTTATTCTCACAGACTGTAGCATCTATCCATCATACATGTATTCACATTAACTTACAATTACATTTATCCAAGCACACTGTGTAATTGTTGCAATTTGTATATCCCTTTATGATTATAAAGCACAAAGCAGTAATACATTGCCAAGATCACATGACCACCTCTTAAAAAATCCATCACCATGTTCTCCCAGGTATTCCAGAGAAAGATAAAAGCTTGAGTTTGATGAACTGTGCACTCTCCTGACTCCACATTCACCTCTCCCAGACACTCCCAGTGTGCTGGGCAAAGGGAACACTCCCCTTCTCTAGTACCTTCCATATGTTCCTCTGCAGGAAGAAGTTGCCTGGGGAATGCATGTTTTGCCCCTCAAGGAATGCACTAAGGTCAAAAGGCCCACAAAGATCTCTCCCACTTTACCAGGGTCCCATGAAGACATGAGGAAGAACGTGGGGGGGTTTCCGTCCTGCTCAACACGACATAAGAACTGTTGAAAACTGGGAGGGACTCTTCAAAACCTACTACTGCAGCTGCAAACTAATGTTTGTGTTGTAAGCAGAATTGCTACAGACGTGCTGAAGAACAGAATAAACCTCCTCTGCCCCAAAACCACCTGCAGGCTTTGAAGCTTATGGCTCCTTTGTTGCAAATATATATCACCCCAAAATAAGTGGCTTCAGACTGTCCGATGATAATTTCTTATTGGAAATGCTCTTTTCTACCTAAGGCAACACTTTTCCCATCGTGACATCTTGCCATCTCAAAGTTCAGCAAGGCAAAAAACGTGGTGACCAGGACAAAGATATCCATGAGTGAAAGGAATCTTTGACACAGAAGCCAAATACAGACTATGAAAGTCCTCTCTCCAGGGGTGAAGAATTACCAGAGGACTTCAGCACCCACAGAACCACATGAGAAATGAAGCTATTTAAATTGACCATCCTACAACAATTTCTGTGCACCTGTGAAACTTTCACTCAATCAAAATGACAATAGCAAACCAGTAGCTCATAATTCATATACCTGGCAAGATATTTTCTCCTAAAGGCCAGAAAAGAGGACTAGAAAGTAGAAAGATGTAGTTACAGCTGCGTCCATTTGTAGATATGTAGAAGAGCTACAGATACTACTGTGCTGTAAGACAAATTGGGAGTTTCAACCAGATATTGGCAGGTTGGTAGATCACTGAATAGAGAACATCTTTACTAGTACAGATTTTACACAAAGGAGACACCTTTAAATACTTGCAATCCCTTTTTATGTACAGCTGTTAGGAGGATGCAGCAGTTTTATCATTCTGTTCTTATTTGTAAGACCTTCTCTTTGGTTGAGATTAGTCTGGGACAAACCCTTCCTGTCAGCTCACTTCTGAAACTGAAGAGTTTTCAGCTAATCTTAGTAGCAATCTATTGCAATCAAATTTGCTCAGTACACCACACCTACTTTAAAAGCTCTTTTTGTCCATGACCTTGGTGTGAAAGCAGTATGCTCCATTACTGGTTTTCTCCTCTATTGTTTACGTTGAAAAGCAGCTGGTCCTTTATGAATATCTCACTATTTGAGTCAAAGACAGAGTATTTTAGCTCCCTTCAGGAGTTTTCTAACTCCTCTTCTAGCCAGCACTTCCCTTGACCTCACTCCCACCCTCAACCCTTACCACCTACAGAAGATTTCCAGAAGGGTTATAATGGAGATTTGCAAAGCAAAAATGGTGTATGATTTTCATTCTGCATCTCTAGAAGGCAATTTCTAACTATTAGTGGGCCCAAGACGCACACAGTACTGACTGAGCTCATAAAAAAGTATTTCTCACTGATTTATGGAGCTGAGGGGAGAAGAAGAAAAAGAGAGATTTCTCCTGAAAAACTGAAGGCCTGCTTTATGATGCTTTTGTTTGATTTTAATAAAAATTTTGGAATGAAGAAGCAGGAACAAATGTTTGCGGGTTTTGGTATTGTCGTAAAAAGTTCCAGTATTTGTTAAAAATCTCCTCTAACACTGAGCCCTTGCAGCTCCCGATTAATTCCAGGGGAACTGTGAGCCCTTCCAGGTCTGGACACTCTAAATGCTGGCTCGTGGCAACCGATTTCAAATACAGCCAATTCCTGAGCCTTTACCCAGGTTTTACTCAGCCTTTACTCAATCAAAGCTCTCACTTAGGGGCAGTAAATAAGGACTTTAGGAACTGGCCCAAAGGATAGGTTCCACAGCATGCAAGGCAACTATTATTAAGTGCTGGCGTTAGTCAGCAATAAGCCCTCCTCCACCTCTTAAACTTTTGGTGTTCCCACAAGGGAAGCTATTGAAAAGCCTGTGCTTTGTAAGTTCAATTCCCTTTGCTGGCTTATAACACAGCTGCTATATATTATCTTATACATTTGACCACAAAGGTGCATTCTATAGGCAAGATTCATCCACTCCTGCCATCCCTTTTTATTCATTCACTGCTTTTCAGCATAATGTTTGGGGACCCTGTTCTCAGCCACTTGTACACTTCGGCACTTGAAACACACCAAGAGGGACAATCGCTTGACTGATATCTCCATCTTAGTATCTATACCCGTCTCTCTGTTTCTCTAGCTTTCTACCCAAGCCATTGTGTGTGCCAATTGTGCTATCATAAAGCAGAGTGTTGGGCTGTTTTGTGATGATGAAGAACCATGCAATCACAAGCTTTATTGCATACCATCCCATCCAGTGACCCCTGTTCTTATCATGAGAGCCCATTCAAGGGGAAATTACACCAGACTTCAACGGGGAAAGTGTCCCTCTGTTTCCAGGCTATTCAGGACAAAAGGTGAGAACTGCAGAACAAGCCTCTTCTGCTTTAATTGTGAAATGTTTCAAGCAATTGGGGGAGGGGGGGGGGGGGGGGGGGGGGGGGGGGGGGGGGGGGGGGGGGGGGGGGAGGGGAAAAAAAAAAAAAAATAAATAAATTAAAAAAAAAAAAAAAAACCAACTCTATTGAGATCAGGTGGTCCCATTTCCCAGAGATAAACAAGTTCAATAATATACTGGTCAACAGAGTTACCCTATCCTCAACAGGCTTTTGTTTTTTTAAAAAAGGACTAAAATAACCACTTGGAAATGTTAAACCAAGCCATGGCATTTTAATATGAAAATGGAGGCCTAGTATATTTTTGGTCCCTCTGACAACGATTGCCCTCAATTAGATCACTTATACTCAGCAAATTGGTTGCTGCAAGGGGTTTGTGATCATAAAAATTATCATACATGGTAAGTTCCTTTCAAACCTGTGGGGTTTTTTGCTGTTGTTGGGGGGGTTTCTCTGCTTTTTGCTCATTGCCATAGTAACGACAAGTGCACATTTTGACTTGCTTCCAAAATAATATTCAAGAATGTTCTTTTTGTCCATAGGAATCATTATGAATATTCGAATTATATTTTCCTATTAGGTGAACTGAAGTGTTTTCCAGCAACTCTGTTTTTTTCCCCCTCCTTTACAGAAAATGGGAAATTTTTATTACACCAAGGACTTTCAAGACAATAGCTACAGAGACCATTTTTCAGTACTGTTTGTAATATCTAATTCAGAGCTAATTTTTAATGGACGGGGTTCCATGGGGATTTGTTTGCAAATTTCATTAACTCTAGTTCCTGCTTCATTTGCTGAAATGCAGTACTTGGAATTGACCCAGTGAGCAGGAACACTCTTGTTCTTTTTAAAACATTGCTGTATACTACAATAAACAGTGACTGGTTATCAAAAATAAAATGCTTGATTGTCTACAGATTTAGAGCACACATTTTTTGACTTGGATGAGCTGTTTAGTTAAATTCACCACTGACACAGCTTAAACAAACACATACATTTTATTTTAAGCCTTGTGTTTTTTCAGAAGCCAATAGGATGTGCTCAACTCATAACAAAAGCAATTTCATGAGGAAATGCCTCTGTGACAGACAAATTTTGTGCTTAGCTGTCTTTACTAAAGAGCACTGCTGAATAAATCTCAGCACCTTCTGCCTGTCTCACAAAACATTGTCATTACAACTTGTTCAGGGTCTCTAATGATATTGTTGTCTTGGTTCTTTTTCTTGTATAATTTGATATTTTCTCGCATACTCTTTTTATATTTACCCTGGTAATACACTCTTCGACCTGGATGCTGAGTGGATGAAAGCCAATCCAACTTGCCAAACCCACTCTTTCACCATCCTTCAGCAGTAAAGTGTCTGTCACTTGAAAAGGAATCCAAAGTGCTCAAATCATTAAGGGATTGCTTAAGAAGGGCTTGATATGCTCCTGTCTCTGGACTCCTCTCCAAAATATATGCTGTTGGGGTTTTCCCAGTGGAAAGCAATGGCCATTTCAGGTGAACTGAATAAACACACGATAGAAGAAGCACTTTTAAACCCAGGAGTTCATTTTAGCAGAGCCTGCTTCTGGTGATGCTGTTGTAGACACCTAGGACTCACTGGTCAATGAAAATCAACATCTGCAAATTCTCTAGGGTGTAAATGTTAGGGATTATTGCAAAACCAAGGCATATTTTCCACCTCTAACAGCATAAACACAATTAACCTGCTGAAAGCTTCTGCACAGGGATAGAAATAGCCTCACACATTGAACTCATACAAGTTCCATTTCCAAAATGGACTGTAGGTGGAAAAGTTCCTGAAATCCTGAAGAGTCACGCAGGGCCTCTCAACTTCACTTCCAGTCTTGGCCTCAGCATAGGATTGAGTCAGACTCAAAAGCCTCTGAATCTCTGAAAAGCCACAGCTACTCATCGTTGTTTGTGCCTTGTAGAAGCACCTTGTCCCAAGAAACCTCTAAGATGAAACATAGCAGAAATGTCCAAAGCATAAAGCATTATTCACGTGGCACTGGAGGAAGGAGCAGGAGTGGAAGAGGGGGAGATGCAGCGAAAGGGGGTTTTACGTTACCAAAGTGTGATGGGCTCTTTGCAAACAAAGATGAAGGTTTGGGTGTGCCAAGTTTCTCCAGTCTCAGACTATGGTGGGTTAGATTCACAGGCTCTTTTCTGTAGAGTTTCAGGCTAAGCAGGCAAACTCAAACACTGTGCTATATCCACCATCACTTTCATTACAGCATGAAACAAGCAATTAAAAAAGAAACCCAACAAACTACTCGGACATGTTTGATCAGAAAGCACTTAAGCAACACAGAAGGAATCCACAGCTTTTGATATTACATTAATACACTAATATCTTAATCCTTTACCAGTGACAGACTACACATTTAAATCCCTAATGGGACCTGGTTTCCAAATTACATTATTTAATGTTTATTCAGTGAATAATCCAAATAGTATTTAACACCACTGAAGAAAAAACACACACACCCCCTGGGTGGATTGTCTGCTTTTCCTTTGCTTCGTAATTACCCAACCAAGGGCCCTATTAAATAACTCCATTTTTTATGATCTTAAAGTGAAATGAACCCTCTATTTGAACGTTGCACAGAAGAAACACTTCGGGCACACATGCACACTATAAAATCCAGCTCCATGTCAAAAACTTTCCACTGATCAAGATTGTTTTGATGCATTTGAGGACTTTCTAGCCAGGCATATTTAATACCAAAGGGCCTGATCCAGGCCCCATTCTGGAAAGAGAACAAAAGCAAACACCAAGGGAGCATCAAAGAAATAGAAATGGCTTGTCAATGAAATCTCTGCATGTGGAAGAGGGGAAGTTAATTGCCTGTAACGTTATAATATAATTAGGACACTTTCAATAGGATTTGTGCCACCCAGCTATGGACACAGCTGGCAGGGCTGTAATCACCCAAGCTCCCTCATTACTAGGCAGAAAGGCTCTTCCCCTTCTCAGTGGTGGGAGCTCAGGCATCCATGAGGTCTCTGAGTGATGGGGCTGGTATTGGCCAGCACAAAAATAAGCCACTCGGTGCTGTGACAGCATGTCCTGCTGCTTCCTTGCCTGATCCCCTTGGTGCTTCCCTCCAAGCCTTGCCCAGCTGTATGGCACTCATGTCGACCCACAAGGATGGAATATCCAATTCAGTCCCTCAGGAAAGTCAGTCCCTTGGTGAGCAGAATTCACTCATTTCCCAGGGAAAAGGTGCTTGGTTCCTCTAATGAGCAGAACACAAGTCCTTCATTGCCAAAGATGAGCCACTTTGTATTTCGAAGAGGCAACGTGTCTTCTTGCCCCCTCCATGCTCCTCAAGTAGAGGAAATCAACACAGACATACACCTGCAACAGCAGATGCTCCCATTGTGGTACACACATTTTCTGCTTCTCTTTCAAACCTGTCTTAAATTAAGGCCAGGCCTTTTTCTTCTTTCATCAAACATCTCTGACTGAAACTTTCAATCTTTGCTATAGAAATCAAGTAGATCCAGAGGTTATGAGTTAAAAAGTGTGTGTGGAAGTGGAGCAAAGTTGGAGACATGAAGGAAAGATGTTTTTGCCCCTTTTTGGAGTGAAGAATAATTTGGGAATTCATTTGTAACAGTAATAAACCCAAGGCTTTTCAAAGAGATCTCCTTGGCTAAGATCTGCACTGTATTTGCCACAAAGAACCAATGGTGCTCATTCTAGCATTTAACTGCTTCCATTTGCATAGTTAAAAAAATACCCAGTACCATTTCAGAGACACATGTTTTGACATCAGAGCTCCTAGTAAGCTGTCAACATTTCCATTAAAGAGCCCTGCTTGGAAAGCTGGACATACCAACAGCTTAAAGAGCATATGCCTTGCAACAGAAGGCAGATATGTTACTACCAGTTTGGATGTGAATGGAAAGATCAGGGATGCATGGACAGGCAGACAGACAGCCCACAGTAAACCATCAGTTTCTGCAGTGTGAAGTTTGGTATTATCTCCTGATGTCCCAGATCATGACCAACTTCTAAAAGAGAAGATGTTCCTTACAGGGTGGCCCAGCAACATCCTGAATGCACTGCAGAGGGATGGGGCTGGTCCTCCTCTGTTAGTCCCCAGCCAGGCTGGGAATGAGGGGTCAGTGGGAGACTGCCCACGCCACAAATCAGCATGGGGGCTTTTGGAGAGAGGCTGATTTAAACACTGAAAGTGCACAGCCCTTAGAGAGTGCAAAGCCCTTGCTCTCAGCGTGAGACATTCAACTTTCCTACCTTAATAATACAAGGAGATTTTGTTCCCAGCATTAGTGTTCACATTTTTATGAAGTGGTTGGCTGAAAGAATTAGAGGTCCTTTCTGCTGACCAAGGCAACCATCCCCAATACTTACATCTTTGAGAGGGCTTAGGTGGTATTTTTTGGAGTGTTGAATATAGTTTATATTACCAGCAGCAAAGAAAAGAAGAAATAGCACCTGATTCCTTTCCTTGTGGAAGAGGGAACCTCAGTTATTAATGAGATATATGAGGTGACTCTTATACAGGCCTCACTGTAACAAAGCCACGCATAATCACTGGTGGATTTCATCCTACCTTTGTATGAGGCAGTACATATTTATCCTTACTACACTGAGGGGGAACTCCAGCAGTGATGAAGTAACTCCCCCAGGGTCTCCCTGGTGGGGTTGGGAACTTGCCTACATCTCATGCATCCCAGTAAAACCTGCTTCTTAAGCAGCATGGTGTTTTGGGGAGTGATGCTGGGAGCCAACACAGCATTGTGTGGACACTGCAAAAGGAAAAGAGAAGTCAAGACGCTCTGCACAGTCTGAAATCTGAATTTACCGGCAGGGTCAGGGAGTTATTTTACTTGCTACCACTGTGAACTCCGGGAATGGAATCAATTAGTATTAGTTTAAAACATCATCTGTTTCAGTTTAACAGAAAGCTTCTGTTCAATGAAATACAGGATTGGTAAACGAAAAATAAAAGTTGATCTGATTTTAGTAACTCCTAAGGTACTATGTTAGGTGTGGCAAAGAGGTATATCATACATCTGCCACTAACGTGTGCAACAACACATTACTCTTGTTTTTCTCCATGTGTCCATAGAAGAACATCCTTGCAAGTCATGCATGTGCACAAAGCACAAATCTGTGCTTAGCAAGATGTTTCACCAGCAACTTCACAGATGTGTGACAGCATTTCCTTCAGTGATACTGTTGGGTGATAAACCAGCTACTTTTGAGTGGATGTTTGCCCAGGTAATTAAAAGCATCTTTAAAATCACAATGGAAGAATTTCATTCCAGGCATCATTTCTGTTGTTGGAGAGATAAACTCCATGTGTTTGGGGTTCTTCTTTACCAGAGATTTTGATGGGCTATGGTAGGAGGATTCATTAGAGAGCTACAAAATATGAGTTTTCCAAGGCAATGAACTCACTCCAAGCAATACTGCCTTTTTTTTTTTTTCACAAAAGGTTTTTAAAGTACTGTCATCCTTTCCAATTCAAAACACATTTCAGTTCCTCAGGGGCACCACTGGCTTGATCCTGATCTAGGCATCTGACAAGGCCAACAGCATATATTACTTTATAGGTAAAACAGGAGCCATGTTGTTGAAAAACTTAGAGTGATCTTAGCTACAGAAAAGAAAATCCACTGGCTGCAGTTGCACCTTTTGTTTCCTACCCAGAATTATGAGACAGAGCTAAAGGACACCGAAGAGACACAGTTTAATGTTACTGTTCCAGCAATTACTACTAAACTTCTTGAATTTCTCATTCCAATTTTTTATTCTCTGGATATTCTCTAAATATTCTCCCTTCCCTCTTTTAATACTCTTTTTGATTTTCTCTATTTACTTTTTGGAGAGGAAAAAATAAAAAGGCAGAGGAGGGAAGAAGAGTACAGAGGAGGGAAGAGGAGTACAGAGGAGTAAGGAGATTTTTTTCTCTCTTGTCTCATTTGTTATTTTAGAAATGAAAAGACAGGATGAAGGGAAAATCAAGGGAGAAAGAGAAGGTTTTTCAATATTCCCATCCCCCCCAAAAAATCAACCCTAAGCAAACACTTATCTGCTCAAGATATCTTCATTTTCCAACCATATTTGAGGCTTCATCAGTCCCACAGGTCCCTCAGCTCTGCCTGCTCTGGCTGGCAGACCAACCCTCTGTTCGCCACGTACCATTTTCACACCATGAGAGCCATAACTAGTTATGGTACCACTGCTGATGCCACACAGCTCTCTTTAATTTAGTCTATTGGTAAAGCAGTGCTGCTAGAAAGCCACCACAAAGACAGGGAGAGGGAAGCAGAGATGAGCAGGATTAATCTCATTTGGGATAACTCATTCCTCAGCAGGATGATGAATTGCTGACAGAGCTGGAGAGGAAAGTCCAGCCCAGCCTCCTGCAGACACCCAGCACAGCACAACATCAGCAGAAAAAGCCATGGAAAGGACTAGGGAGGGAGTGGAGGGCGAGATGAAACAGCTGCTGGGCTTGCTAATCGGTGGAAAATGGCATCACAGCCCACAGTAAACTGAAGCAAGAAAATGCAAAAGTGGAAACTTATAGGTATATTTTTATATGGTGGTAATGATTTTAGCATCTGCATAACGCGCACGAGCCAGGGCCCGGATCCCTCCTCACTTAAATCACTTAAAGCCCTGTTCTGCCTGAGAGCAATAATCTGCTTGCTTTTATTGCTGTCTTATAAACTTTCCATCCCAATCTACTAACAAAATTAAGTGACACAAGGACTGTCAAATAAATTCCATCCAGGGGGTGGGAGAGGAAAGTTTTGGGCTTAGAGAGTCAGGGCAGCAGGAGCACACTGAAAATGTAAAGTCTGGAAAAACGGGATGGTCACTGATGGGGAAAGTGGTTCTCTGGGGCTCCTGAACTTTTGTAAGCCCAAAAAACCAACCCTGAAGCACGATTACAGCTCCCTGCTAGATCTTTGCTACCACTGTTCTACTCGCTGAAGGAAGACCACTGTATGCAGGGAACTGAGACCTCCAGTGATGAAGTATTAAGAAGCCATTCCCTTTCCAGATGGTGTAACTGATGCTGATTGACCTAAATTATGTCATGCAGTGAACAGTATCAACCCATGCTGTGTGCACCATCTCCAATTGCAAGGGAACAATGGGGAGCAGGGCAGGAGACAATGGAGGCCGCGGGAGTCTGGTAACAGCAGGGTCACAAGGTACAAAGTACAACAGTAAGGCAGATATTTTCAGCATGTCTTTTCCCTTGCTGAGGATCTGCTTTGCTTCTGTGCTGTGGGAGAGGATGATATGGCATCCTCCTGGATTAAATGTGCTGTGAGGTAGCTGGGAAGCCAGAGATGTGGTCTCGCTTCTGCTACCATTTTTACCCTTTGCTGCCCTTTTTAATAAAATTTTTAATAGATGAGGACCAAATCTATCCTGGATCTGACCGACACCATAAGAGAGTCATTCTGGATTTGCAAAAGTGGAAATTTATTCCCTGAAATAACCTGATACACACATTCATGTGCCTGTAACATGAAAGGCTGAGAAAAGCCTTATTCTTTATTACAAGGAGTGTGTTTTTTGCTGTTCTCAGTAATTCCTGCAGAACAGTAAATTAATTTTAAGTTCTTTCATACCCATCTATCTGAATGGACATGTGGGCAGAGAAAGAGGAAACAGAGATCTGTATGAGGCTAAAGACAGCCTGATCTCTCCAGGGGTAAGGACATATTTATTTATGTATATTTAAGTCTGTGGTTTATCACAGGATTATCTTCTGCAGGAACACAAATCTGGAAGGTGGGAGGACAGAGGATAAACAACAAAATAAAATAAATTATCTGCTTGGACTTGGATCTGAGTAACTGACATGTCTCCACGTGAAATTATTATTACTGCAATATTGTTTAGATATCTAATATATTTAATTGGAAAACCTCAATGTATTTAATTTCAAGTAGTCCAGTGGGGACCGGTTAGTCTATTAGACACTGAATATGTAATGGAGAATACCAAATACATGGTTAATCAGCACAACCAGAATGAAAGCAGCACTTGGTTTATTCCAGAAAAAAAATAAACTTGATGCTTACGATTTCAAAGATCTTATTTTTAAATCTCTCTCCTAGAGCAGACATGGTAAGTAAGGGACCCATGACAGAACAGCACAAAACTGGGGCATTCATAGATCACAAACCCTTCCCCTGAGGAAGAAATTCTTTTTTTTTATTTATGTGGCCCTGCGTCACCCAGGATGTCAGCATAAATTTTAGCTTCCAACAAGCCTAAAATATGAAACCTGATTTTAGACATAATAGCCTTGTTCTTCATGTCTTACCCCAAGTCCACACACAGGCATCAGAGCTCTCCTTGTTGTGTTCCCTTGAAAAAACATAACATTGACCGAAACTAAATTAATCCATTTGTCAGCATCTGCCAACCTGTGCACCTGCACTGGAGCTTGTAACCAAATCCTAAACTAGCATCGATGAGCTTCAGGTTCTGGCAAAAGTGGCTTTAAGAGGACATACTACACTTCTTCCCCAGGGGATGAACTCCTTGGAGAGATGGATGGATACTTTCTCAAGTGTACCCAAAACAGTTTAACCTAGAAATTTCAGGAGATCAGGTTCCCCAAAACATTCCCTCGGTTGTTAAAATGTGTTTTATCAATTTTTTCCCATTAAAGCCTGTGTTTGATTTTTCATGAAAAAAAGTCACTGCAGTGCAATTGGTTCTCAGAGAACAAAGCAGCAAAAACGTTAGGAAAAAGAAGGAAAGAAAACAAAACCAAGTAACTGAATGAGACTTCTAAATAACTCCCAAATTGTTGCAAGATCACAAAATTCATATCCGAGGCTGAAGAAAGGGGGAGCTAATTTTCTCCAGAAAAAATTCTCTCCATTATGCCAGCCCAAATTTTTCATTTGCAAGTGTTACTGAAGACTGCATACACATGTAAATATTCATATTCAAAATATTCCTCTTGAAAAAGCATGAGTGAAAGGGACATTATGAAAATGAGGTTGGATCAATTCCAGAGGGAAAATGGGATTCAGATCTATTAAGACACCGGTGTGCTTCAAGCCCAGACTTCAGACTTTCACTTCTTTCCCTTTTCTGAACTCTGGCTGCTATAGCTGAGACCTAAAATCTTTTTGAGATGGACAGACAGCAGCGATTAAATTACTTGACAACCAAAGAAATTTAAGGAATTCCCTCCATCTAGCATATCAAAAAGTTCAAAAGTTACCACTGTCTCAATGGCTAAGCAGCAGAAATGTCAGGTGTTAAAATATTTTTTTAAAGAAAATGAGAAAGGCAAAAGAACCACCAAAGGCTGGGTACGAGGTCCAAGATAACTCAAAGAGAATTCCCACACATATTTGACATGTCAGGCTATTTTCCATCAGACCAAAATAGCAAGAGAAATTATAACTTCTGCTTCCTTTTTTTTATTAAGTGCTTGTCTTAAAAATCTGTACCAAAATTGTGATAAAAATTTAGGTTGCATATATATTTTCATTCATCAGAAAATGCAAATTTATGTAGTAACACATATTTGTCAGAATTGTTGACCTTTTGACCAAACCCATCTATATAAGATAGCCCACTGCAAGAACATGAAAGAAGTCAGAGTAGAAGCTGGAGATACGCAGATTCCCTTCAAAGGATTTGTGGAACTCATATAAACAAGCCCATATTGAGTAAGATGAAATTTAATATCTATTTTCGGCACTTCTCTTAGAGGCATGTTAAGGATCCAACATTAACAACGGGTTTAAAATAAATAAATTTTATTTTATTTTCCTAAAAAAAAAAAAAATCCAGGAAGTTTGAATGTATTATTCTATATATGACAAAACCAGTTTACTTTTTTTTAATTTCATCCTAACTTCATATTACTAAAGGTGTCCCTCCTTTCATTGCATGGGAACAAGAAGGGGAGGGTTTTCCATGAAGATGAAAAGAAAAAAGCAGTAGACCAGACCCAAGGACTCTTCTGAGCCCGTCATTGGCATGTCTAGGCCAAAAAAATCTCATTAAAAACCTCAAGGAACATGTTTCACAAATAATACAGTAGGTTTTCATACAGCACTGATGCAAGCAAGAGATCTGGCAGAAAAAACAGGGAGTAGAACGGAGGCAGAAATTTGTCAAAAAAATAGCATAGCTGGGAAAATCTATGTTCCAGAAAACTGTCAAGGCAGAAGAGAAAACACCAGTTTGCTTTGAAAAGCCATGTCTTGAAAGAAGTTTGAGATCCCTGAGGTGCATAACAGAGAAAAAGATGCTACCAAACAAAAAAGTTTCAATCTTTATCAATTTCCAGAAAATCTTAACCTATGGATATAGGAACTGCAAGGAGGAGAGTATCTGCCTGCTTCCAAACCTAGATGGAATTTTATTTTGGAGAAACAAAAGCAGTAACCAAAGTTGTGAGAAAATCAAAAACCTTAATTTCAGCATTTTAATAAGTTTTAATAATTCAGCATTTTGATAAATTTCAACATTTCAATAAAATGTTGTGATTTTTCTTCTGGGAGAAACTCTATTTCTCCTTTTCAAATGTATCTGCTCACTAGATAACATGCCATACAATGAACAAATTAAAAACAAAAATTAAAATAAAAACCATATTTTTATTTTCTTTTCTTAAAAGAAATTTGAGCTAAAAAGTGACAACTAAGATCAAAAGGGATTTAGAAACCTCCTTTAATGGTAAACTTGAAAGTTGAGGACTTCTTTTTCAGAAATAGAATAAAGCCAGACACTGAGTTTCAAATTTAAGCCGGGCAGAAGATCTGTCCTCTACGGAGCAGCAGGAGTCACAAATAATTAATGTTCTGATAAAGCTGTGCTACTAAAAATCCAATCCCTTCATTAAACCTGAATCATTAACAGGCCACCCAAAGAAAGCAAAAGAAAACTGGACTTGACTTTTCAAGGATATTTCCTTTATTCCTGGTGGTCCCTGCCATTCTTGGAGTCACATTTTTGCTAAGCAAACAAACTGGCATGAAAAGAAAAGCTTTTCTCATCCATAGATCGATCAGATTAGATCATATCAGATCCCTGTCAGTCTGCTGAAATCGCTTTTGGCCAGCCAAGACTGTAGCTGATGACTTTTGGTACCAAAAAGATGAAAAAGAAAATCAATAAAAGCTTCCTCCTCTTTCTCTTCCTGCCTAAATATATTCAGTCACATGGAAGAGTACACAAATACATACAGCAATATAAGTATTTAAAACAAGCTTTGCTATCCCACAACATTTTCCTTAGAGACACAGGACTTTTTCTATAAAAAAATGTAATTTCTATTTATTTTCCTTGAAATTATTTTCCTTCCATTTATTTTCCTTGAAAATAAAATAGCGGTAACAGGAAAAAAAAAAAAAAAAAAAAAGCCTGCCATTAGGAATGTCTTTAATTTTATGTTACTTTTTCCATCTGTATTTTTCTATAGAAGTAAACCTCAACTCCAAGATGGTTTTTGAGATTTACATGTTTATTTCATTTTGTTTAATACCCTAATCGGTTCACAGTAAATTTGACCACACACACATACAGTGATCCCAGCTGTTTGACTGTGGTGAGGCAAGCCGAAGACATAGTCAAAAATACAGCCCTGCTGCTGAAATCTTTGCAAAATTATAAACAAGATCCTTGAAATTATAGCTCAGCATCACACGCCAGCAATCGTGATGCTAACGCTGTTTACAGGAAAACAAGCTAAAAGAAGCTAAAAGCAGTCCTCTGCTCTTTGGTGCTTAAAGGCTTATGGCAAAAGAAAAACTTGCATTTAAACACTGGTGATGTACAGATGTGCTCCTGATTTGGCCCAGTGTTGTGGTTTCCATAGGTCTGAGGATGCTGTGCTTTCCCTGCAGATAGGAGAATGACACAAGTTAATATCTGAATGAATTCTTCCAGTGTCGCTTTTCTCTCTCTCATTTTTTTGGGAGGCAGTTAATTCATTAGCTTTTGCCGTTCCCTTCGTTGTGAAGCCCAAAACAAACAAGGGCTTGTTTGCAGCTTTCGGAGCTGCTTCACTTTTCATGGGAAAACACGGAGAAAAAGCCGGGGCTGTGATCTTCAAAGGCATAAAACCCCCAGTTTCATTTGGTCTGTCCTGATCTGCGCCACACACTGTACATAAAAACCTAGAGCCCAGTGGAAATATCTGTGACTTCCTCAAACACCCGGGACCCCAGGGCAGGGAGCCACTGTACACAACGGGGGAGGCTTGTTCCCACATGTGAGCCATGACCTGGACATGCTGCAAGAGGAACAGCCCAGGTGTTGCCACTGCTCTGTGGAACTTTTCCCCTTTTCCTGGGGTTTTACACAGAGTGAAGTACCTGTGAGTACCTGGCTCTCCTTCCTGGCATACCAAAAATTTGGAGGGTGATGCAGTGATGCACAGGGTGCCTGGACAAACACTGTGTAGACATCTGCCTGCATTCCCTGAGCCACGGCCTTTATTTTTTTTTATGGCACTGTAAGTCCAGTAATAAAGCCAACAGAAATTCAGTGTACATCTACCAGTTCTGTGGAGGGAAAAGAGACAGAACCAGATGGACAGATTTAAAAATAAAAGAAAACCAATATTCAAAAAGCCCTCTTTCCCTAGGAACAGCCTCAGAAACAGAGCCTGACAGCGGTGGGATGGACAAAACCACACCATCTGTGTTTCTAAGCAGCCTGGACTTTCCAGAGTATGTGGGTGCTCTTTATGAGAGACCTGGGTGAGCAAGGGTGAGATCACAGGGTGCAGAGATCAAATAAACCCACGATCAGAGCCAGATAATGACTTGAGGACATGGAGGCATTTTGTGCTGCCTGCAGCTCTCCTTGCTCTGCCGGTGAAGTTAATCACAAGCTGAGCCACATTGCCCTATAAAGCTCCTTATCAAGATTTCACATCTGGCCTGCACATCTTAATTTAATGATGATATGGTAGCATCCCCTCACCACTGCACAGCACAAATTATCACATTGCTTCCCGAGGACATAAATCTCACTTAGCATTTCTTCCCCTTCAGGGAGTGTTACAGGCCAGAGAGCAGGATAAAGATATCCACCCAGTTGCATATAAGGAGCTTCTTATGTGAGGAGCAAGTCTGAAGAGCATCCGTCCCCGAGAGATGCTGCAGTTTTGTGGAATTAACACCCTTCCCTAAACTCCCTGTGCAAGGCTACAGTCAGAAGACCTTGGAAGTTGATCTGCACCAGCTGGGAATGTGGTCCATTTTGTGCAGAGCTCCCCAAACCACCTTCCCATCATTATTCCTGTGAGGTTTTTTTGCAATGGGGATGTAGAAGGAAAAATTCTGGTGGGGACAGTCCATCATGGAGGCAGAGCTGAGCTTCTCAGCCATCCCATAACAACATCTGGGTCCTGCTATCTCAATTTGATCCTCACCCTGAATCCACAGGAAAAACAGTTTTCTGGCTACATGAGTTAAATCAACAAGAGGGGAAGAAATTCCCAGCTCCCTAATAGGGACAGTGGTGTCCACAGCCCCATTCTTTCTCAAAACTTTGTTATTATGGGATGGAGTGTTAAGGATCTGTCAGCATTTCTATTACAAACCTCAGTCTTTAGAGGTTTATAAACGCAGCCATTTAAAATAACACTGCATTAAAAAGTAGGTATGTGAGTTGTCAGCAGTGGTGTTTCTGTTTTCTTTAAGATGGTTTAAAGACGTTTTAGCAGATTATTAGCCTTAGAGAGGTCAAAAATAATCAGAGGTGGTTTTTTGGCTACATTTTTGGCTACCTCTGGACAAATAATGGTTTAATTTGAAAAACACTGAGTACATAATATGAACTGTCTTTGAGCAACAACAACAAAAAAAGGAAAAGCCTCAGTTAATGGCCACCCTATTTATGTTTTAGAAACAGCTCCTGCACATGCACAGCTTATGCTCAGCTTTGGAAACTTTCCCTGTGATGTGGGTAACGGGATACAACAATAGTTACACGGACAGAATGGTTGTTTCCATGACCTGGGCTCACCCACATCACCTCCGGGGGACAAGCCATCCCCAAACAGGGGCTGTCCTGAAAGGAGACTCTCAGGATCGGGTGGCCAGAGGCTCAGGGAGGGGGCACAAGGGCACCTCAAACCCGCTGTCTCAGCCCAGCCTCCACCAGCCATTGCTGATCAGAGCAACCTCTGATCCTGTTTCACAGCCTGGGATGGGTTGGTCAATGAGCTGCTGAGCACTGGCAGCACCAGCACCTCCTCTCACATGAGTAAGCTAAACTCCAGCACTATAAACAGAGAACAAGGATGACAGAGATTTAAACCTTCATCTAGGAGAGCACTTGGACCACCTCATCTTAGGCGAGCAAGGGGCACATCTATGTCCACGACCAGAATAATTATGTTTTTGGGCTGGCTCCTGCCATGGACCTCAACCAGATGAGGATAAGTCCTGGAAACCTCATGATCTGTGAAACTGAGGGGAGGAAAGACTGGAGAGGGAGGGAGAAACTGCCTCAAAAAATGCCTGTGTGCCATTAAATGCTGTTACCAGCAAAAAGTCAAAATGGTGTTTTTCCCTTTCCCTTCATGAAGAAAATTACAGGCCTGATATTTTGTTACAACAATAATTGCCCCTGAGATTGGCTTGCAATTATTTTGGTGAGTCTGACCTTCCGAAGTGAAATGACATGAACAGCACAGCATCCATGGGCCCAGGTAACAGCCAGCTTAACAGCTTCTAATTATTTCCCATCACCTCTTGATCTTCTTTATCTGATTGTTGCTTCAAAGTATTTCAGCAAAGAGAAGATGGCCTCAGCACTCATTATTTGTGTCTATGTCTTGGTGAAAGTTTTGGAGCACTTTCACTGGGCAGAGAGTAGAGACTGCCTGTGCTGCCTGAAACACATCTTTAACTAACGAAGCAATGGTTTAGTGCTAAATATATCAACCAGACAAGACATTTGAGATTTTTTTTTTTATATATACATAATTATTAATGACTTTGCCAGAATATCTATTTTGGAGATTGTTCATAAGTAAGAACTTGGCGAAAACCATGACTATGGACTAGTTACAGAGTAATTATGTCAATGCAAACTTCAGAGTGCGAGTCTCTTATTCTATAGTAATTTTCAGAGATGAATAAAAATAAATGTAATCAAGATTACATTACGAACAATGTAAAGAGTCTGCTTTGTTTATTCTTCCCTTTGAAAAATCCATCACTCCAGAGTGATGTGAAGATGAACTCCCATCTGTCCTGAGTAAGTGCCACTGCTTCCTGAAGTTTTCGCCTGAGATCCTGCTACTTCAGCCCCCCCCATCCTGACTACTGACCAGATTCAGCCTGGAAAGGGCTAGATAATGTTTCCTTCTCCATCACCTCTGGACACACTCCAGGTGCTGCCCTGATTCCCATTTCTGCTCTCCCTTTGTCTCCAGTGTCTTCTGTTCCTTCTTTAACTTAATTCTTTTCTCTCTCTCTAGCCTGCTATGTATAAAAATATATATATATCTGATCTAGTCAGCCAAGATTACATTACTATGGCTATTTATTTATGCAGCTGGATTTCTGAGCCTGCAACCAAAAAGGCAACATAAAGCAATGCCTTAAATAGTTTGCCCATGGTGGAGGTCTCCTGGAGCTGCTGAGGCAGGGAGCTGCCTGTCTCCAGCATGGAGGCCTCACCGTGACTCAGCTCCAGAAGCTGTTTTCTGGTTTTGCTCTTCTTTTCTCTTTCCTTTTCATATGTGCTTGTCTTTGGGGCTGGGCTTTGCTTTCTCCTTCCAGAAAGAAAATTGGAATTCAGCAACAACAGTAGCAGAAACAGCCCGAATTTGTCTTCATTAAAACTTCCTTTTCCCAGAAAAGGCAGTTTCGCCATCTCTAACATTGTCTAACCATGGTCAGAAAGGGGTTTCATGACAATGGAACAGTATAAAGGAAGATCGCTCAAAAGCTAAAGCCCTAATATTTTGTGTTTCAGATGCTTTCATGTCTTTTATTTTGCCTTCTGGAGTCAGAGATCTTTGTATTCAAAGCCCCAAACGTTATTTATAGCACTTTATGGAGACAGACCCATCAGCACCCAGGCTGTCCAGACCTCTTCATCCGATTTTCGTTAGCGCTGTACTGCAAGCCCTCGACATTCAGCAAACACAAAACCAAGATGAGGAGGCAGAACAGTACAGCATCAAAATGAGCCTGTGCCTTCCCAAACCCCACACGAGCATCCCAGCCATTCACATAACCTTCCTTCCTCAGAGGAACCACAGATTTATTTACTAGCAAGAAGACAGCTGTACTGTCTCCTTGCAGTCATCCACAGCATCTTCTTCACACGCACCACTGCAGTTGATTTGGTTTTTGCACTTTATTCCACTGAAAAAACAGAATTTGACCTGGTGATTTCACTTATTGCTGGTACTCAGGGTTACTTTGTCACCCTCAGCCCAGGGGGATGGCATTAATCTTGCAGCACTGCAAGGCAGACATCGCACAACACAAGAAAAATTGTAGGGACGATAAACTCCACAACAGGGGATGAGTAAAGGCTCTCATACCTTCACCCCACTAATTTCTGCTCAGACCCTGGAGAAGCCCTTAACTTCTCCCTGTCCCCCTACAACCAGCCACGACAGGCACTGGATCAACCCCAAACCACAAGCCATGACCCACCTTCTGTAAGCGGATACATTTTGTATTTAATACCACGGTAAATTAAAAAATGGCAGACCACATCAAGCTTTTATTTCGCATACAATAAAAGGGTTTCCTCAGTCATAAAAAAATGGGCAAGGAGAGGGGGAAGAGGCCACCGCACAACAAATTCCTTCCTTTAGTCTAGAGAATTTGCGGGGGCGGGTTCAGGGGGAAATTTGCCAGTTAATAAAATGTCGTGTATGAATTATACATCAGGACTGGCCCCAAACGTGAACCAGACACGGTTTGGTGTGCTGGGATCACTGCACTGGCACAGTGCAGGATCACGTCCAGTTCTGCAAAGACTCGCATACAAGCTTATCTCCAAGGTTTAAGCTCCTCCTGCCTCCAGTTAAACAGTGAAGGACATGTGTAAGTATTCACATACTGAAGGACTTAGTTTTACAAAGACCTCTTTGTTCTGCAAAGGTTGCCTACACTGGAAGAAATACAAAAACAATAGAAAACATTGCGATTGTTTATCCTCTTGGTTAAAAAAATTATGCATGCATCCAAATACACTCGCCTTTAGATAGACTTTGCCCCACGTTTTTTCTGATGTACTGGATGCAGATGTTAATAATAAATTTCTGTACCCAAAATTCATGTACATCAGTAGAGGAAAATCCATTGACTTGAAGGGAACGTTGTAGGAGCCCAAGAATCCAGCTCTGCTGATTTTCCAAACTGAAACCAAAACTGGTTTTAAAATTACTGCAGCAATGATGTTGCCTTTGTAATAACTCTGGCATTAGACCCCCTTATTACTGACAAATAGAGGATTTATGTATTCTACACACTCCTCACATTGCTCAGTGTATCCCAGCCCCACGACAGTGCTGCACACTCTATCAACAGCTAGATACACACAGCCCTCATCCTGAAGTCCTTGGGATGAGGGCGTAAAATCCCAGACAGGAGGCAACAGACCTATGGATAAGCTTCAAGGAAAAACAAAACAACTCATGTCAAGACGGAAAGCAGTGTGTTTCTACGCCCCAGCTGCCTAACCATTAATCTTTTTCACGCTATATTTATCTGCCGCTCATAACAGTTTGTTTTATAACGCTATTTTGTTTAGCTACAGTAGCCTTCCAGACTTCCACGAGGCAGCGGGACGGGCTTTGCAGCGAGCACGTCTCCGCCGCGCGCGCACAGCCAAGCTCGCCGCTTCACCGCCCGGCCGGAGCCCAGCCAGGACAGTGCGGGAACCACCACGTGTGAGCATCCTTTTATCATCCCTGTCCTCCTTTTCCACGGCGCAGCAGAGCTCTGCTGAAGCCTCGTTGCGTTAGCGCGGTTGTGGTGACTTTAATACGGGGTTACGGCGGCAGAACGAGCACGTTCACTGCTGCGCTGCACAAACACCACGTCATGAGTGGAGCACGCTGAGGACTCCCACAACTTCCACACCACATACCTCCCATGCAGCAATCCTGATAAATACTTCAGGGGGGAAAAAAACAAGGGGGGGGGGGGCGGGGGGTGGGAACAGGATATTTTAATTGACTTGACACTAAATTCCACTCCCCGCGTTGAATCAACTGAGCATTAAATTCATGTGTCTATTATGGTATGTGCAGATGTGTCAGGGTACACACGTTAAGTGTTTCCAGTCGCTCACTGAGTTATTTTCTCGTTGAATAAAAATCATGTGAAACCCATTAAAGGAAAGACCAACAGAATTTGATAACAAGATGCAACAGCTATCTAAGGTTTTTGAACAATCCCAACCATTTCAGGCGAGAAATATAACTTTTCAGCACTTCTTCCTAATATTCACTAGAGGTGAAGTATTTCCTGGAGTGGAAACAAGGGCTTTGGGGGGCTTGGTTTATTGTTGGGTTTTTTTAAATGGTACTATATTAGCTTGGGTTGTCGTTTGTTTGGGGGTTTTTTTAAGGAAAAGGTCAAGGGAAGATAAAAAATTTCAATATTTTTATTATTTTTTTTATATAAGATCTCTGATAAAGTTAGATTGAAATATTTTGACAATTAAGATGTATTTTTTTCTGGCTTAAATATGTTCAATTTTCCTCCTTTTTTTAAAGCTTCAAAATTGAAAGGAAAGGCCTCAAAGTACTTTAAACAAATTATTTTAGTTGAAGGAATGGAGAAAATTTTTTCAGATTTTTTCTACATGTGAAATTTAGAGATTTTAATGAGAAAGTGCACAACCCCTTGGAAAACTATGCCAGCAATAGGACAGAGGAGTCAGAATGTAATCACTTCTGTTTAAAAATGAGAAGTCTAAATTCTCTCCTGGCCTAAGCAAAGCAAAGAGCATTAGATCAGGTGAGGATTCGTCCTCTAGAAAGAAAATCATCTTTTTTTCTCATAGGCAGAGCATCCTCCTGGCTGGTGTGAATCACCAGGATACAGCAGAGGATGTGGCCTCATGCTTTAAACAGTTCCCATCAAAACGCCAGCAGGAGCCAGCGGGGTTTCACGGCAGTAGAATCCCCTTCTCCAGAGTGGGGATTTGTACAGACCAGACTTTGTACTGTAATGAAAGCAGCAAGTCTCTTTCAGGCCACCAAGGTCCCTGAAGACCCTGCATTCATTTGCACAAGGCCCAACATTTCTAAGATGTTCACCTCTTTCTTCTCATTTTTTTTTAAATTAAATTTATGATTTTAACGACTGAGGGATGAGTGAGAAGCTGCGATGGAGAATGGCAGCAAGAGCAGCAGGACCTTTCAAACACAGAACCCACTTCAATCTATTGTTATCTAACTCACCCATGGAAAACAGAGTCCAATATTTCCCTTGAATCCAAAATGATCTACCACAGCAATTTTCATTACTCCAAGAAAAAGAGAGCGAGAGAGAAGGGAGGGGGAAAAAAAAAAAAGACATTACTTCTCTGAATTACACGCCACTTTCATAATTCTCCCTGAAGTACCACACAGGGACTGTGTTGAAGGGAGGAAAATGAAAACAGCTGTGGAGGTTTTGGGTTACACTGCAGCTCCGTGCTGCCTTTGGCCCTTGCCCACCAGTGCAGTTTGTTCTAATCCTGGTCGTGAATGTCCGTATTTGTTACCGCTCACTAAGGCAAGTCTTCTGCCTCTTGGAATAATAAAAACTGTTGTGTGCTTATCTGCTAAGCTTCTCCGACAGTTGCAAAAAGTCATCAAGTCAGCAACTCGCCTGGAGCCCGGGGCTGTCACTCAAAGGTGCTGCCCATGCTGGGACATCAGCGCTGTCAGATGGGGCTTGTGAGCAGACAGGGACTGTGGGGCTGGGAGTTTTTGTGTCCCCCCATAGGGCAGGCATTGTCCTCACACCCCAGAGCTCCCCTTTCTCCTCTTTGTCATTTTTTTCTTTTCATTTCTGCTACACGTGCCTCACAACAAAGGAGGCATTTCCATCAGTAAACCCACTCCTAAAAATAGGTTGCATAATTTTCAGAAGAGATTTTGGCTTCCAAGGCAGATTTTGATGAACAGAAGGTGACTTGTTTTCAGCAGTGCTGTGACTTAGAGCTGCACAGCCCTTCAGTTCCTCACTCTCATCCCTGTTGTGCCAGTCAAGTTTCTCCATCCATCCGTCCTCCACTCACCTTTCAGGTCCACTGCACTGCCACACTATTTCCTGCTCTTGCGCTCCTATTTTCTCACTAATCCCTGACTTCCTCCACACTCTCCAAATAGTTCTCCTCGGCCTCAACTTTATTAACTTAAGCTGTTTATTCTTCTACCACTAGAAAGTAATTCTGTGCATTCCCTTTTCCTCCTCGCTATGTCCCTCTACCCCCGTCCCCAACCTCGCTGCATGCTGAGAAACCATTTGCCCCTTTGGAGAACTGCATGTATTTTTTCCCCAATGCATTTGGGAGAGAAAAGTCGGGGAGGGGGGGAAAAGACGAGTTCCTGGCAGCTCCCCACTGGAGGATAGGATCTGGTTTTAATTTAGATAGTTAAAACTCGCAGCCCTGCTGGAATCTGGAAGAGGAGCGTGTGTGCGTCTCTGCGTGTGTGGTTATATAGGCGCTCATTGTGTTTGTCTGTATGGAAGGAGGGTGACATGTTTATTGTGAGTGTGCACGCGTGTTGCTCTTGCTCATGTGGAAATGGCACAGCGCGTTGTTTGCGGCCCGTGCCTGCGTTACATCCGTGTGGAGCCGCCTGAGCCTGACATTCGCATCCGTGTGGGAAAGGCCAAGAAAGCAGCCGACTGTGATACCCACTGAGTACTGCCCAGCTCCACCACCGAAACCTGAAAGCCTTCCCTGGGAAAGCCAGCTTATAGCACAGCATGTCAGGGGGAGATGCGGGCTGGAAAGTAGGAGCTCAGCCATGACCACGGATTTGGGAACCTGAGCACATGGGCTTAAGCACCTCTGGTCCTGCACAGAGCGATAGCAGCATGGCAGAGACACCTCCTTACTAGGGAGGCTGGGCCTCTGGTCCTGGCCAAGGAAAACCAGCGGGCAACTGGTTTCTACTGGCACATCTCTCTGTGGCAGAAACATTGGAGGGCTCAGCTGTTTTTTGTGCTCCTCAGCCCTTAAAACCTGAGCACTCCTGCTTCCCTATGTAGCACACAGACACATCTATATATAGAGAAGTCATATATAGGGCTATACGTGTATCCACACACACACACACCTACAGAGCCTTCCACGTGCATGCATGCAGGACTGTGGAAGGCACTGTGTTGAGATCCCAAGGCAGCATGGAGGGGAGGCTGGGCTAATGCCTCTGCCTCTAATGCAGGTCACTTCCTCTCCAGATCCCAGCAGAAGTGACTTATTACGGGAGCTTATAAAATTCCCCTGAAGAATAATTGCAAAATGAAACAAATTGCGCTAAGTGGTGGCCAATAATTTCACCAGGGACACCAGGGCTATTAGGCCAGCCAGGAAGGTCCTTGTTCCCCCTCCACTCTCCTCCAGTTGGGACAAGCCCTATCTAAGGGGCAGTGTCATCAAAGCATATATTTAAGGAGTGATTAATTTTGTCTCCATCAAAGGGGAGCTGAAATCACTGTCTGCCCAGAGCTGTTTGTGGCAATGGGCATATCCCAGCAGTGGAGCTCACCCTGAGCAGACAGACACCCATCCCAGTACTTCTCCATCCATCCAGTTAAAAAGTTTTTCTGAGGGATTGAAAGCCACCTTTCTGTACTCTAAGCCCGCCACTCCATATGTTACCCACAGCAGGCAGGGAGCAGAGTTTGTTCACTTGGCTGCTGCTCCTGTGGGATATTTGGATAATATTCTCGTGTCTCCCCCAGTCTCTAAACTACAATGTGCATTTCATCTGCCCACTCCTCTTCAACCATCTCAGCTCCTAATTGTTTTTCTCTGGACTCCTGAATTTCTGAGGGAACAAATTCCCCATAGTGTTGACCAGTATTTTTGGCATCTGCTCAACAGCTGACCCAAGAGGAGATGTTCTTTTGGGACAAAAAAAAACCCAACAAAACCACCAAAAAAACAAAAGAAAAACCAAAAAAAAATACCAAAAACAACCAAACCAAAGAAAACCAACCAACCAACCAAAAAAAAAAAGGAAAAAAAAAAAATTAAAAAAAGCCCCAGACCATTCCCTTCCCCTTTTCCCTCTTCCTCAAAAAAAATAAAATAAAATAATCACAGAAGTGATGAAAAATGGGCCATGTGTAAAGAACTGCAGACCCCAGGGGTAGCTCTGGATTGAACTCCCTATTTATACATGGTTTTACATTATTATTTACTACAGTAATCAATGTAAAAACACTGCCTACCCTAGCAACCCCTGTGTCATATGGTGTGTATACATCACCTCTGGGAAGCAGGTCAGCTCTATAAAGAAAATCAGCCATATTTGACGTGAAACTCTGTAGTTTTTACAGTGTTTTTAAAAATGTTTTACAACATGTAGAAATGCTTCCATAAAAGCAGACTTATTAATCCCAGTTTTAAGCTGTCTTTTAAAGTGTAGTTTTCTTATACAAATATTTTCCTTGTCTCCCCACTGCTCCCTGCCCCCCCTTTTAAATAAAGTTATAATAGAAAAAGAACCAGGTACTCAGACAGGGAAGGCAGGTCAGCACCGTCCACCCCCATGGACCCTCAATTTTATCCCAGGAGATGGGGGGAAAGAGGATAATTGCCTGTCCCAGAGGACATAACTCTCCTGGGCCCTATCAGTGATAGGGGATATTTACAGGACTTAACATGTTTTCTTACGCTTATCCCAAAGACTTATCCCCAAAGACTGAGAGTCTTTGCACCAAATGTGAAGTTCTCAACCAAGAAGTCTAAATTAGGAACCTAACTGGGCCTCTTTCCTCATCAAGGAGGGCTTCAGACAACTTAGGTCTGAATTGCCCCCTGGAGATGCCTGTCCCTTATTAACGCTGGAAAGAGCCTAGAGTAATTACGTGTCTAATGCAAAACAAAGCCAGGCCCTATTCGTGGAGATGCCTCCCTACTCACTACCCAGCACTGCTCTCTGCTGGAGCCCCAGGAGGGCTGGCTGCCCATTGCATCCTGCCCACACCCCTGCCACCCTCTATCCCCAAGCAGTGGGGCTGAGCTTCCCACCGTGGGGTCGGAGGTACTACAGGTTCAACTGAGAAGCATCAGGGAATATATTATGTCAGCATCATCATGCCATGATCCAGCCTGGGTCTGCATGAGGATCCTGACAGCAGTGCTTTGGCTCCTGGCCACCCATGGAATTGCAATTCATTCCTTCACTCATGGAGAGGAGCAGACAGACCCCACGACACCCAGCAAGGGCATCATTTCCACAGCAGAGAATTGGGGCACTGGAGATGTGACTGCAGTGCTGTCAGAAATCCCAGGACAGCCTGGTAGATCCCTGGGTGTGTGCCCTGGGAAGAGGCTGTGATCCTCCCGCAGCCTTCCTACCTCAGTAAAGTGGTGATCACAACAGTGAAATCCATTTTCGCAAGACTGTAGCTTAAATCTACCAGGCAACATCTCTGAGGAACACTACAGAGCAGAAAAGCACTATACAAATGACAGCTCAGTATTACTGCTTTAGAGATGACCAATATATATAAAAAAAAGTCCATTGCATTGCCATTTAAAGTTTCCATCAGACTGATAAATATAAATTAGCTCTCAGATGAGAAAAGTTATCCTGCCAATTTCCATTGTTAGTCCTTATAGCAATTCTCTTTGAGTAACAGACCGTTTTACAGATAGCAAAACCAAGACGTGGAGAACTTGGTAACTTGCCTGAGGTCACACATTTTTAAGAAATCCTGACAGCCAGTGTTGAAATTCATCACATCTTTACAATAAGGACTGGGTACTGCACTGTTCCATTAGTGAGGGACAGAACTGCTGGTCCCTGCCATCTGGTTGAACCTATTCACACCCACCACCAGCCTCATCTCTGTAATAAGCTTGACCGCTGTGATGAGGGGATGCTGTTTACCTTCCCCCCTCCACGACCCCACTCTGCAGCTTCCCTTCATTGGACCCAGATTTCCACCCTGCCTGCTGTTTTTCCAGCAGTAGCATTTTGGCTCCTGGCAGACTAGAGAGACATTTCTGTCGGCAACTCAGGAATTCCCTTTGTATCTTTCCTGAGTTTAGGCTCACCTTGATGCTTAGACTCTGACCCCTCTTTAATGCAGAGGAATGTGTGAAAAATTTATTCCCCTTTTCATTAAGAACTCATTTAAATTCACCAAAAGGTGACCTGGCTCCCTCCACTGTGGCTATATTGTTCTCTGGGAAGCTGTTTTATTTCTGACTTAGAGTTCAGCTGAAAAGTGATATCTCACTTCCACTGATCCAATAGTTTAATTCTTTGGCATTGACAGCGAATAAAATGATGCAGAGACATGTTTGAGGTACGTTTCTTATGCTCATAAACAGTCTGACCAGCTGTGATGAAACACAGAGTGTCCCTGGGTGTAGTGTCCTCTTGGCTTGCTTAATTAGTAACTGTGGTAAGTGTGGGAATTTGAGTTTCCATTAAAAACTTACAAAAATATTTGTTTTGTTTATTTGTTTTTCACAACACACAAAGTGAAAGCCAAACCCGTCATTTCTACTCTGGTTTGTTTTGTTTTCTTGACAAGTGAAAAATTGACAATCCTAGATTTGGAAGTGTTTTGGGAGCTGATCTGGAAAAGGTGCCAATGCAAACAGCGTCATCCTTTGTGCCAAACAACGTCCAGGAAGAAAAAAAAAAAAAAAAAAAAGAAAGAAAAGCACTTTGGAAAATCAAAGCCCAATTGTCAACTCACTTTATTCTCAATGTGATTCTTATTAATGTCCCTTAATCTCCTGTGTTCTCAGCCAGCACTGGACGTGTCACAGTGATGTGTGTCGCTGTGGCACGGCCCTCTGCAGGCACACCGTGGAGATGTGTGGGGTTGGGGGCAGCACAGGCAAGTCAGGAGAGTCAGAGAACCCCAATATCATCAGCAACATGAAGGGTAGAAAAAGCAATAGCTTGTCACCACTCCTAACTAAAGGGAGGGTGAGTCAGGGCAAGGAGGAAAAAGGGTACAGGGGTTGTAGTACTCCCCTCTTCTCTATTTAGGTCAAGGCTTTACTTATCCCATACAGGTCAAGACACATTCACCAACCTATTCAACATCATCCCTCTCCAGAGCGCTGACCACAAAATTACCATCCATTTCTCCCAGCACAGAAGGACTGCCAGGTAGAGACACCCATGGGGATCCCCTCTCTTGCTCTGCTGCCAGTGTCCCTGAAGAAGCTGGCTACACCACATAGGCCACAAACAGCTGCACTTTTTCCTATTTGTGCCACTTGTGTATTTGGTTTGCTGAGATGGGGGGAGGAAAAGTCTCTAATACCATTTATTTTTTAAATTAACCTATTTAAAACTATGGATGTCGACTTTTCAGTAGTCTTCTGGGGGCTGTTACAAAGGGGCCCTGGTTGAAATCTATCTGAAGGGAGTTAACCACAGCCCTTTGCTCACACATGTGGTATAATGTAGGCTCTTTATTGCTTTTTTTCACTCCCCCCCCCGCGCACACACATTTAAGATACGCAGAGCAAAGCTTTCCTAAATACCTTAGAAGTGTGTGTGTGTGTGTGTGTACACTGGATTTACGGCAGAGAGGGGGACCTACTTCTGCCCTCAATTAACAAAACCCATGAGAAAGTGGGACTAAACACAAGAGTCGAGGGGAGCTGCTGGAACAGAATGTAACACAGTCTAGTGATACCTGGAGATGACAAACACCACATAAGGAGAAAGATTTCAGACCCCAGGATTTCAGGAGAAGGAACCAGGGAAGTGCACCAAGGAAGGATGCCAGACTGAAGTCTCATACATCTCCTTCCAGAGAGAAGCTGGTCTAACCCTCCATGTCTAAAGGTCGATCCTACAAAGAGCCAAGGCTTGGGTTCATCTATTCTAGGTTTTAGGCAGCCAGCTGAGGCCCACAAGCTGGGAGCAGGGTTACCTGAGACCCCTACTGTGGTTAAAGAACAGAAATCCGCTCCCTCAAGGGCAAGCTTGAGGGCCCAGCACACCCTACCAACACTAGTTGGAGGCTTTCATGCCTGTCCAACCTCAGGGGCTCAGGCTGGGTGTTTGCAAGGCCAGCTGAGTGTCCTCCTCTGCACCAGGCACTGCTGCAAATGCAGGGTTTGGGCTGTGAGTGGGATGAGTCATGCTTCATCTATCACAGCCAAAGTGTACCAGGGAAGGAATACCTGGACCAGGTACCACGGCACCTGAGACAAATGTAGGTGTTGGCAATGACATTTGTGTTTAAGAATGATGAACAACACAGGTCACCTACCAGCTGGTGACGCCAGATCCTGGCTCCTTAACCACAGGGAAGAGTCAGAGAGCTGTGCTTCAATCATGTAATCTTGGCACTGCATCGTCACACCTGCCTCTCCCCTCTCACCATCAAAAGCACCCAGGATCCAGGATCACTGGACGGGAGGTCAGCTGGACATCTCATCTCCTCCCTGTCACATCAGGTGCCCTGAGAAGGTCCTAGACCCTCTTTAGCCACTCCTTCTGACACCTTAGTGTCAAGGTATCGACCAACATTCAGCATCAGCCTTCTCAGATGCCTGGGGATGTCATGCATTGGGTGTAATGTGAGACAATGCATGTCCCACAAAGGGACAGCAGCTCAGCTGGTGTAAGTCAGCCCTGACCAGCTGAAGCCACCAGTTGAAGACAGCTCAAAGTTGGCATCCCCAGTGCTTAAGATTCCACAGACTGCAAATCCAAACCCGTTTTTAACCTTGTGGGTTTTTTGGAGCTCTGATTTGCTGTGCTAATGTGCTTTTAACGTTGTTTTTTTCCTTGTGGTACGTGTGTTATATTAGCACACATGCACGCGCGCACCCTGCATACACAGAAAGTCTATAAAACAGGGCACTCGTATAATTTTTAAATAGACAAATCAGTTTAAAGCATTAAAGTAAATCTGGTAAAAGAAAATCTCTCCTGGGTTGACATTTTGTTTGCCAAGTTTTAGCTTGGAATGAATTTTTATGACTGAGTTATAAACCCTTGAAAATAGTGGTTTATAATGGAAATCTTGACAAATCCTTAACACAGGCCCTATTGTAACATATTCTGTACATATCCCATTGATCTATGGTAATAACAAGTTTTATATAAAACATTTTAACCATGGGAGCAACATGGTTATCTTCAGGCTTCCAAAAATATTTTTCAAATAAATAGGTGGCTTTTTCAACTTGGCAAAATCAAGGAATTAAACATCGAAAATGACATCTAAATATTCATCTGGTTTAAAAGAAAAAAAAATAGAAAAAAAAATCACAATAATCCAGAACCCATGATGTTTCTTTGGCTGAAAAGCAGCCACTGACTAAGCAGCAATTCTGCTCTGATATAACTCTCAGTGCAGGATGGGGTATTAGCCATGAGCAACAGAAATTACTTTCTTAGAGGATTAGCTGTAGGCCTGAAACAATAAGCAACTTAAAAAGCAAGCTATTCCCTGAGTAGGCAAGCTGATAAAACCGGGATACAAAGGATTTGCGTGCTAGGTCCCCAAAACCTCCTTCTCTGCTGCAAGACACTCAGTGCCTTTGCCCCAGCAGCTCCTCTGTGTTGGGCTTAGCCTGGTTCTGGGCTACCTGCATGTCTAACCCAGGTACTGCAGCCTTTCAGCTCTGCTGAGGTGGGGGATATGATGCCATAGGGATGAGAAGCAGCTGGAGCTGTGCACTTTATCCTGCCCTCGGTACTGGAGCGGTGGTGATGGGTGCTTCAGGGGTGGGCCTCAAACCCATGTTTGACCACCACCACCACACTTGATCCATCTTGAGACTCCAAAACATGGGAATCTCTAGGCAGGCAGCCTCCCTGGGGGTGGAGAAAGGCACACACTAATTTTCAAGGCAATTATATCTGCAAGAGTACTTTAGCTCATTGACTAGCAAATGCTGAAATTGCAAGCACACAAACTCAAGCAGCAATAAACACAGTCCTCCGCTTTTTTACCTCTGAGTGTTAGAAGCTGTGTCTGTCTCTGAAATATTTTTAAACCACGAATCTTCCTAATATCTGAAAAATTCACAGCCATCATTATTTAGGCTTACATTGTTCTCATCAGGTAAGGAGGTTCACAAACAAGAAATTGAGGCACATAATTATGAGAAAGCAGGGATATTTGGGCTTTCTGAATATATTTGGATGTTGAACTGGACATGCAGTTCATCAAGATGTCAAGAGCTTTTTATGAACAGGAGTGCAAAGTGAGGAACCACATAATGTGGATTTATTTGCTTTAAGGTATCATATCTTGTCTAAGCAAGTTTCCAGGCTCTCTTTCCAATCAATTGCAGAAGGTGTCGACATGAGATTATTCAGACCATTCAAAAAAAGTCAGGACGAATCTCTGCCTGGACATACTTATCTCTTGTTTCCCTAATACACAGGGAACCTAAAGAAGCAACCCTGATAAGGCCCCTGGAGAGAGCTGAGTGGCTTGTCTTGGCAAACCAAGAATTTGGACTTATGCCTCCATTGCCTTCAGCAAGCCTGAAACATCCCCATTTATATCCAAACAAAGGAAAAAAAAGGGTATTTCGAGTGTGAATAAATGGGCACATGCTACTTCATGATCTTAAAAGTCTTTTTCATCCTAAACAACTCTATGATTCTACGAAATAAAGCTGTTTCTATGAAGACAGTTGCACATGCACACAGAGAAGTACAGTTGCCACAAGCCTGATTTGCTCTGACTGACAAAAGCAACTTCCTCTTCACGCGATCATCCCAGACCGTGGGTCTGAATTCCTGCGCTTGCATCCAAGGGAGCGAGCCATTTCCATCTCTGATGCATTCCTTTTACTTCCATTGAAACCGATTACCACACTGCCGCTTTAGCATGAACATAAATTTTTCCGACTTAACATGTTGCTTTAGGACTCGGTTCCACTCGACAGTAGACTTCCATATGTGCTGTAATGTTTGTGTTTCTAAGCAATGCCTCGGCAACCACATCAGGGTCGCCGAAAGACGAAAACGAAAAGCCTGCTTTTTAATTTTCTTTCGCTGGCGATCTCAGTTGGAAACTCGAAGTAAAGGAAGGTCATCCATCTTCCCCAGAAGAAACGCAGCCCCGCAGGGCCAACGTGTTGTTAAAACACACACCAAAAACATTTTGGTGGCGTGCGACTATTTTAGAAAAAAAAAAAAAAATAAATACACTTCGCTGGGATTAAGTCAGGAGAAAAAAAAATTCAATTTGCTGACATGTGAGAGGCACAGCAAAAGATCTTGTCCTTGTGGAAAATGCCAGCAGGTGTTGTCTGGGGGTGTTGCTTTCTTAGTGCCAGAGTATTTCCACACACGCAGTCCTGGCAGCATCCTTTTGCTTATTTTGCTGAACAGTTGACAAATTAGCTGCATAAACTTGCATAAGTATCATTTCCGAGCCGTTTATGCACAAGAAACAGTTTATTCAGATGCCTTGGCCAGAGAGGATAATAAGTTTGCTTTCCTTTTCCTTTTTTTTTTTTTTTTTAAGACTGAAATCTAAATCTCATTGAGGTCTATGGAGAGATACAGATATTTTAGGACCATTATGAAAAATCTAGTCTGACACATACTATAGAATTTAACTCAGCTACTCCTGTAGCACGCTCTAGAATTTATGCCTGACTGAAGACCAGCCCCATTATTTTGCCGGGTTTTGAGAATCAGGCATTTATGCCTTAGTTCTAGAAAGCATTTAAACACATGCTTAAGTCCCTCCCTAGTCAATAAAAGCACTTAAACACATACTTTGTTCCTGCTGAAGTCAACTGGATGTTGACACAGCAAGTAGCTCGCTGAGCAGAGCAGGCTGCTAACAGGGAGCCTCAGTGAGCTGCACTACTGTACTTTGGAGCTTGGAAAAGTGACTGATTCCCCCCATCCCTCCCCACTGCGGACACACAGATCTCCCCGTGGCAAAGGGCACCCAAACTCCCACAGCATCTGCTTCCACAGCACTGAACTGCTCCAGTGGAAAATATTCCCCTCTATGTCAAACTGTGACTGTCTCCCTATCAAGAAGACCACCCTAAAGCAAAGCTCCAGCTCTTGGCCCAGCTGCCCCCGAGGAGGTTCCCCCAGGACCAGAGCCGCCTCTCGTTGCACAGAACCAGCTTCTCTGCACCTCAGTGAGGCTGCAGGATGTGCTGGTTGCTTCTGCCTTTCCTCTTCCCCATTTAGAAATTTATTCTAACCTCAGTGAAGTGGTTAGGGGCACTTAAGAGCCAGTTATGGCTCATTAGAGGTTGCGCTGGGTTAGTGGGAGGGAGGAAGATGCTGAGAGCTCCTATGCCCAGTTTTAATGGCATTTTCCACCCCTCAAAATGGTTCCTGGATGCAGGGGGTTCAGCAAGACCCCTGAAAAAGTCTAAAAAGGAGCAAACAGGTTTTTTTCTGTGGTCCACAGCAGTTGTGACATTCTCCCCTCTGAAGCCAAGCAGTGAAAGTCCAAACCCCAAATGCTGCTCCCCTCTCCCAGTGCTGGTGGGGGAGTGGGCTCTGTGCACCACCCCCCTCTCCCCAGCACCCATGTCTAGGGCAAGCAGGGTTTGCTCTGCCCACGCTGCAGGGCAAGGTCCCATAGAAGTGGAAGTTACTGTAATTATAGCCTGCCTGAACATATGGTTTCAAGGACCTTTCGGTGTGTAAAATGCATGAATATGCATCAAAACTAGATGTCACTGCTTAAGTTACATAATCCTGCACAAACATATATTTAAGAAGGACCCGACATCCTCTGTTTTTTAAGGGGCTTTAGCTGTGATTAATTCTCTGAGCTTATTAATCACAACATGTGTTAGTGTTTGATAAATTGCCCAAAAGTTGCATTAGCTAATAAGTGTAAGAACAAAACGAAATAGTTTCATCTGTTTTTATAATAAGACAAAGAGCATCATGGGAGCATACACGGTGGTCATGAATAAAAGAGAAACATTCATTTATGATAATTGGTTTCAGCTCCCCGTTTGGCTGGTTCTTGTGACCTAAATGTATCCAGTTGTTTCCTTTCTTTCCCGTTGGTTTTTGGGTCACTCCTAATGGTTTAATTCAACAAAAAATGTCTACCATTTCCTGTAACCTCTGTCTTTTTTCATTCCTCCTTCCAAAATGTTTTTTTCTGTGCAGCATCTAGAGAAATCTCTCTCTCTCTCTCTCTCCCTCTGTTTCCTTCCAAGTGAACAAAGTCAATATTGTTGACAGAGAAAAGGTTTAACTCCAGGCAAAAGGAAAAAAAAAAGTAATAGTCATTTATTTGTCTCCACTTCTGAGTTCACAAGGGTTTTTTGTTTGATCCTGGCGGTCAAGACTTTGACACGGAACATGCCCCCTCTGACCATGAACAATTTATGGAGGGAGAAAGAGACAAAAATCCTCATTCATGTTTAAGAAAGCAAAGGAAATGGCTGTAGATTAATATTTGTGCATTTGTAGCAAAATTTCTGATAGGTCTGTAACACATTCAACCACCCTGGTTGAGAAACACAAGAGGCGAAACTCAGCCCTGGAGAGTTGAGTTTTGTTACTCTTGGACACCTTTCAAAACATCAGCCCTCATTCTGCTTTTCTTAGGGCAGCTTTTTCCTCCAGCAGAGAGTGAAAACCGTTGTATGGCATTTGCAAGGAGGCGGCGCACGCTGGCGGGGTTACCTTGAAGCACAAGCAGGGAGCACTTGCCGTGGTCTTCGCATTTGTGCTCATGTCTGATACTCCCTGAACACTGCAAAGTGCTCTCACGTCTCCCATTTACCCTGCTCAAAGTGACAAGCAATGAATTTTCTAGCAGGAGGTTCTGAGCTCGAGCTGGTGGGAGACGTGGTGCGGCGCAGCACTGGGATGTGAGAAGGGCGTTAGCACTTGGTAGAGGTGCCCTGAACATGTGCCATCAGGAACCCCTGTTCCCAGTTGTATTCACAACATTGAAACTTTTGGGGCTGAAATTCTCCTTTGCCAGGTGTCTGCCTCCAGCAGAATTTTCTAGGAAATTGCAAAGAGAGTGGGAGAGGGGGAGGTCTGGCAGTTTTCCAACACAAGGTTAGAGAAAAGTGCTTAGTCGATAAAAAAATTCTAACAATTATTTTTTTGGAGTCTGTCATGACTCCATCTTCTGGAAAAGAGGCTGGAAATTTGGTGTCGCCCTGGGAACAGGGATGTGCCTTTTACATCCACATTTGGCAGAGTGAAAAGCCTTTGAATACATCCCACTGAAGATTTATTAGCCTTTAGGAGAAAAACCTCTACAGATTCTGTCTGCCCTGATCTCACTCCATTGGGGGGGTTCTAGGGCTTGCTTTTTCTGGAGATTGCTCAGGACTTTCCTTGCTATAATTCCCTTCTTGGCTGTTGGACATGGCTGCAGCTCCGGGCACCAGAAGAGAAAGCCAGAAAGCCATCCCTGTCAGCCCATCCCCTGGGCTCCCTATGAGTCTCTCGCTGCCCAAATCAAGGAAAGAGGAAAGCAACAGAAGCGCAAAGCAGGAGAAATAGGGCAAGGACCAGGGACCAGCCAAGAGCAAACACCTGGGAGAAGAGATTGATCCCAACGGGACACTTGATATGACATCAAGGAATTGGGATGAGACAGAAAAATGAGCCAGGATAGTCTAGCATTGATATATAATAAAAGCATAGATAAAACATATGCTCAAAGAATTCAATGGAGGCCACAGCTACAGCCTTAATTCTCATGTTTCGAGGCTTCTGAAATTCAGTTTATGTCTGTTATCATTTCTGAAGCACCCCAAGCTCTCCAACAAACAGACCAGGACACCAAAGAGCAAAGCATCTCACTGCTACACCAAACACCCACTGAAACAGCTGACAGGATAAAAAGACATGGGAGGAAGATGTAATGAGAGGGCAGAGATAGTTAGATTAGAAAACACCATAATTTTGAGTATGCTGATGGTATGCCTGAGGTGTAATGAACTGCAGCAGTAAATCAAAGTCTGCTCTCAAAACTCTCACATGGCTGTTATCCAGAGACCCTCTGGCTGGAAATCAGTTCCCCACAAAATCATGGGTATGACATAAATATTCATGTGATTTTAACCATATGATATCCAGGAATTTTTTAGCCATTAAGAATCACTGTTCTTTACAACCTTGAGCAGTAGAAATTCCAGTTTTTTGTTACTGAAATCTGTATTTGCCCATTGGATTGCACACCTCAGGGACCGAGGCTTTCAGAAAAGAAATCCCAGCTGGAGAAACTCCTGCTAAAATCATGGGCATCACCAACACTTCATAAACTGGCAGTACCCGTTCTTAAGCATGCAGTAGAGGCTGGGAGTATAAATGTGTTCAAGACATGACAGGACACATTTTGAGAGGACAGCTCTGTTTGTAGATAGTGAACACTGAGGTACAAGCACAAACTGCACCATGAGCAATTGCTGGAGGGCTATTGCTGGCAACTGGGTCTGGGCTGCATGGACCTCTCCTTCAGGGCAGATTTCCTACTCTTTAGAGAGGCTGCCCACAGCTAAGCTCTATGTCATAGCCTGGTTCTGGGGTGATCCACCCTTAGCTCTTGGGAATAACAACTCACATGTGCCACCATCAAGGGTTGTGCAAAGATTCTCCTGCCTGGGAGAGAAGAACAGCCACTACCCTCCCTGAAATGGTCCCATCTTGGCTGCTCTGGTTTGGGGACATATTTGACACAGGCCCCATATCCTCTGCACCATCGCTCAGCACAGACAGAGCCTCAGAGAATTCGGTTGCAAACTCAATGCACCTCCCCTGTGAGTACAACGAGGCTTGTGACTGCAAGCAAACCAGCCTGCAGAAGGGGTAAAAAACTCCAGAAAATTAAAACCCACTGTCTAGACAAGAGACCAAGAATAATCTTAAATTCCAAGTAGTGATAATTGACCAAGGGGATAGGGAAGAAAAAGGGAGAAAGGTTTTCTTGACAAAGAGGATGATTCTTTTGCGATACATCATACTAATAAAACTACATCATTTTACTGTCACAATGCTGCTAAAAGATCACTGCAGCAGGTTTTGTTCCTAGTTCTGCACTTCCCTATCATGGAAAGTCCATGTGTTTTATCATATACAATCCCAGTGCCAAAACTTTTCCAAGGAGACAGGTTTGTTACTCCACAGGACACCTGCTTTGTTTCTATTTGCATTAGTCATGAATGAAAACATGATTTAAGGGAACTGCACATCTTCTTAAAATATGATAAGCATTAAAATATTATTGCATCTTCTCAACAGCTTCAGAAAACTTTTTCTCTACCTTTATCAAACCAGAGATGACAGTGAAGCCAACTTCTTTAGGATAACCACAGAAAAACTACACCATGGACTTTCCAACAGAACGGACTGAGTAGCTTTGTGGGAAAAACTAGTACATTGTTGAATACTTGAACATGCTGTGGATAAGCTTTAACATCCGAGAAACCTCTGCATGATATTAGAAGTTTCCAGTAATTTCTAAAGCAATACACCACAATCATCTTGCAGACCTAGTTGTGCCCGAGAGAGTTTTGGGCACAAGCCAGCACGAATCTGAACCTCTCCACTCTCTCCATCACTTGTAATTATGTTAAAACATCAGTGTGAGTCTCTGATCTTCTCTCCTTTGCCTTCTATCTCTCCTCACTCTCTTCCACAGTCGTAGCTCGAAGATTGTGTGACATGGTTTGTCACAAACCCACAAAGATCAGGCAAGCAGCTCAAGGAGTTTTCCATTTGAATTTTCTGGTAAATGGTGTTTGAAAAACTCTGAAAATTCTGCTTTTGTTAAAAAAACCCACAGTATTGGGAACAGGGGACAGAGAAGAGCAGCAAGATTCACATTTTCCTATAGTAAGGATCACATATTCAGTAACAATATTCAATAACAAAAGTATTTAGTACGACAATTGCATCTCTAGTTTCTTTTGGTGGCAGCAGGTTAATTAACATTGGGTGCCTGTGTCAAAGACTCTGGAAATCTTGCAGGGTTTCCTTTCCGATCACAAAGGTATCTGCAGCTACTCTAGAAATACGAAGACGTATCTTTAGAAATACATTCTGGTTCAGTCTACCCCAATTATCTCAATAACACTTCAAGACAATATGCATTCTATGCAAACAGCCAGTTTTGCATTACATAGCAGTGCTGTTCCCTGTTTGACATGATCACATCCCATTCTTAAGGGAGACTTCTACACATCTCTCAGCTGCACAGAGGTCCTGCATAGCGGTTGGTGTGTGGGGTTAGCTGTGAGAAATGTCTGGCTTTAAGTCTTATCAAATTATCTCAATTGCATGAATGAAGTGGCTTCCTTATATCCCTAAATATCCCCAATTAACCATGCAGCGCTAAGGGCACTGGATTTCTGTCTTTTGAGATGCTGGGATGATCCTTTCCACTCATGAATTGACCATGAAATAAAAACATTCACTCCTTCCTGAGTTAGGATACTGTAAATAGGACATGAGCTGGATTTCTGTCTGCACAGAGCTCTGCACAGTCGCTCACATCCTCAGCTCACACGCATTATCAGTGTGTATGAAAACAGCTGTGCCATTTTTGATGCCATTCCACTCAGCCCCATGCTTTTGCAATGGTTCTATTTCACTACATGCCTTCCTATGTTTTCTCCTGTTTTACTAACTGTTGCACCAAATAAAGGAAACCTCTAATCTAAAAAAAAAAAACAACCCAAATCCCAAAACAAGTGACTCTTGCATGAACATACGAGCACTTTCTATCACATTCCTTTCTATTTCTCCATTTAGTGGCCTCTCCTCTTCCCTGTGCTACCCGGTTCACAGAAGGATGTGTTGTTATGCAGAACATGTCAGTGTATTTCCACGTGTTGGGATTTATGCATACGAGAGTAGGAATTGCTCGCCTTGCAAGCTATGTGGATGACATGCCTCTCATTATGACAGGGTGAGAGATGACCTGCCCTGTCCCCCACCACAGGCTGCTCCAGGCACGTGTTTCCTTCCTTTTGCCAGGGGCTGGGGTTTCTTTCACAGGTGCCAAATGGCAATTTGGAGTGGTTCATATGATGTCTCTGAGCCCAGCACCAGCCTCTGGTTGTCACAACCCTGTGAAGAGGCAGTGGAGAGCTCTGCCAACAGGCAGAGGGACAGGATTTATAAAATATCCAACAGAAAAGCAAAGAACTCCCAGAAGAGGCACATGAACCACAACCAGGTCTGCTCCAGCAGGGCAAGGCAGAAAGGCATGTCACTGCAAAGAGGTCTTATAAAAGTGTGATGTCACTTTGGCAAAATGAAGTCTAACAGTGTGTGGTTGCTCTCCTGGCACCACAGCCCCTCACACACCATCGAAAAAAAAAATCATTTGTAGAAAGGAACACCAAAAAATATGCAAATCTTAGAGAAAACCTCTCCCTCCTTTTGAGGCACATGGTGGGTTTGCATCAAGGCACAGGGCACGAGCAGTGCATGGCTTGTCTGCACCAGCAAACAGCATAAGCGAAGAACTGGCCAGTGTTAACAGGGCCAGTTTCCAGGTCAGCTCCTATGAACCTGCAAAGTGCCAGGAGACAATGCCAGGGAGCACCAGCACCTCTCCATGCTCCTTTCTCTCCCCTTTGGCAGTGGGGATGCTGGAAGTGGCTTCTGCTGAAGGGACTCCTGCGGGGATCAGGGGTACCCCCACTTCACACCCTGCACTGCGTTTCAGGCACAGGGATGGTCTGCAGGAGGGACCGTCCCACAGCATCCTGAGCCAGCTGCAGGTGCAGCACTGGCTCAGCCCAGAAATGGATTCAGAGTGGAGAGCAAAGTGTTGGCCTGGTGTCTTCACAAGTTTTGTTTTAAATATCTGCAGTTTTTCACAGTTTAACCCTGCCAGGCAGGCAGCAATGCCAAAAGATGGCTGTGCAAACACCTCTTGCTTGCTGTATGGAAGAACTGGGATTAAGACAGCACGGGATACCAAACTGTCCCAGAGTCCTACAGGTGAAGGATGAGACACAGAGGTGACAACCCAGAAAAGGTAGTTTTTTGCCATCTTCCCAATCTCAAGTTAAACTTAAAACCGTAGTCTAAGGACTAATGATAAAGCAAAAGCCTCTGCCAAAAAATACAGGTAGGACATTCCTGCCAGAATATATGTTAAAGAAAGACACACAATTATTTTTTAGAGTTGCTGGCAAGTGCTTTCAGGAAACCTTCCCCTTTAAACACTGAAATTAAACAAACACATGAAACTCAGGGAGAAATGTAATTACTTTATAGCTTGACTTTGGTCTATTGCCTCGGGTATCCAGTTCCTTTTCTTAGTGATGTGGAAACTCAAATTCCCTCCTAACAGTGTCATTAATTCCTTGGCCTGGAGAGCCCAGCTTTCCTGCTGCATTTTGCATCAGGAAATCCCAGCTGCCCGCACCTTGCTCTGAAAACTGCTCTGCAGGTGACAGTGGAGCTCCTTCCCTGCTCCCAGCACAGAAAGGGGGCAGGAGGGCTCCCCTCTCCCCCCTGAAAGGGGGAGATTAAAACAATTGGGTTGCCAAAAAAACAATTAAACATCCAGGCGAAGATCTAGCTCCTCTGACCTCCAGCCCTCTCAAAACTCCCCTCGCCTGCCAAAAAAAATGACTAGGGGTGTCTATTTCTGCTTGCCTTTTTCTTAAGAAAAACACCTCCCCCTCTCCCTCCTCATGTCCCCCCATGGCTCTTCCTCCCGCACACAGTTGGGGCTGGCTAAGGTTCATATTGAAAGAACACCCATTCCTAAAATACTCCCGGGATGGTGTCCAAAGGCTACCAGAGGTTGTCAAGAGACTCCCACTGATGCGGGTAAGCATGGGTGCCCCCCACAGACCGACCGCCCTGAGGTCAAAAGCAGCTTTAATGCCCTGTAGAGAAAACAAATAGGTTTGGGGGAGCACAGGGGACCCTGTGGGAGCAGAAGCTTCTCTCTCCCATGCTTACCTTCTCCCTGCCTTGCTTCTGGGATGCTGGTGAAATCCTCACTGCTGTGTGCCAGCCCGACCGGGCGGCCATCCTAGTTCCTGCCCCGTGCCCAGGTAGCTGCTCCAGAAAAAGGTTTTCTTGGGCACTGTAAAGAACTTCCCAGCTTTTTTCAGACTGAAATCTTTAGAGTTTGGTCCTGGAAGCAGACTGGTAGCTGCCTGCCCTTTGCAAGCTGTCATGCAATTCAGCAGGAGCCCAGACTGACTCTGTGAGTATATATACACCCCTGTGACACACACACACACAGAATGTGCCTGGCATCTAAAGCAGCCGATGCTGGATTTATCCCTTCCCTTGTTGCCAGTGACTGACATAAGTGCCGGGAACTCTTGGTGGAAAACTGCTTATGAGCTTTGGGCCTGATCCAAACCCCACTGAAGACAAAGGAAAGACTTGTGATTGCCTTGGAGTTGGCTTTGGATCAGTCTCATTATCTCTGCCCAGAGACCAGTGTACAAACAAAGCAGCAAGGGCTGGGGCATTGTACGCCCGTGCCCAGAGGCCCATCTCATCTGAGGAAAAGAGAAGCAGGGACATGCATCTGAGCCTTCCTTTAAATATTCATCCAAACCCCTTCTGGGAGGGAACGAGCCTTGGGAACTGGAACGTGATCACATCCCTCAGCCCTCACTCCTGGGTGGAGATGCCCTGCTCAGGAGGAAACACCCAGATTGCTCTGCTCGGGGTTGGTATCAGCCATACAAAACATTCAGAGCCAGACCTGCATCCAGACTTAAATTGTGCAAATCATCCACCTCACAGGCTGACTCTGCTTTTGTCTGTCGAACACCATCATTTTGAACACTCCAACACTGAGCACATCCATGTGTCTCACAGGACAAAAGTGTCCCCATAAGCTCATTCCATTCCAAAAAGAGACCAAAGGAGTAACACTCAGACTCCTTCCCACCTAAAAATCCCCAAAAGCATTTGTTTTATCAACAATTAAGCAACAATTTGCATTCTTCTGGGGTAAGAGGTTGCCTGCAGAACTGAAAAATGGTTTGACAGTTTCATTCCACTTCTCCTGGCAGCACTACCTTTCTCTTCATTGACTTAAAAAAAAAAAAAAAAAAAAAGGCTGAAAAAATAAATTGTTAAGTCATGCTTTTCTATCTTAAGGCATTTGCTGTAACTATACAAGGCCTTTTTTTCCCACTGGGAGAATAAATGAGAACCATGAATCACACCAAACTTACCTAAGCAAAGTGCAAAACAATTCTCTGTCCTGGGATTACAGAGTTGCAGACTTCTGACCCTTTCTTTGTAAAGTTTAGGCTACACAACTTTTGTAGCATAAACCTATTTCCACTGGACATAAAGGATTTTTTAACCAATACCCTTCTACTTGTGACAGTCCTTAGTGTGGATACATTTGAATTCCTGCATTTTAACAGACTACCACGTGTCAGTGGAATGACAATGAGCAGCAGTGTGTGTGTCCTTCAAAGGAGAGAAGCATGAGCCAAAATGGTTTGTCCTCAGCTCTTTTTACAGAGGCCGAAGTTGTGATCTGGCTTGGGCATGAGGTGGGCTCAGCTGTGGGTGGGAAGGCACAATGACTCACTGACCTGCCGTAGAGCTCACCCCAAACAGTGCTAGCCTAAGGCTGGCCACAGCTTAAACTGTGCTCAGATACCCTAAAGAGAGCAACGCTGGGGAGCAGAGCAGCCCCTACAAGTTTCAAAGTCTGTTGACATTTTTGTGATGCCAAACTCTGAAAATCGCAGCTGGTGTTGAGGGTCAGGTAACCCCGAGCTTGAAACACACAACACTAAGTTACTTTTCAATCCTGGCTTGAACTACAGCTTTGCAAAAGCCTAAGTCTCTAAGATTTCTAATCCCTCATCCAAAGAAGTAGAGAAGAGAAAGTGAGGATTTAAAAGGAAATAAGTTAAACCTCATAGCATGCAAAATGAATTCCCTAACCAGAAGGGTCTTGCCACATCCTCAGTATGGTGTCACGGCTTGAAAACATGCCTTGTTTCTAAGCTCATTTATTTGCTAGGAAAACTCAGCAACTAGTCTGTCTTAAAGAAATCCCTAGAAAGGCATCTGCAAACAGTTGCACTGAAACTTCAATTGCTGCTGAGCATCATTCACGGCAGAGCGAAACCCTGGAATCTCTGTGAGCGCAGGGTACAAATAGCTCAAGGAGGTGTTTGGTACGAAGGAAATGGTGATGCTTCTTCCATTTCCCATGAATATCATATACACTGCTCCAGCCATATGTTGTGTTGAATCTGCCACATTCTTCGGTGGTGGGCACAGATGTGGACAGATCTGACAGATCAGGGTCTTAGGGTCACACAGGAGTAAATTGGGGGCAGATGATTTGAGCGTCACAGCTTATTTTTAGGGGAAAAAAAAGGGGAAAAAAGATTGCTAAGAATCATTTCTACCATGTGTCTGAACAAGAAACGCATTTATCTCCCCCAGTAAAAACAAAGTAGAGTTTCTCTCAAATAAGGAGTTTGTTTTAAGAGGCCAACAAAGATTGTTCTATGCACTCTGTAGATCACAGGTGCTGCAGAGACACATACTTTGCCATGTATTTCCGTGTTTCATTAACATGTAGTATTTTCAGACGGTCTCCAACAATGCTCCATCTTTACAGGCACAGAAGTGACTCCTTTGACAAATAAGCAAAGTTTCTTCTCAATTGCCTGGCTTACACTATTCCCTGGTTATTCCTCTGATTAGTGCTATTTTGCTTACATGTGCACAGTGGGTGATAAAAGACATCAAGGAAATGGAAAACCCTTTCACAAGAATATAACCACTACTAGAAGACGGAAGAGAAAACAAGGAAAAAGAAAATCAATGCTTATCAAACCCTATAGACCACCAAAATACAGCAAAAATGTGACAGGTACACTCCTGTATGTCTATTATTTATATTCATAAGAGCATATTACACACACACACATTCTGCCTCCTGCTGCACAAAGTTTAAGAGAAGAGAGTGAGGATGAGGTGTCACATTACTTCATTAGTCCCACAAACTTCTCTGCCCAACATTCACACATACACGGTGAGGCTCTGCAGAGCTAAGGCAGAATTCAAACTCAAAGTACATTTGGCAAAGAAGGACAAGGAGAGTGTTTCACAACACAAACAGGGCTTTCAAAGGCTGCTTTGAGAAGGAAGATGGAAGAAAACCCTGGATCCGCTGAGATGGTGAGGACAAGGTGCTGATGGCAGCAATGTCCCAGCCAACCCAGTCATATATAAGTCTTTGCACTACGGTCAGACCCAGTCACTTGCAGTGGATTTTTCCAGGCCACCAGCTCAAATTTCTAATAGCCAGTATGGGACACTTTTAGTTGTATCAAGTAGAAACTGACCCTGGTATGAATATCCCAACCCAGGTCCCAGACATGCTGGAAATTGCTCAGAGAACAATATCACCTCTTTGCTCCCCAAGCCCAGCGCTCTTCTGAGCCCGAGCAAGAATGGGGTGAAGCTGCTCTGAAAGCATAGCTGGAGCTTTTCCATTTCCTCTTACAAGTCACTGAGGAGTTGTAGGTGCAATCAGTCATATTTTTTTTCCTATGTTTTTCCTGTCTGTTTGGCTAAGAGCAAAAGGCCTGGCCTCCAGGTCCCAGCAGAGCCTATACTCTGCTGATTTCCCTGCACCTCGAGGTTTCTCACAGGCTGCTTCTGGGTCTTTCAGAGGGGTCACACCAACTGGCAGAAGGATTCAGATGGGATTTAAGCTGTGTGATGCTGGGCCAAAACTGCGTTAAGTGTAGCTTAGTGATTAAATTGTTGGAATAAAGATCAGAAAACTCAGCCTGTTAGGTAAACATGGACATTTCAGCCCAGCCATCCAAGCTCAGACGGAGAACCCTCATCACAGGGAAGCATCCAGCAGGCAGAGGCATCAGAGCCAAGTCTCACAAGCGGGTACAACTGCCTTTCACCACCCTGGTGTCATGCCAGCAAAAGAGAAAGGGCCATGAGGGGACACAGTACCAGGCTGGGGAGCCCAAGAGCCTGCAGGGCTGAGCTGGCTGTGGTGGGGGAGATGACCACACTCCTGCCAGGCTCTGCCACAGTGCAGGGCTCTTTGTTGCCCGGGGAAGCAGGCTGGTTGAAGCAACTGGTTCATTTGTTGGGATGTGGAGCCAGCCTTGATTTTTTGGTATTAATGGCTTTGACAGATCATTTCACAGCCAGCACTGCAAGGTCCAAAGAGCGCAGTCCACAATGGGAAAGCAGGAACCTCCGTGCCACAGCCACATGGGTCTGGTTCTCGGCTGAGGAATCTTTCATGGTGAAAAATATGGATAAAATGGAAAATGGATGGGGTTTTTTTTTTCTTTCTTGTTCCTGAATGAAAACAAAATTGCTCTTCATTTTAATATTTCTGTCATTTTGTGCCATATTGGCCAAAATGTTATGTCATGTTTCTAGAAACCAGCCATTTTAAGGTTTCAGTTGCCAAAAGCAAAGGAAGCAAAGGATGTTTTTACAGCTTTTTCAAACCAAAGCCTCATGGGGGAAAAATGAAAATTTTACATACAATTTTTTTCCCCTTCTATTTACTTTGGTAGAAAACAACTTTCTGCTGGGAAAGTGATTAAAATGAAAAACAATTGTTGAGTCACTCATCCAGTCCTTCTCATGGATTTGCTGTAAACTCAGCAGATATAAAAATCTCACTCATACTATGAGGGGTCTTTCCAATTTTCTGAGAGTTTATGGCACTGCAGCAGGGCTGACATTGTTTTTAAACAGCTAAATCCTGGGTTTGAAGTCAGTTGATAGACAATTTCAGAGGAAACAACACCACTTCTGTAAAGTGTTATTTTGCTTCCTTCCTCCAAGCTTGGATTTAATGGTTTATCTACAATACAAAGGTGGGAAGTACTTTCACTTATTCTAAGGAAAGCAAAGTCCTGGCTGCAGTGTGAAGGTAACCTGGTTTCTTCCCAGCTCTCCCAAAGATTACTTGGGTAGACTGGAATAAGACTTGCCCCACAGTCACAGGCTCTCTGCAGCAATGTCAGGGTGAAGACACCCATCCAGTCTCCTGGGGGAAACCCACACTCAGTGTCAGAGTAGATCTGAAGGGTAAAAATTAATAACACTTTCCAAGTTGTATCCCCTTCCAGTTGCAGCATCCCTAACCTCCAAATCCACTGCCTCGTAAAACTTGCAAGCAGACTATGAACGAATGGAGAACTGCAACAAGACCTCCTAAAAGCAGAGTAATCCCAACTCCCAGCTACAAGGTAGTGGAGTGCCACAGTGGAGTGCCTACTATGACACTGGAAAAGTGAGATCCTCCCCCCACCTCTAGAGAAGCTGCCCAACTCCAAACAAAGGGTGATGGGAGCAAATGTGTTGAAGATTCGCCCCATGTCCTACTTCTCTGGCAGACATGGACCTGCACAGAGCCAGACACCAGTTTCCTGACTGACAGTTTCACAAACAACAAGCCATTCAAAATTACCCACACCAACTATTGAACTTTTCCTATACTAGAAGTTCCTTTTTTGGGGAAAAGGACAGCAAGAAAACAGCCCTGGCTGTGAAGACACTCATCCCATAGGAGCACTCTGTGCCAGAAAACTCTCTCCACAGGTAGGACCTCTCCTTTCTGCTCCTAGACTTCACTGTGAAACCATGCAGGACCACACTGGGGACCATGAGGATTAAGGTTTTCATGGCTTTTGTGTGTATAGGTTGGAGGGAGAAACAGATGATATTAAACCTTTGACTTGTTTCCAGTTTAGTTTCCTACTGCAGTCACAAACCAGGATTAGCAGCCTTAGTACACAGGAGACCAGCACAATCCTCCAGAAACATGTTGTTTTTAGCTCAGATGCTGGTTTTAGCTACAAATGATTATCCCATTGCTGCTCAGCTCCAGGCCCCAGTGCTTTCCTCAAGACCCCATTCCCCAAGCTACACAAAAGACTTCCTAAGGACTCAAAGCTGATCTGGGTATCTCACACTTTGCCAGCACACAGGGAAAGGAGCAGCAGGTTATGCATATGACACAGCTTCCAACAGGGCTCAGCCATCGAAGGCGTATAAAATGCTATTAGCAACAACTTGGTAAAAAGGGAGCCATGTCGGTGTCACTGAACACAATGAAAAGCATAATTGGTTACAGCTGACAAACACAGAATTGCATTAAACAGAACATTCGATGCTGGGCCATGGTTTACATCAAATTGTCAATCTCAATACGGCAATCCCCTAAAAGAGCCACTTTTTTTTGTAAACCCTCAGGAAACACAGCAAATCATGGCAACATGTTTATAGTCCTCAAATGCCACACAAGGAATCTGATACGTATCTTTTATGGTGGGATGTACTGGAGGGTGTTTCAGCGCTTCCACGCTCATTTTCCAAATACATTGCACAGCTTCGCCAAGCCTTCCTGAATCTCTCAGAGACTGACTAGATGAAGCCGTGGAGTGGACAATCCTCAAGGCCAAACTCACTCAATAAAAGTGAGATCACTTGTCTTATCTCCATGTTGTTTTCTGTCTTCAAGTCTGGCAATTAAGGCTGGAAACAGCAACGACAACATGCAGATCTTTACAGCCTGCCCCTGAACTTCGCCGTCCGCTGCTGCCATATAAACTGACGACTGCCCTTGGACTTCAGCACTAACTTGACACCAGCAACCACAGTAGAAGGTCTATGATGTTTATATCCAAACAAAGGTTTGTTTCTGTGCTTATTCTGGCTGGAATTCAAGTTATTCCAAGATGGTTTGTGGTTCCTGCACCTATTTACACACCAGATCCTTTGGGGAAGGGGCGTGTTTCCAGCAGTGCCTGGTGCAGCCAAGTTCTGGTGCTACCTGAACACTTCACCTGCCCTAAGACAGAGGGGCAGGAGGAGAGACATCTGGGATGGGTTGAACACCTTCAGCACAGCAAAAACTGTTTTGTGTTTGCAAAAATACACCAGGTCTTGCTGCACTTACAGCACCCCTGCCACGTTAGGAAGTTTCAGGAATGGCAGAGCCTATGAAATCTATTGTCCTGAGAAGTTCTGTGGTTTAGATTCTCCAGTGTCTAATACTCAGGCTGAGGTCAAGTCATAGATTTTTGCAGGGAAGGCTAAAAGAGTCTCTTTCCTTCACCCAATTTCAGATTTTCATGAATCCGGTAAGCGGTTAGGGTTTTTTTAAGACCTTCAGCTCAGTGTCAGTTTTTCCAGCAAATCCAACAGGTCTGTGGAAATGTGGACAAACAGACAGACTGTGTGCTGGAATAAGGAAAAAACCTAAAAATTGACACAGTTGAATTTTCAACTTCAGCAGAACAGAATTACTTACATCAGGAAAAAGCATTTTCAAAACTCAAATAAGCTTTTTAAAATGATGATCCCAATTACCTACTCTGTAGATGACCTGCTATGATATCAGCATATCTTCAAGGTTTCGAGATAAGGGACTACAACACAAGGCAAATCTTTACAGCAGGATGGCAGTACCCTGAGTTCATTCAAAGTCCTGGTTTACTACCATAAGTACTTGATTGGCCTTACAGAAAATAGCTTTGAGCTAACTTTATTAAAGAATAAACAAGAAGAGTCAACAAAACTGTTCTCTAAGTTTTAAATACGAGGAGGGGAGGAAGCTTTATTGCTTTATGCTACTACATTACACAGATACAACAACAGCTGTCAACAATAATATTATCTGTATTACAGCAGAGATCCCAACTGAGGCTAAGGTCTCATTGTGCAGGACACTTTTAAAAAATAACAAATACACTGTAAGAAACCACCCCCTAAAGAAAATCAAGACTAAATAGGCAAGAGGGAAAGAATGGCGGGGAAATGACATGACCCTACTTTTACAGATGAGGAACTGAGGAATGCCAAGGGTGACTTGCCAGAGACTGAAATTAAACGTCTGTGGCAGAGCCATAACTGAGCCCATATTTTCCAAATTCAACTCCTATACCACCCAAATCCAGTAGCAGACTTCCCTTTAAATTAGTCCTAATAATGTTACAGTTGGATCTCACTTGCAATCGAACTGGAGAAATTAGAAGTGGATACATTTTAGTTTTTTTAAAAAGAACTCTTATTTAGTCCATGTCACATTTTGCTCAGAACTATAAATTCTTCATAAAATAGGTCCATTGTGCCTAATTTTCTCCACTTAACCTAGAGGCTGCACTTTTAGGTGCTGTGCCAGACACAAACTTGTTCCAGCACCTGGGCACCTCCCCTTTTCCTGGTGTTCCTTTACATGCTCAAGGCTGACAAACCTGCTCCCCCCTCCTGCTCCCTGCAAAGCATATGCAGGAGATACAGGAACATTTAATACAACTAATACACTTCCAGCATGCTGCTGTGAATGGGAAGCTCCTGAGCAAACGCCACAGCCCTGTAACACAACGTGTTGGATGAATGCTCAAACTTTTGTGGTTAACGAGAGTCAACATGATAATTCAGTGTTAGTCAGAATTACCACGGTTGGATCACCCATTTTTCAGCTTCTCCTATTCTAAGCCATTTTAGTGGCCTTTATTCATAAAAGACACAGATCTACCCATTTCAAATTGCCCCTTCATGTAAATACTGTCAGAACAAATAAAGCAATTCCTGCCAAGCCATCTGAAAATGATCAACACTCTTTGCTGCGAAGTAAGCAGAGTGGAGTCCATAACAAGACAGTAATTTGCACCTTTTTTTTAATTGGAGGAAAAATTCACTTTCTCCGGTGCATAAGTTAAGCATGGAACATATTATTTAATCCTAATGCAAATCACACCAGCAGGAAATTTCGTAAAGAAAAAAGTAATCTTCTGAAGGAAAAATAAATTATCGACCACGTTAAGGAGGAAAGAAACATTCTTGAATAATTTCTTTCTTTGTTGGTATTGGCTGCTAGCATAATCCTTCCAAGTAAATTGTAATTTCCAAATTAGATTATACATTATGTCATATTAGTTTTATATTAGAAAAACAAACTGACTGAAAGAAAAAATGCCAAAGTTGACTTGCCTTGTAATGTAAAATTTTTGTGTTTCTACTGTGAAATGTTAACATTTCTTTCTTTTTCTTTTTTTATTTTTTAAGAAAAAACTTTCACAGCAAATATAAAACCTAAATTAAGGTTTTTTAAGATATTTACTTTACTTGACTAAGCCCTGTTTGGAACATAAACAGGAAAAAAAAAACCCAAGCGCTTTCAGGACACCACATAACCATAGCAACAGTTATCTCTGTATATAAATACAGGTACCAGCATGGAAATTTTTATGAGTTATGCTTCAATCAAGAATATAAGCACCTATTGCAGTCAAAAATAAATAGAGAGAACATTAAACCTGCACACTCAAGTGATCTGAAGTCAGGAAATGCTGGAATTGAGAATGGCTGGGTAACTTTTGCACTTCTCCTATGTTATGCAAGAGTCTTTAAATACACTGTCCTTTATCTGGTTTTTTTCACACAATTCCTTCTTTGGTCACAGACAAAATGCTACATGTAGGGTCTGAAACATCACTCCTATGAGGAACCACTGGTGGTACTACAGTTCTTTAGTATGGGGAAAAGAAGGCTGAGGGGAGACTTTGTCACTGTCTACAACCACCTGGACAAAGGTTGTGGAGAGGTCGGGGTCGGCCTCTTCTCCCAGATAACAAGTAATAAGACAACAGGAATTGGTCTCAAGTTGCACCATGGGAATTTCAGGTTGGATATTAAGAAAAATTTCTTCATTGAAAGAGTGGTCAAGTATTGAAACAGCTGCCAGGGAAGTGGTGAAGTGACCATCCCTGGAAGTGCTAAAAAAATAGGAGTAGATATGGCACTTCATGACATGGTTTAGTGGGCATGATGGTATTTGGTCGAAGATTGGATTTGATGATCTTGGAGGTATTTTCCAACCTTAATGATTCTCTGATTCTACAATCTTCTAGAGTTAATGCTTGGCCCAAGTCTCCTCTACAACATGCTTCCCAAACTCTACATCCAAGAGGGACTGCAAGTCTGCTTTTAATCACTTGGCTTGTCTTTCACAAAGCCACTAAGCAGAGGCAACACTTCAGCTTGGTCATATGTGAAACTGGGTGCAGAGGGATGGGATGACCTAGGAACAAGGCCACATGGCATGAGAGAAGAAAGCAAGGTGGGTACAGGACCATGGGCAAGATAAGACTGAAGATGTCCCAGCACACATGAATTGCTGAGAGCAATGATTTGCAGAACATTTTGAAGACAACCAGCCAGGCATAAACATGGGAATATTGTAATTTCTTCATTACCTGCTAAATTGTCCCAGAGTACTTTACTGTCACTACAATTTTTCAGTAAGTCTAGACAGTTAAAAACAAATTACAAAACCAATCAATTAATCCTGGTTGCTGCAGGAACCAAAAGCTCACTATCTGTTTCTCCAAGGAGCTGGCTGCAGATGCTCAGGAAAAGGACCACCTAAATGGACCACCCTTCCCCTGTGCTTCTCTCCCCTTCCTGCACAAGGCTGGCTGCCTCCTTTCTAACTTCCTTCTCAGCCTGGTGTGGGAGTACCAGGACTCAGGGGAGACCCTCTGAGCTCAGTCCATCAGCCCAAAAGCAGAGTAGCCACAGAATAGGCCCAGCTTGGACACTGGGCAAGGAAGATGTTCATACTCCCCTTTGGGGACTGATTTTCATAAATGGAGGCACAGGGGGCAAAAAGTCTTCCCAGTTTATCAAATTTCTACTGAGCTCATGCAAACTTTGATTATTTTTTTTTTTTCTTTTAACTGCCTTTTTCCTGGCCAAATCCACACAGTCTCTTGCAGATACAGCAAAATCCTTCCCACCTTCTCACAAACACGAAACAGTTTGGATTGCTCCCTTGGGAACAATAATGTCTCTTGGAGCAGCACTTTTCCTTCTCTCTCAAAATGATTGTACCATTTGCGTATTATTTTCTTGGGGGACAATTTTAATCAGCATGGAAAACTTCAGCCTAAAAAGAGTAAGTTTAGGAAAGCTGTCAACAATCAAAGTAAGGCTCTTATTGGGGAAATTTCTGGCAACTCTTCCATGGACATAAGTTCCTCAGTAAGTTTTAGCACGTGCTTTGTTACACATGAACATTTTGCTGAAAGCTGTGACTACTAAAAACAAAGTTATGGAGTCAGAGAAAAGAAAAAGAAAATACATTTTTTTTCCTACTTTTTCCTTTCTTATAATCAGAATTCTTTATTCTCTTATGGCATTTCCAAGTTCTAATCAGCTGATGAGTTCAAAATGCTTTGGTATTAATTAAAGAAATTGGAAGGTAGAGCATATAAAGTGCATCTTTATACACAGAAAGGGAAAATAACCTGTAATAGGGGAGGACGTGAGAAAGGAAGAGAGATGTGATCCTAGTCCAGCAGACTGGCAGTGCCTGTGGACCCTAAGAGCAGTTACTTTGAAACAGCATCCTAAAGTTACCTTTGCCCCTAGACTTTTCCCAAATGAGAAGACCACTGATAACTGACCTAACCCTTCATGTGCCCAAAGGAGTGTCTGGACATGGAATCATCTTAGGTGTTAAAGTAAATATTTGCAGATATATGAGAGAGAAATTCAGTCTCTAAAGACCATTTTGAATTCAAGTTTTAAAGGAACCAAAATAGAGGTTTAAATGTAAGTTCCCACTTCATCTCACTACTCTCATAACATAATACTATAAAATACAACAGGGTGGTTTTAGCTCTAATATATTTTTATATCATCACGGCTACAGCAACATTCCCATTATAAAACAGACAGATACACAGACATGTCTATCTCACTTCCTGCAAAAGTTATACTTAGAAGTTTTTTAAAAAGAGCCAAGAGTATATTAATATGTGTAGTAAAGTGGTGGTTAATGCAAGCACCATGAGGCACAGACCATTACAAAGCCCTTGGACAAGGCAGTTCTAAGCTGTGATTCTACACAACTTGTTGGCTTCCATAACAGTTTATAATATTTTTTAAAACATCTATTAATCACCTTGTAATCCTTACCAAACACTCCTATGTGGATTTTTCATAAAAACCAACATACACACATAATCTTGAGATTTTGTGTGAGACTGTCGTTGATGGTAGTATAAAGCAAGCAAGGAGCCAAACTCCATGCTATGCAGCCTCACTTGATTTCTGTGTTTGATCATATTTGATTGTGGGTGTCACAGTGTACCTATTTGGATAGCTTTTCTCTCCAGTTTGGTCTTACTCCACTAAACCTCTAATGATTTACACAGCCCCATTGGTCTCACTTAATTCATTCTCCGTATTGTTTGCATTTAGATGTCTAGAAATGGTTTACTAAGGTGTAACCCCGTGATTATGTCATGTTTCATGAAATGCCAGAAATAGACTTAGTTCATCTAAGCCTCACCAGAATGACATACAGGTCTGATAAAAGAATTTAAAAGTTGTTCAGGGAAAGTCTGTTCTTCCCTGGCTTCTCCCACCTCAGACTTGCACAGACAGCCAAAATTTCTCACCTAGACCAAGAGAGGCATTTCACAGAACAAGGAAAAGTAATGTTGACTTTGTGTCTACTCTTTTCCATCACATCTTAAAGAAGGGCAGTTGATGAGTGTGCAAGGTGGTTTATTTCTTGACTCCTTACTCCACTAACCCATGGGACTTTCTCTCCCATGACATCATCTGATGCAAGAGTCCCACTGGATATTAGAAACGGTGACATTCTGATGAAAATTTTAAGTAACTCTTCCATGATGTAGCAAGGCACAAAACATGAAAGATATAATCCCTTCAGCTTTCTATAATGCAGTAGTTAATCTATGTGAGCAGGAAATATATTTCTCTTATGTCTTGGTACAAAATAATCTGCTATCGATTTTTGAACTTTACCTCTATTATTGGTCTCAGTTAAGTTTCTTTTCATGTTTTCCTTCCCAGGCCTGACCCTAGATATTCCTTTCACCCATGACTATCCCAGAGAGGCAATCAATGTAAGACCCACTTTACGCATGTTCATTAAAACATCTTTTGAAATTTTTTTCCCCTTTTTTTCCCTGCCTTTTTAGAGGGAGTTAACAGGGATTTTGCTGTAGGACCAAAATGCAAGTTCAGGTTCTAAACCAGCCCCACAGAAAACCTTTTGTGACGCAAAATGCAACCAGTGGCTAAGGAGGGGGGAAAGAATAAAAGCAACAATTCTGAAAACTAAAGACTCTCACAATAAACTGCTGCCCATAAAACAGCAGTTTCAAGAGAGTCAGAGTCCCAGCCAAGAGAGAGACAAGACACACATACATGTACATATACAAAGAGTCCTGGAGACCGTGTCCAGAATGATATAATTGGCTTGCAGGCACACTTCAATCGCTCCTTCATTTTATAGACTGCCATTATTTAGCTTAATAGGACCTCAAAGAAAGGAAGGCGGAAGTTAAATGAAGTAATCTCCCACCCAGCCCTGATGTATTATGCTGGCTTCCTTTATACCGACTCATTTGTACCTATAGAAACTGTTCTCAATGACACAGGGACCAGGGATTATTATCAATAAAGAACCTGACTTGACCATAGTCACCCATTATCATGAATGCTACTCAACAGCTTCTTCTATTAACAAATAAAAAAAAAAATTTTAAAAAAAAATTCCTTTTTTAACATATTTGTTGCCACTGAAAGTCCACTGGAAATACATATACTGCAAACATCTGCTTTTACACACAGCCTTTGCACTGTGATTTCAGAGGAAGTCTGAAAGGCTCAGTCCAAGGTTGTCATCTGGGGATGCACTATTTAAATGAAGATCTTTAATACACCATGTCAGAAGGCCATTTTCATCTCTGTGATTCCAGGGAAGCAGAAGTGCTCCACTGCAAAGAATTTGGCTTCTTACCTACATAAAATAAACAGTTGCAAAGCCCTTAGGTCTCAAAAATAGTAGTAAGGGTTCTTTTTTTAATAATCCTCAGTCTATTATTTCAATAGCTAGACTACACATTGCATCTCCCGGCATGTATAATACAGCTGCTCTATGTTGGCCTTCTGGCTGTTCATTATTTTTGTTTTTATAATAAGAAATGTATGGAAACAAATGACCTTTTCAAAGTGCCGATCTGTTTAAAGAAATAGCAAACAATCCCAAAGCAACGGAGGCTCTTCTACTGGCACAAGAACGGTGGCCCTTCGTCATTTCAGGCCCCAAATGAGATAACACTTTGAAACAACATTTATTAATGTTTGAAATCCCAATACAGAGCAATTTAATTCAAACGGCTTTGTTCTTTAGAAAAAAAACCTGAAGGGGAAGGCGGGAAGGCTAAAAAGATAGCTTAAGTCATATAAACTTTCACCAAAGAACAAATCAAAACATCTGAGGTTCATTCAATAGGGCTGACTGGCCTCGGCAAGAAGACGACAAACAAAGAAGCATTGTATTGTTCCGCGGACTGAGGTTTTTCCAGGAACATCCCGTCAGATGCTTTCCAAGTGAACACCATGCAGCTGAGAGTAGGTGGATTTGAAACAGCGCAAGATCAATAAAAACCCAGCTTTCCCTTTCACAGGAAGTCGACTGTTAAAACAGTAATGTACTTGTCCGTAGCATGTAAAACAGAAAGGCCACACAGAGGTTCAGTGTCAGGTTACTGCCCAGTGTGTCTTAATAATACTCTACATACATTCTGAACATCTTCCCTACCCCACCCTGGAACCTTCAAGTGCCATACAGTCCAAGCGTTTTAAGCAAATTAACAGGAATAATCTCTCCATTTTGATAATGGACAAAATCCAATCACTTTTCCTAAAAGAACAAACAATCCCATTCCTCCATTAAACTAGTAGAGAACTTCTTACTACCACATTTTGTCATGCTATGCTTCATTACCAAGGCTCAGATACACGAGAAACAGAAGGAATTGGTAATAAGGGGCATTACCGATGGTGGTCTGACTCATGAGAAGAGGAAGAGATGGGGAGGGCATCAGCATGAAGCCAAGCAGATTCTGCTGGTCTTATATGTCTATTGCTTTATTTTTTCATGTGATTTTTTTCTTCAAAGTTATGAGCGGGAAGAGACCTGAATTAAAAACCCTGATTCAAATGATCTTTACATGCACCCATATTTAGACCAACAACATGACAAGAATGATCCAAGGTCTTGAATGACTGCTGCATGGGGCATGGTTCAATAGAGAAGAACTTCTTAAATTAGAAGATATGGTTGAGGTGGGATGTGGTAGAGATCAGGGGAATCCTGGCCACAGTGAGCAAGGATCAGTTGTTTACTCTCCTTTCCAGCACATGTCCTGGGAAACAGTAAAGAAAAGAGCAAAGAGCAGACTAAGAAGAAATGAAAGCAAACAGCTCTTCCCACAGCAATTGGTGGAGCTAAGGAATTCTTTGCATGGGATGCTGTGAAATGTATGTGGGTTCAAAAAGCGATCAGCCAAATTCCTCAGAGAAAAAAAAACTTCCTTACATTCAAAACACCACCTTTGTCTGATGTGCGTTTGAACATTAAAATGCTCAAGGTTAAAAGAGTGATACTGGAAAAATGTCACCAGATGTTTGCCCTGTTGCTGTAGATTTTCCTTGGAGTGCCCTGTTGACCACCATCAGTGGCAGAGTACCACGTTAGAGACGCCTTTGGCACCACCCGGCACAGTCGACCTGACGTTATGTGAACCACCACAGTAACTGCCTGTGTGTGTTCCTAGCCCGCAGCAAACATGAGGTAATTTGGATTGATTTAACCCACCCAGAAGGAGGTTTAAGCTAGGTTGAATTGTCTCACGTTTGCCAGTGGCCAAAATACACATGCACAAAGTTATCTCCAAGGTAGTCACCAGGAGACAAGGTGCTGCCGAGCCCTGTGGCATAGGCCATTGACTGCATGTGTCAGAGTTCATTTGAACCCCACAGGATGAGTCCATCTCTTGACTTTCCTGCCTGTTTGAGCTTCCTACAGATCCCACCCAAGTGACAATGTTTCAATCATAATTTAACCTTTGGTGTGTACCTTCCAGCCAAGAGATCACAGAAATATCCTTGCTAATGCTGAGAAGGTTCTAACCGGTTCATGTCTTGGCCACGCCACTGGTTTGGGAAGCAAAGATTTTCCCAGGGAGGTGAAAGCAGAAATCAAGTGAAGCAATTCAGTTTTGCCCTGTTGGCAAGCCAACCAGCTTTCCAGGTTAATTTCCAGTTTATTATTTAGAAATCCCAGCTCAGGCATCAAGTTCAGTGAGCTCAATCTCTGAATTCAAGATGAATGCTCAGCATTTCTGCAGCTTCTCAAAGGCATATTGCTAGCCCAGCTTTCCAGGTTTGCTACATGAGCAAATGTTCTTGCTTTTGAGGGATTAATCAGAATTTCAGGGCAGCCTTTTTTCTTACTCTGGTAACACTGAGGCAAGGAATCCATACTGACGTCGAGTCTCCCACAGGAATGCTGCTGTGGGAGCATCTGCAAGTGATTAATAACTAGAAAAGAGCAAGACAAAAAGGTTGCAGTTGGTGATGAGGCTCCAATGGATGCTTCTGGGGTGTCAGAAGCGTCAAGACCATACTCAATCTTCTTACCATTCTTTGCTTGCCTTTCCAGAACATGGACATGAAGAACAGCCTAGAGGCGTGAGTGGGAAAGATCAGCAACCCTGGGGAGCAGAGATGAAGTGACTGATCCTTCTGTATCAACAGGCAGGTCTGCAAGACCTTGTCTGTGAGTCGCATGGATATTCTTAATGGTAAGGGGAACCAGATGCTCATTAGTCAGAGATGTGGCTAATGTTCACCCAACAGCATGCTGGTCTAGCTTTTAACCTGTGGGTCTACCTGTCTGCAAAATGGCAATGGGACCCTCTAGCAGGGCTGTGTGGGAATTAGTGATCTCAGCACAGACGGATTTGTGCAAACTTCTGGTTAGATTACTTGACTCCTGGGTTCTGCGTGTCAGGTTGGATCCGCACCTGGGGGCAACAGAGCAGTTCATCTGGCGAGCATGGAATCAGGTTAACTTCCACCGGAGGAGGTGGTGAGGGGTTGAAATAAAGCCGGCATTTAAAGCAATCAAAAACTTGAGTTTCTCATGGAGATGGATCCTCCAAGGCCTCTGCGGAGGGAATTCCCATTGACTTCAACACACAAGGAGAGCTTAGAGGACCAGACCCCTGAACCTGGGTCAAAGTAATGAATGAAACCAAGTTCTGCAGCAAACGACATAAATCAGCCACATTCATTCCAAACCAGGCCCTGCAGCATGACCCTTAACCAACCTTTCAATGAACCTGAGATATGGTTTTCAAATTTGTAATGAAACCTGAAACTAAGTGATTTTCACCTGGTTCTGGCTTTCACAGAAAACATTTCACAGCAAGCTTTATTCCCTAGGTGTGATCCCTTAATTTCTTTGTTAAATCCAACCAGTTCTTTGAACTGGGAGAGCCAAAGAGTAAGCTGGTGACAATTATCTGAAATGCATTAAATTTTGTGTAAGTATATGAGCTCAAAGGGGATGTCTTCCATGGAGTTCCCAAAGGAATTTTCAAGACATCGTTTCAAGACCACGTGCCTTAAAAAAATTTAAAAGATAGCACTTATGCTAGACTTTCATGTAAAGGTTTCTGCAACCAATAGCCCCTCTGAGTTGTATCCCTGAGCAGGGAATGATAACGGAAGAAAAAAGTAGTGCAGCCATCAATAATCTTGAAAGCTAATCCCACTAGAACAGCACTGGTCTGCGGAAGGGCTTCCATAGGAAACCCCAAATCTGGATTAGGCTTTGTGCCATGAATGTGGGAAGCTCTATTTCAGGTTTTCAGCTAGCAAAGACTCCCTAAATGTCCTTTCTGAAGAAGGACTGAAAGGTCCTGTCCAGTTGAAGTCCACTATCCAGGTATATGTCTGAAGAGAAGACAAAATGGTTCTGCATGACTTAACTTGCCATCCTCCAACGTGTGTGCCATTGTACACCTAAAAGGGTCAGGGGACAGACCACTGACCCAATGAAAAACTCAACTGTAGGAGCAATATCCTGACTGAAGAGGGAGAGAACAAAACCCAGCAAAATTTATCAGTCCTCAGAATGATGCAACAGACCACTGAGGCCCCATGTTCAATGCCCCCACTAGACTTCTAGCTCAGATGTGGCACACAGAGTGTCCCAGAGCATCACTGGGTATTTAAGCCAGGTCCTCAGCGGTTAATTCCAAACCTCTACAAAACATACATGCGGCCCATCACCCCCCCAAACATGGAGAAAGAGAGACCGTAGATTAGTGGGGAACTGGTTGAACAAAGTCATTACATTGCTGCTCTTACCCTACACTAACAGATCAAGCCTTGATGGTAGAGCCTAAGTGCAAAGGAGAAGGCTCAGCACTGTGCAACTAAACACCCCTTTATAGCCCAGTTTGCCTCAAAACCATCACTGGGCAGAATCCCATCTTTCGACTGTAAATGCAACATGTGATGCTAGAGCCATGTGTGAACAGAGTTACCAGCAAGGGAGCTCATACCTTGGTGCCTAGCTGCATCAACAGCCACCAAAGAGGAAAGATGCTCAAGTGCTTCCAGAGCTTTGCCCTGTAAAGATTTGCTCAATAGACACGATCCAACCAACCACCACCCTTTGAACGAAGGATCAGCGCATGTTCTCTTTCACACTGGATTTCTAGACAGGTAGCATTGCCTCACATTTGATAATACCCTTGTTATAAAGGACACAAACTCGTGATTTACTCTGCAAAAAGCATAACGCTAACTGAAAATAGCCGAGGAAGGATATAGCGTCATACCTAACACTACATTAAATGCAAACTGAGAACCTGATATATTTTAGGAAAATTCAGCACACTCTAGACTAATAAACATTTTACAATATTATTGCACATGTTCATTTCACTTTGTACAAATAATCATTCCCTTCACATCTAATAAGTCTGCTTGACACATTTGTGGCCTTATAAAAACACCTTCAAGGGTCTTGTTTTGAGGCATCAATCATTTATTTATACAAAGCTCAAAGACAATGACTAACAATTCTGATGGTATAAAAGCCTTCAGCTGTGATCTTTGTCTTGTTGTTTGTTATCTCTGAACTCTAAAATTATTTAAAGGAGATTTTATTTTAATTAATTTTTAAAAAAAGTTTTTTTTCTTCTCTGGCAGCAACATCAAATCAATCAAGGTGAAGGAAAGAACCAGAGCTATTTGCCTTTTAGTGTGTTTCCAGAGCTGGAAATACAGTGCAGTTTGGAGCCCTTATTTGCAGTTTGTGCTGTCCATACAATCACCGGAGGTGCCAGAGGCTGGGAAAGCATGGACTGAAAAATCACCCTTCCAACTACCATCTGTGGGGATATTTGGGACTTCACCCACTCTCCAGATACAGAGCGTAGATCAACCTCACTGGAAATTAAAAAAGCCAAACTGATGGATCTAGAAAAGTGTCAAAATCCTGAGCGTAAAAGGGCTCATGAATCTGGGTACCCCAAAGATGGTGCATATTTTAATCTCACTCCTTATTTCAGTTTCACCTATTTTTTCTTTTATCTCCAAGCGAACCCCACCTGCCCATCTCTGCTGGGAGAAACCCTCAAGGAGAGTAAACAAGACCAGCATTGCACAGGCCCATGAAGTCACATTGATTTAGGGTAACAGGGATGCTTATCTGTGGTGGCGATTGCTCCATGGTGTGTTATGACAGAGCAGTCCTGCACTGACAGAAGGGAACAGTCACTGGGTTTTGGGTTTTTTCTTTTTGGTGTTTTGTTTTTTTTTTTAGCAAGCCACTGGAATGACAACATTTTCATTAAGCTCATGATAGCT